>NC_135753.1:11066136-11372045 GCF_041903045.1 Epinephelus lanceolatus | reverse complement strand
ACTAGTCAATTATTTGGTCACTATGCTCTTGTCCGACCAAGGTCTCCTTAGTCAAATAATCGCTGTGTTAATTTCATAAGGAGCAAAGTGCTACATCAACAGCTTTCCAGGATTAATCCATTATTTCCTGCGGCGGGGGACAGGCTAAGTTACCTGTGAAAATGGGGTGTTTTCAAAACACCCCCGTTGTTGACAGAAAGTTGAACTCACCCACCCTAAGGTTCAGCGTCGTGGTGACGCAGACCTCCTGTCTGTTTCTGTATACTGACACCGTTTCCCTCAGTGGAAACGAAGCTTGTATTTACTTGTATTTCACAGATAAGAAACAATAAATTGTGAAAACAGTAAAGCCTCCACTAAAATAGCATTTTAAGTCTTGTGTGTGATTTATCCTTTAGGGATTTATACTCCGGGATTTATCCTGGCTCCATATGAGCAGAGGAAATCTCCCCTTGTCGCTAGGCTAATGGATACCATGTAAAATGTCGTAGGCTGGCGCAGGAACTGCCCATTGGTCCGACATCCCATTGTTCCGGCCATATTAAACCCATTGTTCTGAAGTCCGTTCCGAAATCATCATGATGCCCTGTGGTTAAGGTCTGGTTAGGTTTAGGCACAAAAACCACTTGGTTAGAGTCAGGAAAAGATCATGGTGTGGGTTAAAATGAAAAAGAAAGTGACAAACACATAAGCCGTGAGCCTGCTCCGCCTCAAGCCTTTCCCAGCTGACCCAGAGCCGGTCGCGGCGCACCATCAAGGCAGAAGTACGCCCGCCGGGAGCCGTTCAGCACCGTGGACCGTCGGACTAATGGGATGTTGGACCAATGGGCTGTCAGACCAATGACATGGACCCGGCTGGCGCTAATGTTAGCATGTTGTATTTGCTTGGAAAACGTGTTTAGTACAGGACAGTTGTTTTATTAGTGAACCTTGTGAGTTGTAATGGAGCCAAACTATGTGCTGTCACCTTTGTTAAGTGTTGCTGTTGTCCCTGGTTTTATATGAGAAGAGGAAAGATCACTAGACGCTAGGCTAATTTATGCAATGTAAAATGCCATAGACTTGTGCTAATAACGTTAGCATATTGTATTGGTGGGGAAATGTGTCCATATAAAGACAAGTGTTTGTCTGTGAATGCTGCGATTTTAAGTGAAGCTGATTTGCGTACTTGTCTTTGACATTGTCTCTATTAAGCCATATTTAATGTGTGTTTTGAATCAACTATATAAATAAAGTCTTATTTGAACTAAACTTACAGCACTTAACACAGTCCAACTCCACCGCCAACTAGTGTTTTGGAGGTGTAACTGCAGACTGACACAGACACACCACCGCACAAGTAAAAATGACGTGTAGATTTTTTTTTTCCCCACGACTAATCAATTAGTTGAAGATTATGTGTGACTTTAGTCGACCAAGATTTTCTTTAGTTGACTACAGCCCTAGTTCAGTTTGGGTGCATCAACCTCGTTTCATGATGCAGCAGGGGCTGTATTTAGCATAAAGGCTTTAATAAACCCCTGCACACTCCCTGCCCAGCACCAAATACCAGACGGACAAATTACTAACTAGCTGCTGAGCATAGAGGAGCATGTAGCAGCTGATGAGTCACTCAGGAGTCATTGGAGACCAAAGCAGAGCTAAAATGAGGATGAATATTAGACCTATATCCGTCAAGTGTCCTTTTTTTCTATTATTTGATATATAAATATTTAACTATTAGCATACACATTCACCATATCAAATTCATAAGCTAATAAAATGGTAATGCTATGTTTATGCTAATGGTACATTTAACAATATACACATAAATCTGGACTGACATATCAGTTAAATTATCAGTGATCCAATACTATTGATGCGAGGTGAAACCATCGATACATATTGTCATCTTTAAGATATGCCTTTACTGTCACCATGTCTGTCAAAGCACACCTCCTTTCTAAATACCCCAACAGTGCTAGCACCAGGCAGACAAAGGTAAGCAGTCAAGAAAAAGATAATGAGGAGAGGATATTTACTAATAACTGTCTATTACAGGCCCCTAAATTAAATCAAACCAAAGTATCAGCAAATATCATATCTTTATCCAAAATATCAATATAATTTGGAATCATAATGAAACTCTTGATTTATAATCCTAGTTTTAAGCTCCTTCAGGTGTCCAAAATTGGCCAAAAAAATGCTGCTTTAATTCATTCATCAAACAAAGCTGCAGCCGTTTGCAGCTTAAAAGAGATAATTCCCAGTTTTTCCTTGAGCAATCTGAGGACATCATTCTGAGCTATGAAATACAGATAGAGGCTTTATTCAGTATTTTTGAACATGTTTATACTGTATTATAAAGAAAATATATTCATAACAGTAATAAAAGGGTACTCAAGTATAGAAAATCCTTTGTTATAGCCCTACTACATATACAAACATAGACCTAATTCTGCATTTATATGTGCATGCTCAGTGTCATACAATTTCCTCAGAGGCTGATAAATATTATTTCTGCCATTAGGATGTTTCTATTTCCAACAATGCAGAGTAATAATGTCACATCGGCTGTGAAATATTCCTTGTTATTTCATGTAACACTTCACTGGTTTAACACTGAAAACATTCCAATCTGCATGAACTTGTTTCCTGCATTGCAAAGAGTGGGTGAAAAGCAATTTTATGTAAAGACCTCGCTTCACTTTTTTTTTTATTTTCCTTTTCCACTGTTGAGCTATTACTGTACATACAACAAGACAGTTGCCTGATTCTGTCACAGCACAATCCATTTTTAGATGTATGAATAAAACATTTAAGCACCTTTTCTTAGAGGTTGCTACTTTGCTCTGCAAATGAACACATGATAAGACAAGGGGGTATTCCTCCTGGTCCAGGCTGAAGCACCGAATCTGTCATATCTCGTGTTATTTACTGTATATTTTAGCAGCGGCCAGACACCCAATGACAGTTCAATTCAAGGATTCCTGACTATTCTTTATATCCAACAGCTGCACCACATCCCCCGACCAAGTTGCAGCTGACAGTTCGCTGCAGTTCATATTCATTCAGGGGTTGGGGATTTGCATCGTTTTCTAAAAATTACCATCCACTCTGTAACCTGCCCGACTACTTCAAAGCACCACGCTGAGCTGATTGACATGAAGACATTCACACCTCCCATTGGGAGAGTGGCTTGTCTCCTGTCTCGTATCTGGACAAGCCTTGTCCCCTACCAAGCATTTGCGTCTCACTCATGCACAAAGCTGTCATTTCCCAAATGCATCAGCCCCCCAGAAAGGTGTCACTGGGGATTATGGGATACCTCAGGAGGATTAAAAATGTTCTTGACAGACTGGCCGCTTCACTTATTCCCAGAAGTCACTCTATGCTGTCCTTTACGTGAGGGTAGTAAAAAGTACACATAGCGTTTCCAGCAGCTAAGGCCAAGTCTTACATTATAGCATACTTGTATTATGATTGACCTTGCAGATTTCTTATCACATGTCTGCTTTTTATGTTGACCTCGCAGTAATCAGAATTCCATTTCTGTGTGCAGTATTCCAAGCATCTTATCGTGAAACGTCTGTTTCAAAACTTAACATTTTTTGATGAAAGCAATTATCGACAAAGACTGTGTTGGCAATTCCCTGTAGTGGAACTGCTCATTTGCTGCTCGCTAATGTCCAGAGTTTTTAATCAAGCAACGGGAGGAAGAAAAAAAAGAAAACAATGCAGCGCAGTACGTGCTGAGTACATTCATCCTCCTCCTCCTCCTCTTTCTCCTCCTCCTCTCCTGTCTCTGTCTAATTAAGGGTCATTCTGTCTCCTGGCCACATTAGGACACTGCACACCAGTCCCAACCCACATAATTAAATGTTTTTTTGTGCTAACCATCTGGAGACCTCATCTCTTTAAACATGCATGTCAAATTGATTCCTTAATAATGTTTATGTGTCTTCTCAGTGCTTTATTATCATCCAGGATTAGCTGTTTATGTTTATTCTGCTTTCATCAGCGGCACCCGCCACACACACACACAAACACACACACTCTCACACACTCATACACAGAGCAACAACACCCTTAAGGTAGCAGCAGAACTAGCACATCAGCCAAGCAGCCAGCAAAGCAAACAATCATGAACTTCAAAGCGGTGGACAAATTCAATGTGTAAATGAGTAAGCGCGTCTTTGTGCAGTTAGCGCATCGACGAACTGACGCTTTGAATATGCTGCAAATATCTTTGGTATTGTGTAATACTCTGGACACAATGCCTCATAAATACTGAGGGATTGTTTTTGTTGGCACAGTGGGATTTTATGGTTCATTCATGCGTCAAATAATATTAGCAAAAACATGTTTCACCAATAAATAACCTTTCTTTCCTGCGCTGTCGGCTCCCAAAGGACATTTGTGATTAAAACCCCAGGTTTATTCAATAAACAGATATTTGAGGTGGAAAGTGATATTTACTGTTGTTGTTTTTTTCCCCTTTTACCCCTTTTTTCCGAGCATGTCATCTCTCTTTTCTTTCATTTTCCCTTCAAATGGCACCGTTGTTGAAATACAGACATATGTGCAGTCAGAGGAGCGTTGTGCCTTTCTCATTCTCTTTCTCTCGGAGTGCAGTTGAGGGGATTAGTCTGTGCCTGAGTGCCTAGAATAATGATCACTGCAGCGGAGAAACACATTTTAACATTTCAGGAGATAAGGGCAGGCAATCTGGAAGCAGAGGACTTAACCAGCTCCCTGTGGCTTAATGTGGAGCTAACAGAAAAGTCACCACCAACAACCAGGCTACGCCGCACCCTATGCACAAGCAGAAAGAATGCCCACTCCAACCTTTCCACTATAAGGGACATCAGTCACTCTGAAATTACATTCAGAAAAAAACTTCTAGGCACACTGGTTTACCATGTCCCCAATGCACGACTGTCCAATTTCTTGCTGCGGTGGTTCATTTCCCACCAAGAGATCAAATCTGGGTTCATTTCCCACAGAGAGACCAAATCTGATATTTCACTTCAAAGATAGCTTGATGTAGAGGGCTATTCTCACTTTCAAACTTAATCCACTCTTGCATAGCTGGCTTCCCCGAGCGGCAGACATGCTGAGAGGCACTCCTTAATTACAGAGAATAAAACATTTTTTGGACATTATCATGAGAGGAATTCGGTCAGACATGGTAACGACAGAGGAAAAAGCCACACACCTTCACAAATGAGCCCTGAATTTCCACATCAGAAGATAAAAAAAAGCACGTGTACAATGCCGACGTGGCAATCTACCTCAATAGAACAGCTTGCTCCTGCTGTAACCCATTTCTCAATAAACAAGAGGAGAGAGAAAAATGCCAAGTAAGCTGTTCAAAAGCAAGTTCCCTGGGATCAAAAGATTTCTTTTTTTACAGTTGCAGTCAGTTCAATGAAACATCCTACCTTTCCCACGTACTGTGCTTCTGGTCCCATGTGTTCTTCTAAAACAAAGAACTGATTCCAGATCCAGCCACGCTTAGGCCTGTGGTGCACCTCCGTCTCCCCGTTGGCCAGTTTGGTCTGGTTCTTGGAGGGCACTTTGGCGGGGACATGGTGGCTCGCCCCGTAGCACCTCTGGATGAAACAGAGGCAGACCAGAAAGGGACAGAGACAGGAGGTGGTGGATATCCTCATGGTGGCGCGTGCTTTTGTAAAGTTATCCCCGTGTTCCAAGCTGGTAAGGTCCTCCTGCCACCACCGCCGCAGCCGCCACAACTAGCCACCGCTGCAGGCCCGTGCAGTAGTCCCAGCAAAAGAGGAATCTAAATCCAAACTAAGGAGATAGCGGTCCTGGTAGATCCTCTAAGGTTCATGGCCCAAAGCCGAAGGTTTAATGAAAAAAAAAAAGAGCAAGATACATTTACATTATGGAATTTCCCAGGCTATGAGATGCTGTGCACTGTCGTGAACTTCTGGGTAGTTTTACCAAGAGCAGAGGTTAATCCCAGAAGCCATTCTGGATTTCCTGGGAGAGAGAGAGAGGAGGGGAAAAAGAAACACAGAGTTGGAGATTAATTTGATGGATATTAGAAGCTAAATGTCCACTAATTCCCTTCAATTAAATTGCGACTCATAAATCCTTACAGACGAGGACATGCACTTCAAACTGGTCGAGTAGAAACAGGCAACAAGGAAATCTAGTTTTAGTATTCAAGCCGTTTTTTGCCATTATGCAGATAACACAAACAAGTTTAGACTTGAGGAGTCACAGTGCTATTAAAAGGTTGCCTGTGCCTATAAGGTCAGAGCGCTGCGTGGTGACTGATACGGCCCTGTGAGGTCAGAGTCATGTATCAGAGCAGAGCAGCGCCGGCCCTGTGACTCAAAGGATAAGTTGGCTTTATTTTTTAATAAAGCCAACTTATCCGAAAAAGGTTTGATTTGGATGTTTTAACACAACCGGGGCACACTATGAGGCTTATAGTGTGCCTCAGCGCGGTGACTAATAAGTGTGGCGGGAAGAAATACATTTACCATGATAAGGACAGACATCAAGCCACTCAGACGTAAGGCAGAGGGGGATTTTTTAAAAGGTAGTGGAATGGAAAAGACAGAGGGAAACTGTTTTTTTTTTTTTTTATCAAAACTACATACTGAAGATGGCATTGAAGTAGTAAAAAATAACTGCAAGCTTTGTTGAATGTTACTGGGCATTCAAGTGAAGCTCTGCTAGTCTTTTGCAAGAATGTGTCTTACACCTGCATGTGTAACCCTGTGGTTTTACGGTGGAGGTATTATGGAGAACCCTCCAGTCTTGGGGTGGATTTAAAAGCGAGATATATTATTTAAGTGCTGCTGAGGCATGAAAATGGTCCTCACTGCACCCCCTTTTTATTTTTTTTTATGGATGAGGGGAAATTCTATCATTTGACCATGCTGCTCTGAGATGCCCTCCAGTGTGATGTCACAACTAAATGATTTTACAATCTTATTTAGGTTATTATACAGTGCTATTCAGTATGAATTCTTTCTCAAATTGAGTACGCTGAGTTGGAGCTTGCACCAAGAGAACAAGTGGATGGTCAGTTTGCAAACGCGACAAAAGCATTCTTTTCATTACATTATCACTGCAAAGCATCCCTGAAATAAAACTAAATTTGATAAGCACTGAACTGTCGTTTGTTTTGCTATTTGTCTTTTTTTAATCAAAGTGTGGCAGCTTCTGTACATGCAGGACGCCAAATCTACCCCAAGGCAGCAGTACCGTCCAATGTCAATAGCTCAATAAAAAAACAAACCTAAAATTTATCTTGAGCTAGCAACAAATATTAGATTTTGACATTGAGACTGAAGTATATCCTCCAAAAGGAATTCTATTATATTTACTCTATGGAGATAACACTGTCAAAGGCTTGCCCAGGTAAGTAAAATGTTGGAGGAAATTTTTCAAGTATTCTTTTGATAAATCCACCTCATATATGTCAAATCTTAAGGCTTACGGATGTATTGCACTGCTGGAAAGATGGTCTCTTTATAAAACTGGGCTGTCTATGCAGTAGAAAGATGCAGATGCTTTTGAAATTGGTGCTACATGCCCAAAGAAAAGAGAGAAAAAGGACTGGGGCATTCGCTATTGCTAAAGAGCTAGAAAACCTACAACCACCAGAATGCACTGCACTGCTTCGGACCAATAAGCACTCCCACTGGTGGGTAACATAATGCAAGTTGGTCGTTTTGATGCAGGAAACAATATGGCAACCTGCTGGTACAGAAGCTCTTGAGTGTAAAACGATGAGCTACAAAATGTTTCTGGAAACATCTGAGGTGAGAAAAAGCCAAAGCAGTAACAGAATCTTTTATTTTTTGCTTCCATTTTTACAATACAGGAAACAGTATGGTGCCCACTTCCTGTTTACAAATTCTCATATTACAGCTTAACAGTGCACTAAAATATATATCTAAAGATTTTTTAGATGGAAAAAAGCAATGCAGTAACACAATCTTGGTTTACATTTGATTAGCACTGCCTGGTTTTATTGTTTGATGAGAGTTTGGTCTGAGTTTGAGATGGAGAAAGAGACGCTTTTGTATTCTTTGTGTCTGCGGTGGTGGGCATACAGAAATGCCAAATTACTATTTATAGTTTGAGCAACAGCTCTATAGCCAGCGAAAAATCTACGAGATGAGCAGGAAAATCTGGGTGCTGGTAAAATGGAGGGAAGTGTACCACAGTTCATTTACACTATACTACCCACAATGTTTTTCACACACTAACAGTTAAAAATAAATTTTTAAAGATTACAAGTCTGGCCCCAATTCTCTACCATGGCCACTCGGCTATTCCGTGTTCACACAAAGCTCCCCAAAGATCCGCAATAAAAGAGGTGAGTGAAGAACACAAAGGATTCGGATTGTTTTTGTCTAAATACCGACTTCAAATTGGGACAATATTTCAGCTTTTGACTGACATTTCACAAGCACAGAAGAAGGCAACATGAGACAGTCCTATAGTGGGGCCAGTAATAATGCCAGCTGACAGATCACGGCAGTTCATATTCACTCAGGATGTTGAATCTGCAAATCAGCGTGGTGAAGAATGCATAATGTGAGCTTACAAATAAACAGCTTGTGTCAGTTGAGGCTGATGTGAAACACTTTGACTTTTGATGTTGAAATGTCACCAATTTGCTTTTGAGCTGGGATCAGGCCCAAAAAAAATCAGGCCTGACCCTACATAAACCCACGTAGTTTCTGTCCAGCAGTTTAATGCCCGAGCCTGATTTTAAAAAATAAATAAATAAAAAAATAAACAGAATTTTCAAAGTTTAAATATTATTTTTAATATTAAAACATTTCTTACATGCTAAATTCAACTGCATTTTTTTTCAGTGTGGCAACAGACATGTGCCTATTCCTGCTGAATGTGCAGCACAGCCCCAAAACAGTCTAATGCCATATATATTAAACAGAGACTGTAAAACATTTCTCCTCATTAATAAGAGGCAGAAGCCAGGATGGGTTGTGTTGGCACAGCCCATGCATTATTCATGATATGACAGAATATAAGATTTCCATAAAAAACAAACAAACAAAACAAAATTCTACTGAAATTCTGTGAAATTACATCCCAGGCCCAATCAGGTTTGGGCAGAGAATTAAAACGCTAATATGCTTCTTGGACACGCAGTAGTCATACCAAGTTGTTACAAAAATAGGAAAATGCCACCTCTTGAAAGTGAAAGCCAACTACCTGCATTAACAAGTAAACTTTAAGTTGATTACAGAGAAATGTGAGTCAACACAAACAAACAAAAAAAGCAAAGAGAAGTAAGGGCACTCTCCCATGAGGAATACTAATGACAAGATGCACCAAAGTCTCAAAAAACTGACTTAAAGCAGGAGAGTTGGTCCAACACTCAAAGTGCTCCAGTTGAATAGCAGCTTTGTGGGGATTATCAGGAGGACAAACACATGTATTTGATATTTAATAGGATATAGGAGCTGACAGACTTCAAAGGCAGCTGCTCTCTATCTCTCACAATGCATGTGACAACATAAGAGAGAAACGCGGAAACGAGACATTAATGCAACTTACAACTGTCACATACTTTGAAGGATAATCACTGAATTATTATTTTTTCATAAACATAAATATTTTCTACACATATATGGATTAAGATTTGCTTAGAACCCCTGACTAATCCCCATGTTTCAAACATCTCGACATGCAAATTACGCAGCTCAACTATAGTTGTTGGTGATGTTGACTAAGTGCAGTGGGTCTAACGGGTAATACCTACTGCCAGCCCAGGCAGTGAAAGGGAAGGCAGAGTCTGTTCCACATTGACTTGGATTAAAGCAGCAGAGGATAAATACTCAGCCACACACTAAACACGTGTAATCTGGGAAAAGATTCTCATCTGCATAGGTAGAGCTACGCCCAAATCCTTCTGCCGCTGCTCTCTTCCAAAATGATATCAAGCCCTGCAAAGAATACTGATGGAGTTCTTTCGGAAAGCTTTTCCCAGAGATTTTAAGGTTACTCCTCTTAGTTCATTGTGATTCAATAACTTCACACTGCAACCTACGTAGTCGAAGCACCAGTGAGAAAATTGTGGTACCTCAATGAGTCAGACTCTGTGTCAGAATGAAAATATCTTTCCCATTGGTTTCACTTTCACCTCCTGGGGCTCTCTTCAATCAGTCTTTTAATTGACTGATTATCATGCCGATTCGAAGCAAAAGAAAACATTTCAGGGAGCCATGAAATCAACAGCATCTGGCTCTGTCAATGGAAATAATTTCTCCCCTTTTTATGATGATGATATTGTTTTGTGCAGCCTTCTGCCCATGGCATGTTTATATATATGTGCAGCGTTTAACAGGATGGGTTATGCACAGCGGCAGCCACAAAGATTTTGGCAGGATGCATGCAGACGTGGCTATGTTTAAACGCACATGCAATTCTGTTTTGATTTGGCTTTGTTAATGGGCCACATCCTTGCACTGGATGACATGCCACAGCATTACCACACAGGCCTGTAGTTTCCTTTCCAACATAAACCCCATTCTGTTGTGAAAACACTCATTAAAGCACCGAATGTGTCTTCATCTGCTGCTGAAAACAGCCCCAAACAAATGCACTATTTCCTACTGTTTGACCAACGTTTGCTAAAAAAAACAGTGCCTAGGTGTTTAAAAATTACCTCTTTTAAAACTGAAACTATATATTAGTGTTGGGAATACTCTGTTAAAGTCAAGTGTTACTTAATTCCACTACTTTTAGACATGTAACTAATTCATTTTTCGAATAAATAACACTATAACAACGACTGAAATTCAACTTCAACTTCAACCGTGGTGATACATGGACAGGTGAGCGGCACTCAGCCTATCTGTTTTGTGTTTGTGTGTTTCAGAGAGACAGACAGAGGCAGGGAAAGAAAATGTGGAAGGTGGACTATTGCACTATATGCTGTGCTCAAATGGAACTCATGAAATCATGTTTAAATTTCCACTTACGAGGTTTTGAATACTTCAACAACAGGGCAAGCACAATTCCATTTGAACGCAGCATTAATGCTACTCAAAATGCCGCAGGATCCACCGGTTGACCAACACAACAGTAGTCACCCAACTTCATATCAGCACAAGAACTGGTGTGAATCAATCAATCAATTAGAGGCATTAGACTGCCTCTGCACACAATGACCAACAGTTCAGGCAATTTGAGCTTGCATTCCTGGATATATGGATATCATTTTTCCCTCCTTTAGATCAAGGACAATAAGGCCTAAACTGGAGAGTTGTAGTCTATGTCTGGGATTGTAAGGCTTTTTGTAAGCTTTTTTTTTTCTAAATAACATCACTTTTTTTCCATAAAGCCTAACATGATAAGAAATTACCGTCAAATGTCTGAGAAACAGTCATTATTTCACTTTACTCTTAACTTTAGTCACTTTACTCTTAACTTTAGTCTTAAAAAATAACCTGCCTTGACATGAGGGCTTGTCGAGGCAATAAATAGATCTACCACAATATTGTGTTTTGTGTTCCACTACTTGCTTTTCATCAGAGTGATAATGGGTACAATCACAGCTAAAACTTGACAGTTGTCTTGTCCCACGCTATGCCACAGCAACACTAGAATTATAGTTATTTGTGTCTTAATAAGAAAATTGAAGCAAATACTTTAACGTAACACAAAACTTATTTTCCCTAGTAACTAATCACTTTTACATGCAGTAATTGGTGAGGAATTCAATTACTTTTGAGAGCAGTAACTAATTAATAATTTCAGTAACTTGCAAAACACTGTATATTTTTCACCTGTTTTCAAAGGGAACCAATGGGCTTGGCAGACAGGATAATGTCAATGAACAGATCTGCATATATTTGCAGAATCTGTGAGCAACAGGACAAGATTTTGGTATTGGAAGCATCCTGGTTTGTATTTGTAGTATTGACCAATCACTTTTGAGCGGCAGGAAAACAGTCCATGTGGAGAGGGTTCTGAGATTATTGGAAAATATTGAAAGACAAAAAAAAAACTAGGGCTGTCAGAATAATGCATTAATTTCAATTAATTAATCAAAGACAAAATGATCTGTTAAAAAAACAAACACTGATTAATGGCGTTCCGTGATGCTCTTTGACCCGGTGCATCACTGAAGGCCATAGTGGCTTTGTCACATGATGGAGGCAGACGAGACGATGCTGCTTAGCCCGTGAATGAAACGTTTCCATTTTTTAAAAAAAACAAAACAAGATGGAACAGTTGATAGGAGCACCATACTTGGAGAACTTCAAACCTGAAATATCACCAAAAACATTTAGCACAATTCCGGGAGGTCCAAGCTAGCACAGCCTCTTATGCTAGCGCTAGCAGTCAGCCTCGTCAAGCCTCTCTCGACCAGGCATTCAGACGCAAACTAAGTCTACCTGTGACCGACTAACTCCCTCACAAAATGGATTGCAATGGACTGCAGATCAGTTTCGTGGTAGAGGACAGGTGGACAATTGTGTTCAAAATCCAGCAGCTTTACTGCCAAAATTCATTTGAACTGAATTTACTACTTTCACAACAACAGTTGATGTATATGATTGAATTAAATTAAACAATCACAGAGCATGCAATGAATTAGATTATTTTTTTAATCGCTTGACAGCCCTAAAAAACATTTTAGAATCTTTGTTTTTCAGTATTCATCAAGTATTCATCATCAATGAAATTTAAAGCAAGTTACTTAAAATTTTCGTGTTGTGCTGCTAGGACCTGTGATGTTCATTGCTGACATTTTTTTTTTACATTTCATTAACTAAATGATTTATCAGCTCCTCAAAATAAACTAATTAATGATGAAAATGTTAATTAGATGCAACAAACTCAAGACTTCCACTTCATAGCTGCTGGATCATTGTCTCCCAGATCACCAACTGCTCAGTTGACAAAGAATTCCATTAAACCTTTAAAACTTTTTTTATGCACTAAATTATTTTTTACCTTTGAGAAATCTTATATCAGATGATTTATCACATGTCCATGCACACTTGCACAAAAATACCTATGACCAGCTGTTCTGATTCTTAGCAGAGAATCCTTCCCAGCTTCAAACCTTCCTTGCCCTCTTTCTGTCACCCCCAAGTAGTGTGTTAAGTCTTTTCATACTTTATTTTTTGCTGTTGGACTGGCTAGGACACCAAAGGCAGACTGAATACTGTGTCTCTGTCTCCTTATTTATTCATGGAAACAGGAAAACTCAATAACAGGGAATCAACTGGTCACGTAAACAACTTAAATTGAATAAGACCTTAGGCGGAGGACAGCCAACAGCTCTTGCATGCAACCCCAGCCACTGATGACACCGCAGGAGGTGAAACGCTTAAAAAGGCAGAAAGATAAAGTAAAATAAAAGACAGCAAGAGGGGGGGAGATGTCGAGAAAGCAACAAAGATACACCTCAATTCAGTCTGGCAGAGAGGGAGAACAGGCTCCTGTCGCCTGCCGCTAATAGCTAATGTTTTGGGCTCCTGCTGAGAGCTCACCCACTGCATTCGATTTCACAGCATCAGCTTTCTGCCGGTGTCAAACGCCAGATAGCAAAAGACTTGGGCGGGTCAAAACACATATCACTGAACCACTGTTCTATCCTCAGAACAAAGAGGGCCAGTCAGAGAGAAAGAGACGACCACAGCGAAAGAGACACTTGACTTTTCACCCCACCTGAAAGGAACAAAATACAAACATGTTCCACCCATTTATAGTGCCTGTTTGTTGCCTGTAGTCCCAGGCAGTGTTTCAGTGAGCGGAGGTAAACAAACAAGAGGGTAAAAGTGAGTACAGGAAGACGCAAACAACACAGGAGAAAATTTGTGACACAGCAATGTGAAATCAGACTGTAACACTGCTGTGAAATGTTCCTGAGGCCTCAACATGAATTTATTTTTTCTTCTCTGTTGTTTCTGCTGAATCAGAAAGAGCTCTCCATGAACCTGCTGTATGGATGCTTAAATGGAAGACGGGCTTAAAAAACATCCTCTGCATCAAAAGATGCAATATGTGCCAAAGCGTTGAAAAACGATTATAAGATTTTTGCTCATAGCATTTCAGGTTTATACTGACTGATAAAGGAAAAGGCAACAGGGTTTGGTAGCATTAGAATTAAGGCAGAAGGGTTGGTGACACAACAGGCCAACTGCCAGAGTAAGTGTTGTATTGTACGTTCTGAAAATCATGGATATGTGCCATTTGTACATTATGTAGTAGGTAAGTTGAAACCTTACCTTTCTTTATGTTTCAACAATACTGTATTTAGCGTGGTTAGGCACAAAAACCACATGGTTATGGTTAGAAAAGATAATGTTTTAGCTTAAAATAATCCGTTTTGGTGGCTCACAAAATCAAAGCTGGAAATGCTGCGAATGTCTCACTAAAAAACAATTACTGTTGTTTGTTTCTTGAACAGTGGTCTGCAGCAGCCATTTTCACTGTTGTTAGGCTATTAAATAGGTGTTATCATCCATTTGTCCCTGATATATGGGCTAGTAGGGGACTGCTAAGCCTTATAGTAGGTTCTTGAGGCTGTTATCCCCAAATGGCCGTTACCAGTGGTGATAAGCGTCACAGAAGGTCCTGCCACACCTACTATTAGGTTCCAAATCATAGGCTATTAAGACTGGAAATGTTTGTATATACTGTGGGTGGTTGGGGTGCTAGATGGGTCAAACAAAGTCAGGTTCAGTCCTGTGTGAAACTAATATTTGTACTCAACCGTGATTTTCTTTTTCTAAATCTAAAAACGTAACTTTGGTGCCTAAACTTTATGAAAGTAAGACAGAACAAATTTTTTATCAGCCATTGAATGGACTGATAAAGCAAGCAGTCCACCATCCCCTCCAACTCCTGGGGACAAAGTCAGCTTATATGCATGTTATCAGAACTAAGTCAATTTAGAAAGGCCATGTGATACATATAAAACATTCAAATGTAAAGTATCTGTGATATGTAGAAACATACAATGCTAACATTTTATACAGGTGACTGAGCTGAGCCGTATATGTACAGTGAGTACTGGTGCCTAGCATGTTAACATCGCAAGGTGTATTTTGTTTTTGCAGGCGATGTTGCAAATCATTGACCAGGATTGCTTCATGGGATTTTTTTTTTTTTTTTTTTTACATGATTGCTTCATATATGTCATTGGGTGCTTATTTTTCTGGATTAGACAAAAATCAATGTTTGTGTTGTATTTTACACAGAGACACATGGAAAAAAAAAAATTAGACATATCATAAAAAGATTTTATCCATTTAACCCACTCCTATGAGGCAAAACTGTGGGTTAAGAGTGCGAGATAGAGGTTTATCTGCAGACAGAGGCAAGTGTTTCTACAATCTGGAATCTAAATATGTGTTAGGGCTATGTTTTATTGTACACAGTAGAGTCTCAGAGGCTGAATTACATTATTAGTCCAAAGGGAGTCACTTTTGCAAAGTGAAACTTCATAAGCATAAATGTGTTCATCTATAAAGTTTATTTCTTTTCCTCTACTGTGTGAAATTTGTTTCAGTGTAAAAGCATTACAGCAGTCTGCACTGACCTCGACAGTGACTTTCAGTTTATTTGGATGAATGCATTGTGGTCCTGTTTCCTGTTTCTAAGCAATGTCCTGTCTCATTTCTTCCAGTATCCAGCATCAGCTCATTTTAACTTACTGTAAGTATTTACCTAAAGATGTTTCAGTTCATTCGACTCCAACTCTGATAGCAGTGCACTTTCTACTAACATTAAGATTATACATATGTAGTTTTAAACTTTAAGTAGTTTTTCAAAATCTTCTACTTTTTTCTTGGAATCATTCATTTCATATCATACAAGACACAATTCCCATCTTGGTTTGGCCCTTTGTAGCATCACTCCATTAAATTTTAAAAGCAGCCATATCTGTCTATAGGTATCTCAAGTATTGAACTGTGAATGTACACACATGGACTGCGTGCATCCCAGAATGCATTTTTCATCTAGTTTATGAAATAGTAGTTTCAGAGTACCTGCCAAGTGAAATAAGCCACTTTCCTCACAACTAGAAAACTGTATTTGATTGATCTGCACCTGTTCTAAAAATAGCCGCTTTTTGCCTTGAGTCTATTGTGTGATTTGACCCAGCTTATTGTTTGTGAAAGGAAGCAGATTAGTCTGATCAGCTTCACAAGTGGGGCAATCCTCTGAATGTGTGGCACACCCTGGAGGTTCCACGAAATTGGAGGAGACAAATAGGTTGGAGAGAGGTGCCAGCGATTCAGGGGTTTAGCCAAGCAGGCCGTAGTATTTCCACAATGGCATCTTACTAGAAAACACACAGGGAATCATGGCTGAATGAACTGTTTTAGTGGTTGGGCTTTCTACAAAAGCTGTCTCACTTTGTGAACCCTTTTCCACTCAGAATCTAACTTAGGATTTGTAAGATACATGGTTTAGGAATATCAGGATTTTATGTCCTGTTTTTTTTTTTGGCAAATTAGCATCACCCATTCTTGATGTGATGAAGGTTATGTCGACATAGCCACACAACAGATGTAAGCTGTCTGAAATATCACAGTTACTCTGCTTGAATAGGCGTTAAATGCCTTTCTCACCTTGAGAATAGTTGCTGAGTCATAAATATGTCCTGAGATTCACACCAGCAACCCACATGGTATGGTCACAGCTTCTTTAAGTTCCTTCTAGTTTCCCGAGCCCAAACTTAATTGCATTTATCTTCTCTACAACTCTAATGCTTTTAATTTAAATTCCACATGCAAACGGCTGATATTTTTTCTCCAAATTAACTTCGGAACATATTTCATCAGCAGCAAGAATACAACTTTGATCACATTATATAACTCCAAGGATGGATGGCAGAAGACAACTTTAAAATCATTTGAACCACTTCAAACCAAGGGGCAACCCCTCGGGCTGAAAAATGGAGCCAAAGAGGAGGTGCCAAATACTGCAGTTCCTTGAATGGCCTTTTGAGGCTCGCTCTAAAAGCGGGTCATTTCCCATTGATCCCCATGTTAAAATGCCCAACTTCAGAGCAGTAATATTCATGTTTACAGCTTGCTATAAAACATTATTTTGGTCTCTGTAGCTTATTTCTCCGTTCATGATAACTATATGGTAGGGGTAATTCTTTTAACTCAGTTCTGCAAAATTAAGGGTGTGGCCACTCTGAGTGAGTGTAACCACCGTCTACGAGTCACATCTACCCCCCGCCCCCTCCACAGCTCCACCATCTCATACAAATATGGTGATGGTGAAGTGGTGATGACCAAAATGCCAAACTCTGTAAATCCACAAACCAGTGGGTGACGTCACAGTGGTGGCATCCATTATTTTATACAGTCTGTGCTTTAAACATGGTGTTGCATTAAATAATCACACTTTAAATACCTCACATACAGCTCCTGGGTCAGCTTCTCTAAAAATGCTATTTTCAAGAGGTGCCCACAACGACTCAATTTTTTTTGGGAAACTTTTTGGCCTTGTGCTATTCAGCAGATTTTAGAACTACGGTGCTTCTCAAAGTCAAAGAAGGATCCTTTAATGTCTGAATTACAAAGAGGCTACATCATCGAATCCCGCCAAAGCACTTGTTAAGGGCAAGGATCCTTTGAATTCTACCAAGGAGTAAGTCCTTCTTTCTGACAATTTTCAAGGATGCATGTGTGTAACCACAGTGAGCATGAAGTATCCACAATCCTTTGTGCATGATTTGCTAGAACTGACAGCAGGGTCTCTTCAATGACACACACCTGGGCACTTGCTAGCCTGTTTCAATGTGTGTTCACTTAATGCTGGGAAGGAGTCTTGCCTAGCCTCTGTAGGACTAGACTTGAAAGGACCCGAGTGTATTAACTCTTTACCTTCCTGTCTGGTACAGTCACTTAAATTGTAAAATAAACTTTCTGGGATTTTGTCAATGGCAAGCAAAATAGTTGGCAAACCCCAAAAGACCTTGACTCAGCACTTTAGAAAAAGGACAAGGAAGAAAGTGAGGTGTATCTTGGCAGATAGCCCCCAACCTCTCTTTGGCCTGGTCTCGCTCTCAGAGTCAAAAAACACCGCTTGGATACAAATGCATAGTCCCCCCTTTAGCATCTGTATGACACACACTGGGCTATCAACCAATTCCAATGTCAACCTTTTTGCATCATCATTAGATGTTCAGAGCAACAGACAGAGTATATAAAGCGAGAAAGTTCACCAAGGGCACATGGGATGGGAGGTGGATGGGTCCAACAAGCACAGGACTTTGACCCAGGGGAGCAGTGTTTGAGTACCTTGTGAAACTGAAAGTCAATGTTGAGTTATATTGTCATGACAAGTCACGTAAGTTGGCTGACATGACTAACGTCAATCCTGATGTATTCCTAACCAAGGAGCCTTGTTTTCTAAACCTTACCGCTTCCCCTTCTGAGTCACATGGGCCAACTGACATGACTAACATCAACCAGCTGCAGTGGGGTGGCAGTAGCTCAGTCCATCCAAGGACCTGGGTTGGGAACCAGAGGGTCCCGGGCTCAATTCCCCATCCAGACCAAATATGGAGTCTGGACTGGTAGCTTGAGAGGTTACAGCTCACCTCCTGGCCACTGCCGAGGTGCCCCTGAGCAAGGCACTGAACCCCCAACTGCTCAGGGCACCTGTCAGTGTGCCTCCACGCTCTGACATATTTCCATATAATGCATGTATAGGTCCTGTTTGTGCAGGTGTGTGTATTTTGGGCCTGTGTGTATATGACAACAGAGTGAAAAACATTAATTTTCCCTTCAAGGATTAATAAAGTATATCTTCTTCTTCTTCTTCTTCTTAACCTAGATCTTTTCCTAATCCTAATCAAGTAGTTTTGTTGCCTAAACACTGACCCCTGCATAAAGATAAAATACAAAAGGCTCTGGGAGGTGCTATAGAGTCCCTGCGACAACTAAAAATGTACTCGGTCCTTCATTCCAAGTGCCATCAATAACCCTGAGTCAACAAAGCAACTGATGAGATTTAACCAGCTGCTTGTCTGCCTTTCATTTGTTGTTTCTTGCATTTGGTGAGCCGAAGACAAATACCCACCCTGACGGACAATAAAGATATATTTATTATATTCTACTCTATTCTATCTAATAATCATAACTCGGCTCTATAGATAACACTTCCCTCGACTTGTCTACTTGTCAAACCGAGATCTGAAGATCTGAGAATCAACTCTCTTTCTTCTTGCCTAAAGTGATGAGGCTGTGAGTAATTTAGTGTTCAGGCTACAGACAGTACAACTGTCTGTGTAACATTTTAAATGCAGGTGTGAGCTTTGAAAAACAGAAAGAAAATACTTGGCTGTCAAACACACTTCCGCTGCAGAGCATGAGGACAGCTAAAGCCCACTGTGTACACAGTCAAGGAAATACAGGACTACACTGGCGCTACAATTAACCATCTGAAGCTGGAAAATATGACATATTGTAAGAATTCCTGCATCAGTTTTTACTCCCTCACATACATGCAGATGTAGAAACAAAACAAACAAATGCTCCAACCTTGCATTTCAATCTTTTCTCAACACTTGTGGGTAATTAAAAGCAATAAGCAGCAGGTTTTTAAACACAGATTAGGCCTGAAGGTAATTAGGCCCATTGCAGTAATGACTCCCACTGAGTCATGTGGGCTGGATGGTATGTCAGTCACCCCCTCCCACCATGTCTCCCAAAGTCAACAGCGACTTGTCCTTCCAGTACACTACCCTCCAAACACCATCTGTCCTAGCCCTCAGCTTTGATTACCTCAAGCCCAAACGCAGCACTCCTCACACGGCTCGGCGAGGCAAAGGTTGCTGAGATGAGAATCCTCTGATGGTTTCATCTCCTCATGTTTACATGCCAAGTTAAACAACCTTAATTGTATCTGTGAAGGAGGAGTTCATTCTCTGGGTTTTTTTCTTGGTGTCAAATTAGAAAACATGCCTGCACTCGTCAACCCCACTATATGTTGTTTGGCTGCTTAATGAGAGCTGGGTGGAAGATGGAAAATGTCCCATCTGTCCTGTGTTTAATGGCTGGATTCTTGAGCTCTAATCATACAGCGGGAGTGCCAGGATGGAGCAGACAGCACCCATCTGCTGGCCACTGCGGGGAAAAAACACAGTTTTTCAACTCGCATCATCATCATCTCGCTCTTCTCTCGCTGCAGTAGCTGCCACAGAGCATCCATACAAGGGTCCATTGGCATTATGCACAAAGGAAACAGGAGTCTGGCAAATGCCCAGTAGGGCTCCAACTCATATTTATTCATTATTTATTGATTCATCTGTTGATTGTTTTTCCTAATAAACCAATTTAGCACATTGGCTTGATTAATGACTTGAGTGATTAATTAATTAAAAAAGTACTTGATAAATGTTCCGTCAGTCAACTAATCGATACACTGGCTAATCATTTTAGCTCTACTTGGAAGAGCTTCTCATGCTTTTGGGATTTAGGTCTGCCAAACAGAACAAGAGGAAAGGACACAAGGTGGATTCAGAACGGAAATATATTCATATCACCTACAGCACTTGGTCCTCCTCATGTCTGAGAAGTCTAAATTCAGGTTGAGGCTACCAGAGTTTGGCAGGCTTCACCGTTTCACACATGCTAAAACACAAAGAGCAGGTGGGTTTTACAACAAGGAGAGGGGCCCTGTGTGTTCTCATCCACAAAGTAGGGCTGAGGCTATTCACATTAGCATTTCATACACAGATAAGCTTGCTCTCTCGCTGCCAGGTAGATTTCCTCATGAGAGGATGAAGTGCGAGACATTTGGGGGCTTCGCAGATGCTCGCCACACTGCTTTCAAGTGCCCACAGAGACTTGTGTGTGGGGGGGGGGGTGTTCGGAGCTGCAACAGACAAATGTGCCGCCTCATTGTCATCCAAATAAGGAAGGAGCTGGTGATGCCGACTGCAGAGTTGGAGGTAGGGAGGAACAGTCACAGGGAGGTATAAGGAGGGTGTACAGTATGTTGTGTGGGCTGGGGGGACAATAATGTTTTCACGCTGACATTTGTTTCTTTTTACACCTTTACAAATGCCATTAGAAGCTAAAACTACCACAGTAACATGAAAAACAAAGTTGATAAGCGATCAAAAGAGCACATTTCAGAGCAGAATATGAATCAGGATTCCCTCACTTGAATTGGAATTATGATTCTCACATAATTTATTTCCTTTCTCCGTGAATCACCAGTGGGGTTTCTGATTCTGACTCATTTCGTTCTTGTTCTTTTTCTTTATCCATGTTAGTCTGAGAGACTGATTTGGGAGCTTTGGAAGATATGTTTCATTTTTGCTGTCTGTGCCAGTGCATAGACATTTTACTAATCCCACCATCTCACCAACTTGAAGCATAAGAGATTTTTTAAGAGATGAATTACTGGTTATGTTCAGTCACTTTTTTTTCTACAATCCACCCAGGTCTATGGTGATATGAACTTAAATAAATACGAGTTCTTGTATAAGCTGGATGTTAAGCTTGAAATTGGGGCTCCTGGCACAGGGTGGTTGACTTGTTTAGGCGCACTGAGATTCATTTCAATACATGGAGAGCTGTCTGACACTTTGGCAAATGCTTTGACAGTTTGGCAACAGTGCACCAGCTTACAAGCACAGTCCTTGGGGCGAGGAAGCAGGCAGATGTTGCTACAAAGTGAATGGTTCAATCACAGCTCTGGAGACAGTTCTAAGAAAATCTGCTTACACACTACTGCAACTGCAATGGTAGCGACGGGGTACAGTCAGTGTTGACTGACAGTATGAATTAGGCAATATTTTCTGTCACTTCAGAAATATTGTGTAAGCACATCAAAATAGAAGCAGAGACATACGTTCTTGTCTAAAAGTGGAAAATGGGGGGAAAGGCAAGGATGCGTATGCTAGGGGTGACCAATATGCCAAAACTCTATCACTGTGAATGCTATTTCATATCACTGTAATTACATATATCACAATACTGTAATTGTTCTGTATATTCAATTAAGAAATGGTTTAAAATAACTATACAGTGGTTCATTATCACATTTATTTTCTTCTTTTACTTAGGGACACTTGAGTGAAAAACAAACAATAGATAACAGTAAAACTAAAATTCTTTTGAAATACAGGTTTAAATGTTCCTGTTCCAGTTGCAGTTCCAATAACTTTGCTTTTCCATCCCTGCCCAAATCACGTTACCCTGTGAAGCAGCCGGATTTGCAAGATCACATGAGAATCCAGCCCTGATTTGCTACATAGTTTGCCCCGAATCACACCCACGAAGGAAATGATATTGCCCAATCTCTACCAGTAGACACATTTCTTATGGTGCACACAGTGCTCCCTAGTGCTAGGAATGGCACTAACATTAGCCTCCTGCTCCCGGCTTGCATTTAGTCATGTAGAATTTGACTTTTAAAGTTCCGTTGTGTCATCTTGTCTGGCTGTTTTCATGCACTGTTCATACGTATACCTACAAAAAGTAATGAACTGCATTTCCTATAACCCATTTAACCATTAAGCAGTAACTTTTGTACAACCCACATAATCGTGAAGGCTGCAACCGCATGACCAATGTGCTGACGGGAGTAAAGAGGGAAGTAATGCAAAGACATAAAGTCTGTGAAAGCAGGCAGGTTTGGGGGTGGATGGGTCAAACCATACAGGACTTTCCCCCTGAAGAATGGTGCTTAGGACCCGAATGTCCTCACCATGTTTCAATTCCTAAACCTAAACTGTGTATCTTTACTTGCCTAACTCTGACCTAAGTAACTTAACTTGCCTAATGCCAGGTTCACACTACAGGATATCAGCCGGATTATAGCCCAACAAAACATCGTACGGTTTTCATTTGGATCATGAACTACAATGAGAGTCTATTGCAATTATCAATCATTTTATCTCACGTAGTATGTCATAGTAGATGACAACCGATGACATGCTGACAGATAGTCTTGCACATTCGATTTTCTTTTTTTCCTTCTCTACTTCTCCCATCACAGCCATCACTTTGACCAATGGAAAGAATGCGATCTGCTGCCGTGGACAACTGTGCAACAACAACACCCCAGCCTGTTTGATATTTCCTCTAGGGATGTTACCATACAGAGTATAAAGGATAAAATGATGGCGTGAAACAGCAGAGGTACTTTAGCAACCTTGTGAGTGCTGCCATTAGCATCAAGCTAGCAAGGAATGTTATTTCTTCATAATGGAAAAGGATATATAGTAGCAGGGCTTATACTTACCACAACTGCAGAGGCTACCAGCTTCATTCGAAACAAACTACATTGGAAACAGGCCTTTATTCATTATTCCATCTGTATTTTTATATTTTACTTTTAATCCACTCCTGTTTGCCATGTTAAAAAATTGCTATGTTATTGCAAACTAAACACTTCCTGTATCCGTTTTGCATTATGATTTTGGTTATGAGAACCCCTTAATTTTCTAAACAGGCTTTTATTGTGAAACGCGCAGGAACTTGTTGTGGAGGATTCAGTGACTTATATAGTTTGCATGTGGTACTTCAAATGTAGCTCCTGCCATCTGGTGGAGTTTTTTACGTTACTATAAGAATATTTTGGCTGGGACATGAACAGTGTATTCAGCCATAGTGACTGAAATAATTGTAATAATAATAGAAATAGGACAAGAATAATCTGATGACATCACACACATCATGAAAGATGTCCAGGGATGATTGGTCATGGACCACTGTGTAGTGTGTCATGTCTGCTGGCCAAGTCGCGGCACGATTTTATGATTCTACAATCACGTAATCTGACGTAGTGACTGTCACAACAGACAAAAATGTTATGTGTAGCATGATACACTGATCTTCTGCATGTGTTAGTGTTCTCATTGTATTGCCCTTTTGGAGCCAGGCCAACATCATTGTAATATAACATTACTTAGACTAGCCGCAGACAGAGAAAAGGTAGGCGAGAATGGGAACAGGTAGGCGTCGTGTAGTGCCCCCTTGACAATGCAGTTTATTTAGGGCTATTATGAATCACCCAGAAACCTGATATGGAGACAGCAGAAAGGAGCACCATATGAAAAGTGCCAGAGCACAAGAAAAGTCACAGTACACCAAAGACTAAAAGAACTGCTATACTGCATATTGATGTGAACTGGCCCTGTTCAAGCACTGGCTGCATGGTATATAATGTTATATTGCCCAACCCTAGTTTACACCATTCTTGTTCCCATGCCTATTCTGATACACACACCATCCTCATGTACATATACACCCTATACGTGGGATATCTATATCAATTTTAAACTACGATATCGGTTAACTACTGCTTGTTTATAAAACACCAAATTCAATCTTTTGGAAAGGTATTCTAGCAGCATTAAAATTCCGGGTGTTGTCTTCACTCTGGTGGACAGGCGATCTCCCTGCAGCTCGCCTCTCATCCACCTTAGATCTGCGAATCAGTAGGGACGCCCTGTCCATCTCTACCCGTCTCACTCTCGCTCTCACTTTCATAAAGCGTCGGTCCAATTAACATCTCTCTCACATTTCAGAGTCCCGGTGTTGCACGTGAAGGGTGAGCAAGTCTGACAGGCGCACAGCACACTAATGTTTTATCAGTGCCACACATCAGGGTTTCTCATTGCACCGTGACACTGACAACTAACGGAAGTGACTCGCCTTTTCTCTCTGTCATGATATGACATGGTTTTTGAATTAGAGTCCACATTCTACCCAAAGAATATTTTCAGGTAAAGGGTAACATCTCGCAACAGTGAATAACTGCAATAAGAACAATACAACAATTCCTGCAGGGTTTCCATTACATTTTTCTGTACATTGTTTTAAACGCAATCTTCTTCCACAATTACAGGAAAAGTGACATTATTTTGTCATAAAGACATTTTATGTATAGACAAGTGCTTGGTTTTATTCCTGTACTTTCCAATACAAACACATCACGGGTTACTTTTTTTGGCAACATTTTCGAGTAAAACCAGTAGCTACAGTACAGAAACTGCCCCGTCACCTCAAGTTTAATCTCAATATTGTCTACTAACACACTTACATTCTGCTGAGCTCTCCTCCAGCAAGATGCCAAATGTCTACCAGTTTATTCTGTGTACACTGTTGAGTATGAAAGTGTGAGTGAAATGCCTAAAGCTTAGAATGTAAATCTAGAGGGGGATAAGTATGATAAAGGATGTGCCCAGGTGAATAAAACACAGGCTTTCCCTTGAAGAAGCTGAAACCTCCCGAATGTGACCAAAAGGCATATCCACCACCCTGATGCTTTTGAGCAGAGAACAAAATAAAATACTTGGAGGCAGCCCCCAGGATCCCAGGCAGAAACGCGCAGCGATTACATAATGACAGTTCATCCTTAAGAGCTATTTAAAAAAAAAAAGGGAAAGTCTCTGAGCAAACGCACACAAATGTGAGCTGGAAACCCGACCCCTGAATAGTACATTAACTATTCATGCAGCATATTGGCAATCAAATCACTCTGTTTTGTGGTTTTCAAAGACATTGTTCCCATAAAACAGTGGACAAATATGCAGACAGAGAATATTCTCATCAACATCCCTCTGCAGCTGCATTTCTTTTTCTCTTTGTTTTTCCTTTTTTCTCATTGCCACATCACACTTTGAAGCCTCTGCATCTTTTATTGTCTACATTTAAAGTAAAAATCCTGCAAAAACTGACAGAGGTACTTTTTCTTGGTTTGAATTTTTACGTAATTCACATCTACCGCACTGTGCTGGATCAGACTCAACCAAAGCATTTCTGCTACTTCAGTTCTCCAAAATCCTATACCAGCAACGTGTTGCAAACATGTTGACATGTGTGACATTGCAATGCCCTCACTTAGAACTAAAAAGGAATGCTAATGGATTTTTCAGCATCCACCTCACAGGGGTGACACATAATTTGATACATCTATCCTCAAGTATTAACATAAGCACAGAAATTCAATATTTTATCATGAAAAGCCACAAAAATAGTAAGCTCATGACCTATTAAATATTAAAAATTCCTCAAAACTGAGTATGTATTCATAATTTATTTTAGTCAATTACGGACAACTTTATCATTTGTCTTCCTGAGGCAAAAATCAAAACGCCCTGATGCCACAGCCTTATAAATATGCTCTGCCACGATCAAACTCAGACTTCCTCTCATAGTGCTGAGTGTTCTTTAAGGAAATGCTTTGCTGCTCATTCGTCACTGACAGTGAGAGCAGGAGATGAATCATTCTAATGTTGCTTTCACCCATTCTGAGAAAACCCAGAGTGCAATAATGTCAGTATGATGCACACTGCTTTGTGTCCCACAATAAGAAATGAAAGTCTAAATCAAAAAAAAAAAAAAAAAAAAAGGAAAGCTGGATGACAACAGGCCAGAAATAGTGAGCCAAAGGTACAGGATTCTGCTTTTTTTTCTCTTCTCAATGGCACTGATGAGCCAGGCGGGTTTGGTTTCAATCAAAAAAAAAAGTCTCTTTTACTCTGATTGATTTTTGTTTTCCTCAGAGCAACTGTGCGTTACAATACCCATACTACCATACAATATAGTATGCCGGAAAAAGATTTAGTATGTCCCAATACATAGTATGGCAAATGCAGTACGCCAAAATTGGATGTTCTACTACATCCGGTTGGATTTTGCAGTCCGCAAGCCAGTATGCTTTTCTGGTTATTCTGACTCACAATCCTCAGCAGCAAAAGATACATCACTTCGACTGTCAGAAGTCGTAATGATGCATGACAGCCTATTCAGGTGACTGATGACCAGTCCATTAGTAATAATGATCATGAATACAACCAACAACAAAAGGGCATAATTATCAAATAACAATGACAGAGAAATGTAGAGCCTATGTAACCGCACTATCATGAATATGACATGTTAGAATCCACAATGTATGCAGTTATGCTTACTGCAAAATAACATCAGAGCTGTCAGGGTTCACCTTTGTCTCTGGCAAGCTCTGTTAACGGCATTTTGTTTTATCTCCATGGCATTCTTGGAACCCATCGACCCCCGATTTTTTGGCATTCTGGTTTGATTTGGGTGGAGGAGGCGAAGTTCCGTTTCCGACTTCCGTTTATATATAAGTAAATATGCTGAACCATTGCAATGGATTCAGAGTTTGCAGCGACGCCAATTATATTCCACCTCGTTAGTTCACCGCACGGACCGTTTAACCTGGCAACAACTGCAGCTGGCTCAAACGTGATTGGTCAGTATCACGCGGACTACAAACAGCCTACAACCGGAAACCAGGGCTCTTCCGCTCTTCTTCCGGAGGAAGGATCTCCAGGGTTTGCCTACAGACTCTACATTCACTGAATGTAGAGTCTGTATATAGAGACTATCTCCATGGTAACTGATATATGAGTAAGAGGGTCAAAGTTCAGGGCGTAACATTATGAGGAATTAGTATCACCCGATTGTGTACATACTGCATGCAAGAGTACATACTTTTTAAAGGCAGCTGCAGTGCCCACAAAAAGTAAAAAGAAAAAGTACTGTATGTGATTTGGAACGCACCCCAAGAGGAACCAAATGCCTCCAAGGTGTTCACTTTTTCTGCATGATTACCACATGGGCCGAGCTGATGAGTTCATGGAAAACACCTTCTGCTTCTGTCACCTGTCACCTAAATGGCTGTTGGTTCTGTCTGAAAGCCTGTTTAGGTCTCAGGAAGCACATAGTCTGTACGTGTTCTTGATGATGGTCCTGTGACCAGAGCTTTCACTTCTAATTTTTACACTTGAAGAGCCACTACGCAGGATTTTCCCTTAAAAATATATAGACTAATGCAAAAGGTTGGCTTTCACTTTCTCTGGTGATACCTTTTACAAACAGGAGCTGTTCCTGCACAGTATAATTTTAACAAAGAAATTTAACCCTTTTTGCACTTAAAAGCACTCTCTTTTTTGTCAGAATGTGGGCCTTTATTCAGTATGATAGGATTGAATGGCAACAGTCCAAAATTCCCAATAGGGAACCATACTGCAGGAAAGCAAAGAGCAATGCTGCTGAATATTGAATCTTTCACATGACCAATGAAATACACTGAAAGACAATAGTGTTTGCAGTGTTTGACAACCAGAATATCTGTCGATAATTTCTATTTGGATAAATACGATGGTGGCGACAAGTCTGCTTTATTGATAACTGGATAACAGACCATTTCAGTAGCAGCCAGGGTTTGCCACAGTGTGATCAATGTAGGTGCTTCACTCAAAACAATAATGTCACTGGAAAATCTTTATTGGAATCAGTTTAACTGGACACCCGGTCATGTGGAACATATAAAAAGGTGCATGCAGGAGAATATCATAAGGGAAAGCAGAAAATGGAACTTGAATGTCAATATAATTGAATCTTTAAGTCTTAAATGGCAAAGGCACAGCTGTTTTTATCCATTTATACTATTCCCTCAGAGATGCTATAAGAGGAATAACACTTTTCTTTCAGGATGCAATTGGTGTATACTGTCTAATTCAGTGTCTTGTTGACACTGGCAGCCATATATTGTCTCTGAAGCTGCTTCACTGTCAACTGAACCAGCAACACAGGTAGATAAAAGTTGCAATCTGAGAGTATCTTACATGATAGTCTGACAAAGCAATTACAGAAATAATGTCAAAATAAAACAGTAAGGGTGTCCCATTATTTTCTGTTGAACCCCCCACCCCTTTCAAACAGCCTTGCTCAGGCTAGCTTTTTGGTTTCATCTTTGACTTCTTTCCTCTTCTTCTAACTCATTTTTGTGAGTCTGTGTATATACATTCTCAGCAGAGAAGCATTTCTGATAAGAAATTTAATGACAAAAATTCATCCGTCATTTTATCTTTGTAAACACACAAAAACATCCCACAGCAGCATTAAAAGCAGGGGATTATTTTACCTTGTCGCATCCTGGATTTAGAAAAAGACGACATCACTGACAAGACCGATCAATGCTTGCCTTTTCAAAGCTACTATAATTCTTACTTTCAGAAAACCCCTACATTGTCAGTCTTGGCTGGCAGTCGGAGGCAGTGAATGACCACTTTTTGTTTGCTATCTGTGAAGAGACTGTTAATGTTTGGAGGAAAGCGTGATTCATCTTTTGAATGGCCCTTTGACTGTGCCATTGGAACAATAATCCACTGTTCTTTTTCCTGTCTAGTCTGCTACCGATATGATTGAAAACACTGACAGACATTACACTGTAGCCACCTGGGGTGAATCATGTCTGCATGGACCATGACTTCTTCATGCATCTTGCTTGATTTAAGATTGATTTAGCATCAGCTAGAGAAAGGGTTACTGTCAGAGTTTTAATAAGTCGTGCTTCAGTGATGCTCTGACCTTTAATCTCCTGTAAAGAGAGAGCACAATCAAGGCCCACCCACACTGGAGGGGAAACCAATTCATCGCTCTGCATTGACTTTGCATGAAGGTGCCTCCCCGTCACTTCCAGCTGCTAGCTAACAGCAAAAAATGGCTACTAACTGCTGTGTGGTGGGATGCACTACCAACAGGGTAAAGAACCCAGATCTAAGCTTTTATAAACTGCCAAAACAAAAACCCTTGCCTTTAGGAAGACAACAGTGGATATTACATTGGGAATATAGCTTTCAGAAAGTTGAGGCTGTGTGTGCCCTGACTTTTATTTAGAAAGTTACAGACAAACTTTAGGGGTTGAAGCTAACTAAGCTGGGGGAGATTTGGTTTTAATATTTCTTAGGTTGAACAATGATCTTCCCCTGTGATTCAATCAAATAGATATAAATAATTAAGTATTCAGGCTGCACTCATTCACTGTTCATACTTTTTCCTATGAAAAATAATGCACCAAAATTAATACCTATTCTACATGAGCCAGTAATTCAGGTATAATCTACATATTTGGGGAGGCTTCAATCATGTGACCAATGCACTAATGGGTGTAAAGAAAAAAAGAAGTCCCTTTAAGTGGTAGATTGGGCTGTTGGATGTGTCACAAAACATAGGACTTTCCCCAGGAGACTGGTGTTAGGAACCATATGAACTTTGAGTAAACTTTTACGTTGTCACCATGTTTCTTTCCCTAAACCTTACTTGCCTAAATCTAACCTCCACAACTTGATGTTGAGTAGGCTACATAACTTTACGTTACTGACGTAACATTATTCATAGGGTACTTATTCATAGGATACTGGACAGGTTTTTTTTTTAAAGTCAATGACACAAGTCAAATCTTTGACCCCAATGTCACACTCGTCACCAACATAGAGGACTCCACTGATGAAACCCTGCAGTGCGAGGATGAGGTGGCAGCCTACATAAAGGTCAATACACTCAAGGAGGATCCTTCTGAGGTTTTATGGTGGTGGGAGGAGTATGCTAAAATGTTTCCTAACCTGGCAGTGATTGCGCAGAATGTTTTCACCAGCCCGATATCTAGCGCAGCCAATTAAAGAGACTTTTCCTCCGATAAATTTGCAATTCCACAAGAGAGAACCCATCTTAATGTGAGTGACTGTGGCCTGTGTGTGTTTAATTGGGGGTCTGGACTTTTACTGATGGGTGTGGACAGGTGTGGCTTTGACTTAGACATAATAACAGGTAATGGGTTGGTTCTGGGACTGTACTTCATAGGTATGGGGGGTTGCGGATTTTCAAAAATGGTCTCATGCAGGACTCTGCGTTGAAGTATTTTACTCCCAGCCATTCAGTGGGATCATTTCTCCAAGACTAGCAAGTCAAGAGCAGAGACACTGAGAAAGACTGACAATATTGAGTTTGTCAATGTATCTTTTCCTCCCTGGTAGACACAAGATGCTAAAATAGTCCTTTGTCATGTATGTTGAAATCTGATATTTTTAGCTAGCTACAGGTATTTTGTTTGCATTTCAGCCCTTGGTTGCATATTGTGGTGCTAATTGTTTTCCCCTCATGTACATGCTCTTCAGCGCATGACCCACTGTGCTCTGTTTCTATGGGTTTATGCTCCAGAAACACTGGGTCCTACTATTCCCATAATGCAACGTCACAGCATCTTTTGTTAGAGCCTCTCTTCACCAGTACAAGCCTGGGGCAAGATAGAAAATAACCCTGATGATATCATCAGGATTACATTCTCAGACTCCTCCAGAGCCACAGACACTGATCTCTGTGAGTAAAATTAGAGAAGTCCAATTTAAAATTCCTCTTAATATGATACATGTGTCCACTGATAACCAACTCAGCTAACCTGTCCAAAAATTGGCCATTTAGAATCCAAACAGTCACAGTAAGTGACTGAATACAGGTTTTTTTATCATTATATTATGGTGTTGCAATTTGCCACCATGCTGAGAAATAGGCCGTCAGACTGTTTCAAGATGTCTGCTCTGCTGCAAGCACACCCTAATGAGTGACTGATAATTGCACAATTGTTCACACTTGAGTTGACACAACACTTGAGGGTATAGGGTTTGTGTAGCTGGCGTCAAATCTGTGATTTAACAGATTAACATGTACAGTTTGGCCTTTATGCAGTTATCATGATGTCAACATCACACACACACACACACACACGCAGTGTGATATTCAAACACTGGAGTCTGGGAGTAAAACAGACATTTTCCTGCGTTGCTGTCTTCAGTTAGATTAATAATGGTGTAATTAGCTCGGTGCCCTTTCAAACAAGAAAACATCCACAGGCTGGAGAAACACACACACTATAATATCAACAAAGATTATCTGGGCTAATAAAGGGTAGTGAGACCACCTCTGTCCTTTCAGAACATTTGTAGTTTGCTTTGGATTGCTGTCAGGCATGTGCTGACCTGTGTATAGTGCCACAGCCTACAAGTTACTAATGCAAGAAGGGAACTGGAAATCAAAATTTCCCATAGGTTAAATGAAAATTTGGTCTGGTGATTGCTGGGACAACATGGATTTTTTGTGGTGTGAAGCAACACTGTAGAGCTACAAATCATTTGATTAACTAATTATGGAAAAGGACAATAACAATTTCCATAATGCAGGATTTAAGCTATTTATCAGGTAAAAAATAACATATGTGAGAATTCCTCTTTGATCAGCGTCACAGCGTTATAAATGTTCTACTTTTTTCTCTTTTGGTTAGACTGACGAAGCAATCCACAGGCCTCCCTTTCAGCTCTGCCAGCTTGTTATTGGCTTTTGTCATATTTCTCAACATCAGATCAATTAATAATGAAAAGCATTATTACTCACAGTCCCAAATAGTCCTGTTTATCTAAGCCTAAACATTGTTTTCTCTGCCAGTGCAGCTGGTGGGCTATGTTTTTCATATGTCATCATTCAATTCCAGACTGTTCCACTTGCCAGAATAAATTTAATGACCAGTAAATCCCAGATTCAAACACCAACTATTAGGCTCCTTTGGAACTCAGTCAGCTGCCTCATCTTGCTTTAACAGTGTTTAGGGAAGTGATGATAGCCAGCCTGCTTCCAAAGCTAACACATTCTGCGATGTGGCTTCCGGCTGTTGACTGTGTTAGTAGCTGTGATGGTTAATTCAAAGTTTAGGTCAGTAATTATGTAGCACTGCTGTTATATCGTCCAACCCTGCACATTTCAAATGCGGGAAAAGTGAGTGATGGATGCTCAGCAGGGGGGGCCTTCTGAGGATGATGCCCTCAGTGCAGGCATGCCACACAAGCCTATGTGATGCATATTGTATGTCATTATGTTGAAAAATCACCAATGATTAATGACTGATGAATTATTTAGGACATTTATAAAGCTAAAATGCAAATGTTTGCTGTTGTTTACATTATTATAGACCATTATTTATACATTTTCGACATGGTATAGACTACGCAATTGACCAATTATATAAAAAATGAGCAACTGATTAAGTGATCAAAAAATAAATTATTTATTGCTGCTGTAGCAGCCCAGTCCCTATGACTAGATAACACTGGTACAAATGTCCCCAGGCCCAAATTAAAGAGACTAAATCATCAAAACTTTTCCCTCAGCACAGTGTTTCTGATCATACATGTACATAACATTTGCATGTTGTCTGCACCAATGTCAGAGCCCATAATAGTCAAATGTTTCCCATAGTAGAGCCATTCTGTAAACTGTTCAGCTGTATGGAAAAAACACCATCCACAGCTTTTTTTTTTTTCACACACTTAGCCCAACATCATGCTACTGAATCATATGACACTTGCCATCTTGTTCCTAAACATTTGCAAACACATGAGAGAGGTGATCACCTTGCAAAAAAAAAAAGCAATGCTAAAGATTGGCAGCCATACAAGTCTCCCTGTGCTCACCAGAAGCCAATCAATGCAACATTAACAGGGACAGCTAAGCATCTGGCACTTGGCTCACGCATCTTTCTACACACACGACTGTCAGAGCATTCAAATGACTGAGGCATCCACTCAATGCCCGTCTTTATGTTTTTTTCTCCCCTCTCTGTAGAGGAGAGGTGGGATCTGGTGCGGAGAGAGAAATCTCGACTTAAAGAGAGGCTGCAGTCGGAGTGGACTCCTGTTTCCTGCAGTGCGCGTAAATTTCAGTCTGGCTACACTGGTGCGGCACGCGCATCAGAGGGATCGGATAGCCTCCAACTCCCACTCTGTTATAGCAGCCTGTCTATCATTCATAACTCCACCGAGCCGCTGTGTGCAACAACACCCCAGGAGAAACGGCTGAGGCACGCGACAGCCAAATCCACTCATTACAGCGGAAGAATGAGTGAGAGAAAGAAAGTGCGCACTCCTCTGCTTCTTTTCATCTCGTCTGTTTCCTCCTGCTTTAGTGCTTAATATCACAAGGGCGCAATTGCAGACGCTCACGCACGCAGTCAAACTCGCCGCTAACGAGCGCGCGCACATGCCCTCGCGCACAAGACACCTATTTATTTGCCAGATCTGTCAAACACAGCACAGTATAGGCGGGGGTACACGCCCGCGCCTCAGACAGTCACGCGCACAGGTGCAAAATGCAAAACTTATACAGATGAGGTCTCAAAGCCAGACAAACTTATTGATCTCTCTTACCTGTCCTCGTGAACCCCCCTGAACACACATGGCAGCTGATTAACGGCAAAAAAGATGCGCAAGTTTGAGTTTGTCCCTCATTGCTCCTGTTCCTCCGTCTCCCCTTCAGTTGCAAAGTAAAGCTGCCATCCTCTCCCGGGCAGAGCTTGACTGCACGGCTTGCGGAGAGCCGATACTCTCCCTCTCTCCCCGTGCGTGTATGTGTGTGTGTGTGTGCGGGCTACGGGACGAGCGAGCCGAGCCGGTGCATGTGTGCGCATCTCTCCTCCGAAGCATCCTCCAATCCTGCCCGGCTACTGCGGCGGCTCAGGTCGAGTAAGGCGCCCGATTGGTCGGTTTTCAGATCAATCCACAGCTATCAGACTCGGACCGGCCTCCCCGTGCCTCCCCTACCTCTCTCTCTCCATTATCTCCCTCTCCTCCTCTGCTCCTCTATTTCTCTGTTAACACGTGATTGTATAAGATAGTGATCAGGAAACGATACGTTATCCCTATCTCATTTTCTTACACACACACACACACACACACACACACACAGTGCCAGACACAGCCTACCTTTCCTCACTGTCCCAGTAGGATATTGAGCTTCAACAATAAACTGTGGAAGCTGCAGACCAAACAGTGCAATGTTTTTTTTCCTTCTTTTTTTAAGCAGCAAAAAGTGTTAAAATAAATCCATTTTCTTACCAACAACTCATTTTTTTTAGAATAATCACAATTTAAAAGTTCAAGATTCAAGAGGTTTATTATCATGTACGCAGCAAACGTAAAGGCGGTCGTGTGAATAATTGCAATTGCAAGATTAATAATGACATGTCACCAACCTTTCTGATTTCATAGCTAACAGGTCAGGGTTCAACATCTAAGATGTGAAAAGTTAACACATTATCACTCCGACCTCGTCACATATTGACATTTGGTCATGGACATCCACATACGACATGCCATGTACCCTGGGTGCATTGATTGTTAATGTTCTGGGACACCGTGTCAACCCCTGCCTGTTACACGCATTGTATTCTTTCAAAATAAGCTTCAGTCTTCACAGGAAATTCAACATTTACATACAGTCTCTTTCAAAATAAACACAGCAAATTGACATTTCTTCCCTTCAACAAACACATGGTTGGGATTAGGCAACAAAAGCACGGTGTTAGGTTTGGGAAAAAAGAACACGGTTTGGCTTTAGAATGTTATGGGATGCGGAAACTGCTCTCCTGGTGAAGATTGGTGTTTGTTGGACCCATCCACTAACCGTCCCACCCGCCCCAGTTGGACTTTCACTGCCTTAACTTTCGTCCTTGTCCCACCGTGTTACCTCCTGACACCACCGGGCGCCATTAAACAATAACAGCAACCAACTGCGTATCATGCCGACGTTAAAGGATGGCTTTTATTGTCAGTGTCTGACACTGCAAGTCACTGCCCCATATCGACAACTTCGGAGTAAGACCGGGCTCGAAAAGTTAACAAGAGTTTAAACAGATACGTAACAGTACATAGAACTGGCGAACTCTTCAGCATACAGGCTGTTCTCATGCACTGTTCGTACATATGCCTATAAAAGTAATGCACGATAATTGGTATATGACTCACACAATGGGGAAGGCTGCAAAAACATGACCAATACGTTGACAGAAGTAAAGAAGGAAGACGGACGAACACAAAAAGTCCAGCTAAGAAGGCAGGTTGAGGTGGTGAATGTGTCCAACATGTGAAACCAAGTGAAGTTTGACTTATTTTCAGGTACATCGTTACCTTATTTACTTTTCTAAACCTAAACCTTATTTGCCTAAACCTAACCTACATTACTTCACTTGCGTAACCCTAACCTTCAGAACTTTTGCCTAAACCTTACCTAACTTACATAATTTTACTTGCCTAAACCTAACCTACATAACTTTCTCCCTAAACCTAAGTAACTTAACCTGCCAAAACCTAACCATGAACTTTACTTGCCTCAACCTAACCTACATAATTTAGCCTAAACCTAACCTACGTAACTTTACTTGCCTAAACCTAACCTACATTACTCACTTAAATTTAAAGACACCCAACCATGTTTCTTTTTCTATACCTGAACTACTATACATAACTTAACTTACCTAAACCTAACCTACAGAACTTAATTTGCCTAACCCTAACGTAAATAATTTTTGCCTAAATCTAACCTACGTAACTTTACTTGCCTAAACCTATTCTACATAATTTTACTTGCCTAAACCTAACCTACTTAACTTTTGCCTAAACCCAACATATGTAACTTTACTTGCCTGAATTTAAAGACACCTAACCATGTTTCTTTATCTTCACCTAACCTACTGTAAGTTTACCTTTAAACTTTAAACCTAACCTACGTAACATTACATTAAGTATGTAACTTTACATTAGGTATGTAATGTGTTGGATTGATCTTCATAACAACTCATGAGGAGGGGATATAGCCAAGTGCACTTTACTTATTAGTGCTGACAAAGAAACAAACATAGAGCAGGTGTGCAGACGTGTGGCAGTAATTGACTAGAGTGAAATAATGAGGGATGAGCAAGTGGAGGACCTCCACTTTTTTAAGGGGAAAGGATGTTATGGTTCAGTGATGTGCTTAAAAAGGTCCAGATAAAATTAATAATGAAGAATGTGTGTGGAGGAAAATAATTGGGCTCTTCCCTCAATACATATTTTTTGAGTGATGGCATGTATCCATACAAATCTACTCCTATGAGGTTGAGGCTGTGACATCTGCTTTTTTCCCCTAACACAGATGGAAATCTGGGATTCCATTTCAAAAGCTTTAAAAATATTCAGACATAAATAGTCTAACAATCTAATATTTCTTAAAAATATGAAGTGTCTTTTAGGTTATCTGGTTGAGATTTTTTTCAGTCATAAAGAGTTGAGAGTTGCTTTCATCCCCTAGAATTTTAATAGCGCCATCAGCAAAGCATGGCTACCAATTACTCCAGTGAGTTCAGAAAAGTTAGGAGAGTGAGGTCAACACTGAAGTAGAATTTGGAAAAAATAGTCTGAAGATTCATAGAGTAATTTGCTCATCTGGCCTTGCCTAGGAAGGAGAAATTGTGTAGCTTGCAGTAGTTAAGGCGGAATTTTGCATGCTATTTTGGCCTTTTGAGAAACTTAGAAAAAGAAAAGAGCATGCCAACCTGCTCCAACACACCTTTATCGGACATGGTTTGAGCACTAAAAGCTCTTTATCAGACCAAACTAAACACTCATAAAGACACAGAACATAGAGATGATAGAGGAGCATGAGCATTGATCAGTCTGTTACAGCTGGATATTAATGAGTTTTTCTTTTGTCTATTAAAATAAATTGCTATGCAAAGCTTTTTATTAAAAACAATATTAAGGCTTTCACTTAAACCAGGATGAGTAAACAAACTAATAATCTTTGCATAGATAATAAAATATTGACCTCAGCTGTCCAGTTGTCATGGCACCACAGAATCCTTGCATCCACTCATCCTGTTATTGAATGTACACCTCTGCCCACAATACATAGCTTCTGTTTATAGACAACAGGGTGCATCAGCAGTCTGCTGCTGCTCTGAGGTGCATAAGTGATGCGCTGAGGCGTTCAATAAAGAATGACGTTTTGTTTTGAAGAATGTTTCCAAGATGCTTCACATTGCTCTCTGAAATTCAAAGCTGTATCTGTAACCATGTTTGCATCTTTAACAACACTTTCCTTCTCAGCTGTCTACTCACGTGGTGTCATTGAGTCTGTCAGTGGGTCTGTTTCCCTGGACCATTATGATGACGTTCACTGTCTGGCTGTAATCTGACCATGGATTGAAAGCTCAGACTCACAATCGTATGCAGACAAGCAGTAACACAGTGTCCAGACCTTGTTTTTAACGGGACAGATGTTCCTTTGCAGGCCAGGACATGTGATCCACAATAACCCCTTTCGCTTACTGTTCTCCACAAAAAATAGCTTTATACTCTATGTCAGGCACACCTGCTTTTGCCATAGCATCTTGGTTTTGTAGTACATAACCAGTGCATAACAGTACTTTGACTAAATCAGTAATTAAAATCTATTTGTGATTTTGTTAGTGTGAAGTAAAGGGTAAGGCCACTAAATGTAACACAAATGTGTGCAGATGCTCCCATGGTGCTGCCATGATATCAACTATCATGTAGTCTAGCAGGAGAAAAAGGTTCCCAAGTACCCACATGGCATTTTTTAGGACCCTAATGGTGTCTAATTAAGAATTTTTCTTGTTGCCAAGGTCAACTGATGGCCCATGGGGTTTGTGTGGCGGCCATCTTGAATTGATGTCAACACTATTTCCGTAACTCCCGAACCAGACGGCATACAAAGACAAATAAACCCACTTTTCCATACAATTTTGGCACTAGGAATCAAATGGGAAGGTACTTGACATGCTACAACCACTCGCTATTGGTAAAAAACATGCAAATTACACATTTTAGGCTCATATCAATATAACTTATGCTATTTTGTTTCGCAGTAGGTTCCTGCAATAGCCAAATGTTTATAATCTTATACCAATCTCAAGGTTATCAAATGGATGAGGTCTATGGCATCCAGATGAGTCAGTTTCAGGTTGGTAAGGAAGACCTCAAATCAGACCAGGTACCTGATAAAGTGTCAATAATGCTGTTGAGTGTTAAGAGTGACTTATGTCAAGTAAGCTTCGAAGCTTACTTATATGTAATATCACAACTTTGATAAATGCAAGTATCTAAGGTAGTTCTGACTATCAGATGTGAAGACCAAGTCCACCATGTCCCTATTGTACCTGTCTTGGTACTTCAGATAATGCCTACTCCATCTGCGTTTTTTGTCAGTAGCGTGGACATAAATTCAAGATGGCCACCAAGCGGACCCTATGGGCCAGCTGACCTTGGCAACAAGAAAAATTCTTCACTAGACACCATTAGGGTTCCTTAAAAACAAGGTTACAAAAAAATGCCATGCAGGTACTTGAGAATCAATTTCTCCTGCTTGACTAATGTGTTATCCTGTGGGCTGAATGTTTACCTACTATAAATTATACAAGCGCCAATACCTTTAGAAAGGTACATATTTTCTTTCCCTTTTCACTTGTACTGCACACCTACATTAAACTGTAGTTACCGAGTATTGTCATTTGCTTTTATAATTCTTTACAGTACTTAAATAAATGCAGTTGTACATTATTGAGGATTACTTTGCAATTTCGGGCGGTTCTGTGGTACAGTGGGTAGCACTGACTCATTAACCCTCCCGACCTGTAATCAGATGTGTCAATCAATGACCATTATCCAACCTCACAAACTGGCAAATCGGAGCTAAAAGTTTCTGGGAAATGACCATTGCTAATAACAACCTGCACACCCTTTGGCTATATTGTATGTAATTTCATGTAAATATCACAATATAGAATAGCACAGTGTATCTGTAAGTTATTAATAACTTGCTCAGAGTGCTGCTTTGTCACTTAGTGACCTACCCGTCCAAAACCCACAGTGCCAGAACCATACCGCCTGACCTGGGTGAACCCGCTGGCTGTGAGTCAAACCCTGCATCCCTATAACTCACCCATTTACATTTTGTTACGGCTTATTTACGCATAAATAAGGGTGTGGCTGCTTTGAGTGACAAGCTGTCGCAAGGCATCACCTTAGCTAATTGCTCCAACACAGTGTCACTCAAACTTTGTCACATATCAACATTTGGTCATGGACTTTCCACATGCAGATATGACGTGCAAGGTATCCTAGGTGTGTTTGTTGTTGACATTCTGGGACACCGTGTCAAGATCTGCCTGTTACATGCATTGTCTCCTGTCAAAATACACTTCTGTTTTCACAGGAAATGTAACATTTACATACAGTCTCTTTAAACATAAATGCACTACATCGGTACAACACCACAAATTGACAACAAACGCACCTGGTTAGGTTTAGGCAACAAAAACGTGGTTAGATTTAAGAAAGAAGAACAGGGTTTGGTTTTATAATCTTACAGGATGCAAACACCATTCTCCTGGGTGAAAATCGGTGGTTGTTTAAGCCCATCCAACAGCCCTCCTGCCCACCCCACACAGCTTTTTACCACCTTAACTTTGGTTGTGGTCCCACCACGTTTCAATCTGTCGCTGCCAGGCACCGTTAAACTATAAAGTCACCGGCTCCATATCACGCCAACGTTAAAGGACAGCTTTTATTGTTGGTGTCTGCAAGTCACTGCCCAAACACCGGATTCCGATGACTTTGGAGTGAAATGGGTTTCATTGCTCAGATCCACCTCTCACTCCTTCACAGCTCCACCCTTACATCCATAGTGACTTCTGGCTCCAGAAATCCTAGATGGTAATGACCAAAATGACAAATTCAAGGCTGGACAAATTTAAGGATGTCACTCATTGACAAAAAACAATGAGTGAGTCTACCTGTACCCCAACCCTTGTCCAATGCCAATACCCTGAACAGCATAAGTGGTCACAGACAATGGATGGAGTATGGATGTAGATACAGTATATAGAGCATATATCAGGACAGAGATTTGTTGGCTATAACTTACATAATGTCAATGGATGACTTCAAGATGTCAGCTTAATCTTTCATTAACCACAGAATAATTACAAAATCAAACACAGCGAAGTACCTTATCTTTTTTTTGTCCATTGATGCACCAATATGCTATGGCAAATATTTCATGCTCAGATATGGCACACTTACAAATCCAGACTTCTCCAGTCCTCCACAAAACAGTTTATTATACACATTCAAAATATCAGTCTCAAACCCTCTTTACCCTCAGTCCTCCTGTACATGCCACTTCTCAGCTCGGTGACACTTGCCTCTTTCTGGTTTCAAAATACAATCACCTCCTGCAACCAGCACTTCTTAGCTTGGCTGCACTGCGTTTCCTGATTTCAAAGCCCAATTTCCCTGTTTTGAACTCCTTTTTTTTTGCGCCAGGACGCTTTTATTCTTTGACTTTCACTCTTTCTTTTTCTCTCTGTTTCTTTGTGTCAATCAATTAGTCAGTCTGTCAGTCAGTCATTCTCTTTCTACCTCTCCCTCCTCCTCCCTCTCTTACACACACACACACACACACACACACACAACATTCATTTCACTCAGGTACCCTTGGGCCGGCTGTTGAGTCTGCCCATGAATTCAGCCGTGCTTTTGCTCTCCCTGGATCCAAAGGGAAACTTAATGAATAATGAACAGAGCAGTGAAAGGGGGTGGGTGGGGGGGTGTAGGATGAGGAGATGGACAGCACGAGAGAGAGGGAGAGAGCAAGAGAGAGAGGCCCTTCAGGACCAGGACACGATGGAGAGATGGAGGGAGGGCAACTTGTTAGTGTTCACCCATCAATTAGGCCGCAGAGGAGACATGAAGAGAATGGAGGGTGATGCGTCATGGATGAGGGAGAAGAGGAGGGGTAGTGAAGGTCTATAAACTAAAGAGTGTGCTTGCTGAGGAGACAGATTAGGCATCAGAGGCGAGGAGGCAAACAGCGGGATGAGAGGTAGAAGGAAGTGGACATGGAGAGGCAGGGGTCTCTGCGACGTCAGAGGCTCCTCAGCACACTGCCTCCGGCTTCATCTATCATCCAGGCCTAGTTCTTCCTGCCAACACAACTGTGTCTCTGGTCCACATCCAGAGTTGGCATGCAGCTTCAAACACGCTCTAAAGTGGATGTGCTCAGTATATTAAAAAAAGTAATGACTCTCCTTGAAACTGCAGGTATTTTCATTCTCTGCACTGAAAGAAAAAAAAAAGAACCACACTTCTGATATTCAGATTTCACATTACTGCTAAATGTCAGGGTGTGACTGAGTAGTGGGTCGGCATGTACTATGTTCTGTTCAGGGTTTGTGTCACATCTCAGACCAGCAATCAGTGTTGGCTTTTTCAATCATGACTCTGACCTTTTTCAAATCTTACCCAAGCATTTTTGCTCCCAACCCTTGGCCCTGTGTTAGCCAAACTGCAGGTGTCATCTGCCAGTATCTGATTAATCAAATTTAACAAAAAATATAGTCATTTAAAGGAGTGGTTCTCAACCTTTTCTATGTCAAGGACCCTTACATTGATAAACATTACGTACCCATTTCATAAGATTTCACTTCAGGGACGTCCATCTGAACAGATTTTGGTTATAAGATATGATTGAGTCCAGAACTAGGGCTGGGCGTGGGTATGACCTAAAATTCATATCACGGTATAAATCGAATCCCTTCATGGTAACGGTATATATCGCGGTATAAATTTAAGTGTAAAAGTTATAATAGAATTGTTTCTGAATGGGTTTTGTAGTCCCTTAGCAAAGCTAAATTGATAAAAACAACAACAACAACAAAAGCAAAGATATAATGTATTTTTTAGAGCATTTATTGTGCAGAATGCAGATCTCAAAACTCAAAATTAAAACCCAGTACTCTATGGTGCAAAATGTCCCCTGGGATCTATATCAAAAGGTAATTTCCTTCTTTTAGCAAAATCCTAAATGACTGAGTTGTGTTTTTTCCACCTGGACTTTTATGCTCTGCCATTTCTCCTCTAATCATCACGCTGTGACCTGTGACAGGCTGCTATGATACCACAACTATCACACATTCACATATGGAGTTTTTTGTGGAGCCCCTAGCGTCACATAGGTTTACATTACCAAAGATTTATGAGAAACTCTCTTGCCGAAAACCAACTCCCGTGTGCGCACGGCGAGAGAGGAGAGGGAGAGACGCTGTGCTGCTGCCAGAGGAGACGCTGAATGAGTTCACTCTGAGTGGTAAGTCGCTAAAAGAGTCTGAGAAGTCCGGGGCTGTTCATAAAACATTAACTCACTCACTCACAAGTTCTCCAGCAACACATGTTCCACGTGCTATGCTAAATCACGGACGTGAACCAGCTCCTCTTGCTCCGCTGTCTCTGTGCTCGCAGCCATTTTCACACTGAGGCAGGTGCGATGACGTCATTGACGATAGGACGGTAGAGTGCAAATCTCTACCGTGGGCCAAATTTATATCATTTCTACCGTCTACCGCATATACCGTGCAGCCCTATCCAGAACTATAATCAGAATAGTCACTTAGGGCTCATTTATACTCCCTTTACGTACAAAAATACATCCATTCATACATAACTGCCACTGCCCCACTGTCCTTTATGTTGTCATAGATAGATCAGACCTTTTCACAGAGGCAGTGTTTTGGGCTTACTCAAACTAGCCCCTTTTACACTGCCAGATTTTCAGTGAATGTTGGGCCGTTTTGCCAGCAAGCTGTGAGCGTTTAGACACACAGAGCCGGATTGGCGAGTTGATCCGAGGTGCCCAATTTTCCGCCTCATAGGGTAGTCATATTGGCGGAACCCTTTTAGTTTAAAAAGACTGAGGTGGCCTTCCACAACGGGAGGGGCTGTTGAAGACTTGTGGGAGGAGCTGTTGATGACGCCGCACGTGCGAGCCATTGGCAGTGGATAAACAGGAAACAGCTGATAGCAGGAATTAGCGAGAAGCTAGTAGCAAGAGGGTAATGCAAACCTGACAGACACTGTAAAGATAAGCAGCTGGGGAGACAAGGAATTGCGCACCTTCCTTGCCCTCGCAAATGAAGAGGCCATTAACCGTCAGATGACGGGGACGGTAAAGAATGGGCCATCACTGTTTATGTCACACGCTGAGCTGCACGTTTTGTTACTTGCTCACACCCCCATTGCTGCAAAAAAGGCGCATTCTGTATAAACAAAAGTAGGTAGGCAGCATTTTGCCGCACTCCCCGATTTTGTTTTTATACTGTCAATGCTGAAAAAAGGCTGATTGGGCTTTCCTGCAAATTTGCACAATTCCTATCTAAAAAGGGCTATTGAGCATACTTATCTCTTGATAATTTAACATTAACTATCTCCCATTTTTCTGGGGACCCCCTGAAACTCCCTGAAGGACCCCAGGGGGTGCCCAGACACCTGGTTGAGAACCACTAAATTTAAAGATATACCATGCAGGCTTTTCCTAAAAAACAATGTATACACACAAGATTACTCATATGAAAGTAATCCCTCTCTCAGTCATCACTTATGGTAAATGGACTGCACTTGTATAATGTCTTTCTAGTCCTCCAACCACTCAAAGCACTTTTACACTACATGTCACATTCACCCATTCACACACACACATTCACACACTGGTGGCTGAGGCTACCATATATGGTGCCACCTGCTATTCAGTAACCATTCACTGGTCTCACACACTGATGGAACAGCCATCGGGACCAATTAGGGGTTCAAGGATGTTTCTACATGCGGACTAGAGGAGCCAGGGATCGAACCGCCAATCTTCCAATTAGTGGACAACCCGCTCTACCTCTGAGCCTCAACTGCCCCACCTAGGACCCACTAAAAGTGTGAGGGGCTGTATTTCTTTGCAGAGACCCCACCCTCTGCCTGTATTTTCTTATTTTCTTCTTAATTTGCTATGTTTGGGATGTTCCTGGGCACAGCACAGAATGCATCCAAGAGGAAGCTATAAAACAATTGGTGTCACAGGGCCAAAAAACACAAATACAGCAAGGTGAAATGCCAAGCGGACTGAATCTGGGGTTGGCTTTCACTTTTGCTGACATTAGTTTATAAACGGTAACCAACCATTCCTGCATAGTATTCCTTTAATGCAATACAAGGCTACAGAATCATCCATCATCAACATTCTGTCTAGTGTTGGAAAACTACTGCTAGCTTGACATTGCATGATCTAGATAATCTTTTCCTTTCACTTGATTTTGTCAGGGCTTTATCATTACATCATTGTGTGATTATTCTTTCTAAGATAAGTTTTCTTACCAGTGCATGCTTTCACATACATAAAATATGGCAGTATCTTTGATTGAATGAGCAAGGTTGGGGTGTGTTTTAACTCTGATAAAGCAAGCTGTATCCTCTCTATCTGGGAAGTCCCAATCAGTATTCTACCAGGCACTGTGTGAGAGTTTTGATTGGCTCTGGTATTTGAACATTTCTTGCCTGTGGTTACCGGCACATAAGTGAAGCATAGACTGTTTATTTAGATTCAAAAGAGAGATATCCAAGTGCCTAGAATCTAACATTAGGGGATGAGGCCACAGCTCACTCCCTTATTCCTTTTAATACTGTATGTCGATCAAAGAAGGAAACCAGGCCCTGGACTTCATCCAGAAACAATGCATTAGTCAGACTATAAGGATGCATGTGTCACAGTGGAAACATACCACATTGGTAGGAGACAAAACCTTTTACAAATAGCTGGCATCATTTATGCATCACACTCAGCTTCCTGTCACCTTATAAACCTCCATGTCCTTATGTGGCCTAATGATATGATGCTCTTAGGTCAAAAGATACTGTATGAATTTTAAAACGATTAAAAAAAAAACAACAAAAAAAAAAACTGCTTTAAACCTGCTTTAAACCTGCTAAGTGCATGGATTTCACTGATGGTTTATTAATGAGGGCTGGGATAGCTTCCTTGCACATACAGCATATGAGTGTGAATGTCTGTAAACACAAATGCCTCTCCCTAACAACAAGCTGCACAGTGCTTGAAGGGTTACTCCAGTATTGATCCAAAGGGCCATTTCTCTGCATGATGTCTATTTCCTTGACGTGTATTTAATGACAGGTCAGTGAATCATTTTGCCGGGGGGGCTAATTGCTGAGGAGCCTTTAACGACACACTGAGATTACAGTGTGTTCTCAGGACAAGTTTGCAACCAATTCAACTTGAGAGGACATTTTTGCGGTGTACCGAATAGCCAGTGTGGGGATTTTTTTTTAATGGTGCAAGCTGGTTCTGTGTGGACCCTCCATATATAAGAGATATTTGGTCAATTAATCACAGCTAAGCAGAACTGAGGGATTACGCACTTGAGTGAATCTCATTTCAAGCTGCTGGTTCGGGTGGGTGTGTGCATGCCGTGGACACAGACAAATGGTGAAGGCAGCAGGCTCTGCTGGAGCTGGGAGACACATATCAGCAGGGTAGGACTGGGAATTTGTTTGCCTCCCGCAACACATCTAATTTATACGTGGTTGACGAGCATCAAGGTTACACCACACCCCGCCATTAAAAATCCATATACTACTCGTCCCTCAGTGGAGAATACTGTGAGTACTGTTACCCCTGAGCACTTTACCCAGCCAAAAACAAATTGCTGCTCATGAATCAAACCAATAGTTGTTTTTGCTGCTGACTCTGAAAACATATTGTTTCCTTGTTAGAATGCATCAAACGTCCTGCTGAAGAAGATGCAGCCTCTCAAAGGCAGGTAGTGATGCGCAATGGTTTATGCAGTAGTTACAGTCGGATATGAAGACTGAGTATTTGTAGTATTATTTATTAATATCTCAGGAAATTTTCTGTATATTGTGAGTATGCAGAGGATTTACAGCCGTTTTATTAGAACACACAACAATATTGGTAAAGACTTCATATTTCAGTTTGTCCAACTTAATGCATTAATGAAAACAGCAGATTAATATATTTTTGTCTTTTAAGCACACAAGGGTTCCACATTCCCAAGCCACACTTTATGCTCTCATTAATTATGAATTCTCATGATCTGATTTACAATACAAACACAGGCACTGCCTGGTGAGAAGGAGGGGATAATGTCAAGAGTCAACATGTTTTACACAGGGGGGAGTTTACATGCAGCTTATTTACATCAGGCTCACGCACACAAATGAAACCTTTGGAGTAACTGAAAGTAACTGCAAATCATATCTGACACGAAATAATAGCTTTATAATTGGAAATATAACAAGTAGAACAGCTGACCAAGAAATCAATCCATGACAGAACAGAGTCATTGACTTTCAAATCCACATTTCTTTATACTCATGCATCGAGAGGCACCATGTGGCTCAGCTCTGTTGTTCTGATTGATGACTAAACACAGGAAATGGTGTGAGTAGGGAGACGCTGCCAAGAGTTCTGACTCCTAATGGGCCGGGTGCACTCTGACTGAATGATAGAGTTGCTGCTAATGAAAACAAGAGGTACCATTATAGAAGTGGGTCAAGACATTTAATTCCTTATCAGAGTTCGGAAAATTCTTTCAAATAAACTGCTGATTGGTCTTAAGTAGGGCTGCAACTAATGAAGCCTTTTTTATAATTGTTGAAGCAGTTATCTTTTTAATGCTTTTGATAAATCAATTTAGAATTAAAAAAAGTTAGAAAATGCAACCTTGTTCCTGAAAAAAAAAGATGTTTATATTCTATTTATAAATGGGTCGAAAGACTTTAAATGCCACTAGGATTTAATTCCACTTCAACTTAATAAGGAAACGTTTTTAATTAACTATTTATCTGTCAGGAATTCCTGCAAAACATTTACTGACAACATATTTTATTTGTTTTCCCCGCAGTATTCAAGTCTCTCCGATATTAGTTTGTGGAAGATGGTGATTCTGGTTGAATACTAAAAAAGTCAACAATGATACAAGACAGAGCATGTTTTTAGTATATAGTCAAAGATTTCTCCTTATCCAATCAGTGTCAACATGCTGCCAAGGTCCTGTGCTTCAAATGCCCACCACTCGTTCATCATCAACAGCTCCTTATGAATTCTGTGTGGTACGAAAATAAAGTGCTTTGCCTCCTGGAAACCAGATGAATCCGTGAGCTTCTATTTTATTTGCATTAGTAGATGTATCTGGTCCTCCTTCCATTCAAACAGATATCCACCCGACCTAGCCTACGTTGGGAAAATCACGAATGGTAGATGGACTGCACTTGTATTGAGCCTTTCTAGTCTTCTGACCACTCAAAGCGCTTTTACACTATATGTCACATTCACCCATTCACAAACATATATATTCACTGGTGGCCAAGTCTACCATGGAAGGTGCTACTCAAAAAGCATTCACACACACTCACACCAATGGAACAGCCGTCAGGAAAAAGTTGGGGTTCAGTATCTTGCTCAAGGATGCATTGACATGTGGACTGGAGGAGCCGGGGATCGAACTGCTGATCTTCTGATAAGTGGACGACCAGCTCTACCTCCGAGCCACACTAATGCAACTGTTTATCTAATCTGAAGTGGGTTTGATACGATGATCGTCAACTTGCGGAGCCTTGCACTGTAATGCAGAATATCTGATGATGCTCATGCACCCTTGCACTGGATACACAACGGCGAGCACAAACCTTGCTCCACCATCACAGCTCATCTCTGCCAACTTGATCTCACAGAAATGGCCATCACTTCTTAACAAAGTATTACGTGGGGCCACGTAATGTGTTAAAATTATTTACCAGTACCATGGAAACAGTGCCGATGGAAAGTCAGTTATGAATTGTGGAATTCTGTGGTTCAGTGATGTCAAACAGTGGGTGGTGGTTCATGTTGGAACTCCATAGGTAGTGTAAACAGCAAAAGTCTGCCTAGGGTGGGAGGTAAAGGTGGTAGAAAGGTTAAACAAACACAGGACTTTGACCCAGGAGACTGCTGTTAGTATCTATGTGAAACTAAAAGTCAATGCTGACTTCTTTTTACTTTACCTACTTATGTCCTTTACATAGTTACATCAAGTGACGTATGTCACTTTATGACGCACTAACATCCTGTACATAATAAGCATATCTACTGAACCAAAAACACAATCTTTTTTAAAATCTAACCAAGTAGTTTTGGTGCCTAAACCTAACCATGCCATCACAGCGTAATACAACCTGGTATGTACCACCCCCACGTAATACATTGCTAAGAGACTGTGGTCACGTCATGTATTTCTACAAGGTCACGTCTGATCACAGCTGCAGTTTGTTTACACTTGTCCGTGCTACACGTTTCACGGCTGTGATCTGTTGTAATTGCATCCAGAGGCATTTTGATCTTCTGCCGTTGATTATTCCCTTTGGAAACAGAAAATGAACTGAGAGGTTCTAGACTAATTTGAGAATTGGTCTAGCAATGCAAGGGTAAGTGCTTTGAGTCCTACAAAGATACATTGCAAGTGAGTATAATCCATGCAGAAATTATGCTTGATTGCTATGATTCTCTTAGGACACAAGGTTCAGGGTGCACCTTCAAAATGCTTTTTTCGTCTAAACAGTCTAATATCAAAAGATATTAAATTTATAAATTTAGCCAATCTCCAGATTTCATGCTGGAGGTGGAAAATTCTCAACAATCTGGATCAAAAACAACTTAATAAAATAATCAATAATGAAAAAAAAAGCTAACAGTCCCAGAACACTATGCCCATAGATATCACATTAAAAATAGGTTATTCATTTTCAGTTACTTGTGTATGTCAAAGACGTGTTGATACTTCACAGTTGAAAATGAAGTGTGAAATATACACGTCGCAGAGCAGAAAACGAGACTATTTATGGTTTGCAATGACCTTGAAAACCTCAAGGCTATAATATACAATAATGAGTCGAGCTCCAGTGCAGTCATTCTCATCCCAGCTAAAGGCTTAGCTGAGCGGTCAGAGGTCTCTCTGTAGGATAAAATACTTTGACAACCTTGATGAGTGTCTTTCAGCTGTGAAAGAACAGCAGATATACCAGGAATGCTGTTTTGTCTCCCGTTTCTCGTGTTCACCTCCTACAGTGGGAGCTTTTTCACATCTTTTGAAGCTCCAATCAGAGACTTTGTAAAGGAAAAAAAGAAAAATCAACATGTATAGACATCTACAATTAGGGGCTGTTCCTGCAACGTGTCTACACACTGAACAAGGTGGAAATCATGCCACATTTGCAGGAATATGAAAAGGAAAGGAGACTATTTTAACGATTACATAAAAACTGTATTCAGACCAGTTCTCATGCACTGTTTGTACGTTCCTACTAAAGTAATACACCAAAATTTTCACATATTCCACATAATCATGAGCCAGTATTTTGTGTGGAACACACATATTTAAGAATGCTGCCATCACGTGACCAATGCACTGATAAGAGTAAATAAGGAAGCGATCCCGTAACGTAGATAGATTACAAAACACAAGACTTTCCTTGGGTCTTTCGCCAGGTGACCAGTGTTCTAACCCTAACCCTAACCCTAACTGTGTTAACTTTAAGTAAACTCTGATTGGTTTTAAGATACATCCTCACGATTAATTTTTTTTATTATTTGGTTTTTTCCTAACCCTAACCACAGTTACTTACCTAAACCTAAAGACACCCAACCATATTTCCCAAACCATGGTATTAGAATACATTGATTTACATTCACAAGTACTGTAAATACATTTTTTGAGGTACTTTGCTTCTTAATGCACCTACTCAACTTCATAACCCATTTCTAATGTTATCACTTGATTAAATAGGCATTAGTAGTGGTTATCAATGTCATATATACAGGTTAGAGGGCGACACTGACTGGTATGCTCAGAATGCCATTATTGTCCTATTTAATGGCCAGTGGCAAAACGTAACATTTTAACAGCACTGTGGTTAACATGTGGTTTTGCTTGAGCACAAAAACCTCTTGGTTATGATTATGGTCATGTTTTGGCTTAAAACATCCATGTTTACTGGCACAAAAGCAGCTGGGGATGCAGTGAGGAATCACTAAAAAACACTCACATCTAGGGACAAAAAGGTCCCTGGAAATATCTCGATGTCTCGCTAATGAACAACCAGTTGTTTGTTGGTCTCACTGTGGTCTGCGGCTTGGCAGGCGTCTCGTCTTGATGTCACGCCATCCACCATCCCCTCCATCTTATGATGACAGAGTCAGCTCACATACAGTGTGTGGATGCATAATAAAAGTCATGGCTGTTTAGTTGGTAACAGCATTCTGAACATACTAGTCAGTGTGGCAGGAGCCTTCTAGCCTCTATCTATAATGCTAATGACCATTACTAACACATGAAACGTTCGACCTGGGTGACCTAACTTAATTTCAAAGTGAAATATTGTACTTTTTCTCAATTACAAATATAGACAAAAGTATGTGGACACGCCTATCCACATGCTTTTTCATTGTAATTTTTTATTTTATTTTGTTTGTTCTTGTTGTGTAGCTTATTTTCATGGTTTGGGCTTGGCCCCTCAATTCCAATGAAGGCAAATGTTAATGCTACAGCATAAAATAATGTTTTAGACAATGTGCTTCCAACTTAAAGGACCTGGATTTGTGCATGGGCCTTCCCCAAATTGATGCCATGGTTTTCCCATAGTGTGGAACAACTTTACTGGCTTACACAGAACTCCAAGCTCAACTCCATCACACGCATTTCGGATGAACTGGAACGCCAACTGCGAGCCAGACCTTATCGCCCAACAGCAGTGGCCAACCTCGCTAATGCTCTTGTGGCTGGATGGGAGCAAATCCCTGCAGTCAGGTTCCAAAATCTTGTGGAAAGACTTCCCAGAAGAGTGCAGTCTGCTCTAGCTGCATGTGAAGGCATCGTTTTTGAGCGACACATTCAGCAATCACATTTGAGCTTCATTTTGAGGTATCCTTACTTTGTTCAGATGTATATATACAATTGGTCATAAAATGTGTTGTTACTAGTTCACCCCTTTTATTCAAAGCATCACTGTGAAAAATACTGTGAATTTTTATGGATTACCTGCATAGCAACTGTATAAGCTCCACCTCAGCCATGGAATACTAAAATGTTTCTCTCCAATGCCAGAATAATATTAATGCAGTTATAAAATATACAGCACAACATTAAAAAATGCTCCTAATGGTGCAAATCTGTGCATACAGAACTATATATAGACTCGGATACATATACACTTTCACTGAAGTAAAATTTTAAATTCTGGACTTTTACTTGTACCAAAGCAAGATTCATTTGTATTCTTCCATTTTTATTCTCATGAAACATGCACTCACAATTGTGGTATTTTCCTGTGTCTTACTCCAATTGAAAGGTCACATTGTTATTTCCGTAACATGGCATCCCTAAACCCCTATTGATTTGTTGAAAAACACACCCGTTCCACTCATACTTTCTGTCTGACAAGACTGAAATGTAGCTGTGAATGAATAATTTAACATTTCACATGGTGATGTATACACCATTAGATATGCACTGTTGTGTGAAGCATGTTTGTGTGACACTGCAGACGGACGACTTGCTTTCTTGGAGTCATGTGCTTACATGAGAGTGAATAAGGGTACATTTGCTGCCAGATGATACAGTTATAACAATATGCCACAAAGCATACATGTTTTGCAGGTTAATGTTGGAAACTGTGTGCTCCTGCCTCTGGCAGCGCCCCGAGGAGCTCTGTCCTCCCATGCATAGAGATCTCATTTATAGACCCACAGTAACCAATCAGGACTGACTCAAAGAGTTTTGTCTCCCCCTGAGACCCTTGGCATGTGAAAAAGCGACACTAAATAAATCAAATTCTGCAAAGTTTTAGATGACAGCTGGCAATTTATGTGCTTATTTGACAAAAATGACAAATACACATAAACATTTAATACTTTATGACAAAATGGCAATACATCTTTGTATCAATGTGATGAGGTACCCTCATTTTGCAGGTATTAGCATTTGCTAATCAATGGATTAGTAAAAAAAAAAGGGGACAGAATAGTTCTTTTAGCTCTAAATGTTTTTTCATCTGAATATATGATATGAAACACATTCATGCCTCTGTAACTTCAGGACCATTGTCAGCAATTGTTCTCCACCTTATTATGATGCTTTCACTGAGCTTGTACCTTGTCTATTGTCTGTTTTCTGTTTTATTATGACTCTGTCTGTTCCTGTTACTGTGTGTCTGTTATTCTATTCAACTATTTCAAGGTTCTGCTATAAAAGAGCATGTACTCAGCCATGTAGGAGTAAAGATTAGATAATAAATTAAATAGATTGATGTTGCAACAACATATGAATATAGGATTTGTTGCTCATGTCTTTACGACATTATGCTAACTGTACAAAAACAACAATAGAAACAATAAAAAGACTAATAAGCATGGTGGGGGGGGGGGGGGGGGCGGGGGCAATCAGCAACATGGGCGGGACTAATGCCATTTTCAAGAGGTTGTCAAGATTTTTCAAATGGTGGCTGGAACCAGTGAGGAGTAATAACAACAATGGCGATTGACAGATAACAGATAAGACTATATATTCAGTTTTTTGCCTTTAGTCTGAAAAAGACAATATTCCTACTTACTTGGCTAATGAAATGAATATTCCACTAATATTCCTGTTTAAATGCAGCCTTGCATACTTTGAGTAACACGCCCTAATATGTCGTTTATCACGTTAAAACAGTGGAACGGCTGGAGCACGTTTCCCAGTCTCAGGAGACGGTCTGTTGGACCATGAGATCACAGCCTCCATCTTTAATTCCTTCAACCACCTGAAGCCTACTTGAAAAGGTCTGCGTATTCTTGACAAAAATAAGTTTTGTAGTTTTACATGTGAACACTTTGCCTTTAAATATTCAGTGAAAACTAAACAAAAATGATTGAGTTGTGATTGAGTTGTTCTTTCTTCCACCTGGACCTTTATGCTCTGCCATTTCTCCTCTAATCATCCCAGCACACACAGACCTTTCTATTTTGACAGGCTGCTATGCTATGCTAACTATCGCACAATTACACATATGTAGTTTTTTGTTGAGCTGCGAGCGTCACGTAGGTTTACATTACCAAAGGTTTACGACAAAATCACTTGCAGCACTGACTCTTGTGTGCGCACAGCGCGGCAGGAGAAGGAGAGATGCTGCACTGCTGCCAGAGGAGCCGCTGAATGAGCTCCCTCTGAATGGTAAGTTGTGAAAAGAGTCTAAGAAGTCCGGGGCTGTTCATAAAACATTCAGGATGCCCAGGCCTAATGACACCACAGTTTATTCCACACGACTGAAGCTGCTCCTCTTTATGAAACCACCTTGGAGTCTAAAAATTTCTCTTTCAGCCATGTTCGTTGTTCCCATGCAGAACAGTATGACTTCAATATGTCAACAAGTCAAAATACTGCGGGTATCGTGATATGAATTTTTAATATCGTATTAAAAATGACACTGGTATTACTGTGAAAGAGATGATATGGCACACTTGTATCTTCACCTGTGTTTAAAAGTACACGCGTTTCTCCTTTTGACCAGAAATGCGGGCTGTTCTTCTGGGCATGCATCTCTACGCCAGCCTTGCAAACTTGTTGGTGAGTTGGTATGTGTACAACGTTTCCGTGACAACTCACAGAGCTGACTGTAAACGGGCAAAAGGCTGTGTCACAAACTGTGGTAAAAACCCAAGCTGAGACACTTTTCAGGTCCATTCCAAATGGCCTATGCATGTTAAAATAAGGCTATTAAAACCCAAAGAATACGGCATATCATGTGTCTTAATTGGAAAATCTTACATTTGCCTGTATCATATTCAGAATTCTGTCATATTTGGAATAACAGGTGAATATTAGTGCACATGTAACTGTACTCAGAGACAAAGCTTAGCCACAGTTACCATCTACTCAAATCCTATGCACAGCAAAAGGTGTTTTTATAGGCAAGGTTGTCATCAGCAGATTGTCATCAAGACAAATATGCCATCACTGGGGAACTCCTTATGTTATGCATGAAAAACTTGAGTAGAAAGGTTTGACAAGTAAGCCCTCCCATCCATAAATTGTCTCCATAAGAGATAACAAGACCAAAATCAACACTCTCTCTGTTGCTGATACAGTGATGAGCACAGTTGTGGATTCATATCGGTATGGCCTGCACTCTTATGGGCCTCATTACATTGAAAGTAATGAGTCTGCATGGCCATGTAAGGTACCCAACCACACACAGTGTGACAGCCACAGAATATGAGACCATTTTACACAGCATAAGCACCCCATTGTGCAAACAGTGCTGCCTCATGATGTTCCCATATGTTAGAAATTTGTCAACTTGCAGTAAATACCTGATTGTCTATTAATGTTTCAGCTAAACATCTCTAAAAATCCCAGTGGTGAGCTTCAATATATGTATTAAAGACATTGCAAATCTCAGGATATGTATAATTAATGAACACATGTATATGATTATCATACATTATATCCAGTAAAACCTATGAAAACATATAGCCTCGTGTATAGCTTGGAACTCCGATGTTTCAAGGTACTGAATAATGAATGGCAATTTCCTACTTCAAATAAACATGTATTTTATTGTTAGATAAAGTGCAGTGCAGTACAACCAACCGCTTAAGGAGATGGAGTCTATTTAGCAGGATAAAAAGGCTTACACCTCCATCATCTCAAATATTGTGGGTAGTGTTTTTTTAGGTCAGTCGCCTTCCAAAAACACACAGAACTTACTTGAGCTACTGGAGGACTGTTGACATGGTGCTGTAGTTATTTGAGGAATGATGGAATTGGACAAACTTGCTGTTTGTACAAGGAGTCACTTTCCTGAGAAGTCACAGCCCCGGCAAACAACACAAAACCCCATTTGGCCTTTGAAATGATCCACTTCACTCCACTTAATTAATCCTTTTGTGGAGTAAGTAAGATGGTGCATGGGTGTTTTGTCATTGCTGACAGCTCTGAAGACGGAAAAAGAACTTCGTAAATTAAAATACTATTAATAATAGTACACCTGTTTGTTATTGTCATTTCAGGGCTGCTGGTGACTCACTTTGCCCTTTGAATCATTGATGTGATCAATACTGGGTCCGAGTACTGCAGCTGCGGATGAAATCCAAGTCGGAACTTTAATATCAGGGCAGGCACAGTGACCACAAGGCATTGAATCATCCATAATAATAGCTGGATGAGAGACTGCATGGCGGATGATGGTCAACATCTGATGCATTAGAAAGGATGCTGCACAAGAAGTTGGGGCTAGAAACATGGATTCATTTCATCTTTCAGGTCAACAACCTTGTGCTGCAGCCAATAATAGTAGATATCCATGACTAAGTGACTCCACATTATTGAAACTCACATGCACGAGAGTTGACTCCGCACATGCATTACTGTGTGTGTAGTGTCTAGGGTAGCTCGCTTATTGCTTACCCTGACAATTTTATTACAAATCGGAGCGCCGGGTTAGTGCTAGCCAAAAAGCAAAGGTGTAAAAGAGCATTTTGACAGAACAAGTATAAAAACGCGCTCGCCTAAGAGAGTTGTGCATGAGGACTGAAATCAAACGTCACAATCATGAACTTTGAGAGCTGGAGGTGACAGGTTTACAGAATGAGAATTACTTTTACAGAGTTCTGCCAAGGTTGCACACTGAACTAGAAAGATGGAGTTGTACATCACCTGAACGACGCCTGTGTCAGAGTGATACCGGCACAAAACATAGACAGCATATACTATTGTATAACTTCCTCAAACTTCTGCTCAAATACATGGACTTCCTGACTGACATGATTTATTATTTATGAGCACAGACAAGAAAGTCTTACTCACTTTTGTTTTGTAATGTGTGGTGAAGTCAATAAAGTAGTGCGCCATATTTGGATTAAAAGATGAGGAGTGTTTGAATCACACTGAGATGTACAATAGTTAAACAGCTGAGAAGTGTACCATCATCCATGTGTGGTCTGAGAAGTTTCTGTGTAAGTTTAGATTGATTTGTCTCTTAAATTGGGTGATTGGGATTTGGTTGGAGCATTACATATGGTTCAACTTGTAATACATCTTTTTTAATGTCCCAGTGAAATGAAAGTTAGAGCGTCTTTATCGTCTGTACTGTGACATATTTCACAGTGAAAAAGAATATTTGAGCGGTATACTGTTACAAGAGGGATTTTAAACCAATGCTTCCCACAAAAAGTGGGCGGGCTTAGAGTTTAACGCCATACAGAGCTAACAGCAGACTGTTGGCTCCATATACACCTCCGTCACTGTTAGATCAGGAGGAGGATGCAGGAGAGATGAATGAATAAGGCCCCAGCACACAATGTTTTGAAATTAAAACAAAGCCCACTGATATCCAAACACACATTTCCTCCTTTCTTCCATATTGCTCTGTTAGTTAGAAAGACCCACTTGTGGTGAAACGTGGTTTTATGTGGCCAGTGCGGCCAGCTAGTCACTCAGTAGTCTCATTTGATTGGATGAACTTTTGTAAACGCTCCTGAGTGCAGGATGAGTCATCAAACATTTAAAACCATTAACAGGAAAATGCCAGACAGGAATTTTGGTGTAATAATAGTGTAAATACTATAAAGGCCCATTTCCACCAAGCAGTAGGGTATGGTATGCTAGAAACACTGCAGTCTCTTTGGTCAATAGCGGAAGGGCCAAGCTGTGGCTGGTTTTCTAACCACTGTTCATACCGTGGCATGTTCTACATTAGTTACCTCCAACTATAAAATGAAAGGATGTTTTGCTGCCTCTCACAGCAGCTGTAGACTGAGAAAATGATGGATCCTCAAGCGTTTAAAACTACATATTAATTTTGACTGGATAATGTGAACTGCGTGTGTCCCAGTCCTCACTTGGAGAAAAAAAAAATGTTGCTGGCGTTGTTCCTGTGGGCTCCGGCAACACTAAATCCCTGAGCTTGCCTGAGAAGGACTAAATGTACAGATCTATTTTCTAATATCCCATAGAGAGAGACTCTCACTGCAGCCTGTTTTACTTTGTTCGAAAATGTGCAACCCCATTCTGTGGATGATAAACGTGGCACAGACTGATAAAGGAGGAAATACAGTGAGTGCTGGATGGAGCAGTGAGTGACAACAACCCCACCCGCATGAAAGTGTGTTGTCTGCGGTGGAAATGCTAAGCGGAGCTAAGTGTACCATGTCTGGAGGGTTACGTTTGGTTCCAAAGGTACGACACTGAAAGTGTTTGGATATTGAGCGTAAGTATAACAAGAGATAGGTGATCAATTAACACAAATAAACAGGATCAGTACTGGGAAGATATATTTTCCATCGCACCTCTAAGACCAGGGAGGCACGGTCATGTTGGTACATCATCTGTATCAGCAGATAAAAGCTTTGAAATTAAATATTGGCACCCGCCCAAAATGAACATTTCTGCTGCTATGGCAGTCCAATAAAACGATGCTTTCATTATGCAACTTTAATTAGTGGAAATAGATCAAACTTTCCCTGGTTGTGGTTATTGTCAGGATTGTAAAAGGGAGAACATTAACAAAGAACCAATACAATATCGTGCATCCCTATACTTAAAACATACAACCACTTTCTGTATTTAGGGAGTACAGAAAAAAGATGCTGCCACTTAGAATAGTACATGATGATGTCATGTCTGAAAATCTAGCCTATTAATATCTAAATATGCTTAGCAATGGACCCACATGGAAACTATGTATTTGGAGAATGAGGTACAGTCTGTATGTGTAGATTCAGATAGAGTCTACTGTATCTGAAGAGTGTCTCACTGACCTAAGACACATCGCACATATCTGCAACATATGGTTCATAACCAGCTGGGGACCACAGTATTCCCTTCTTCCTCTCTCGTCTCATTTCCTATCTGCTTCTTGGTACTGTATGTGTCATTTCAAAATACACCATATTCCATATTCTAGATTTAATGGCAGACCACAAGTGTTTACAAAGATCGTCCTACATCTTTCAGACTTTCAGTTGAGAGGAAGAAAGATCTTCAGGGACCTGTGAGAGAAAAAGGTCTAGTAATATTTATGGATGGATTTATGGATGGTAGGAAGTCATGGGTCAAAAGGTTTCACTCTCTGGCAGACACTCTTCGCCACAGGCTCTGTCTGCAGTCCAGCTTTACTGGGCTTTACTATTTTTTAACCCTTAACCTTACTTGATAGATATATAAGCTCAGTGAATTAGGTGCTATGCTGCAGCTAACATTATAGAACATTTTTACTGTTCATGAAACATGGTTTAACTCAACAAAGTGTTATAGAAATAGACCAACTTTAGGCAGAGTTGACAGACATCCAACAATTACTGTACTGTATCATGCCAATAATTACAATAAAACATAATTTATTACCTTTCAGGTGGGAGGATAAGCAGGAAATAGTACTTTTTCATGTGTTACAAAATAGGGTCCTTTTAAAATGATATCCCCTTGCTAAATAAGCACTCTGAAGCTTTTAGTGGGTGTTGCGTTGTGTTAAAAAAAATGAAGCTAATGTTTAGTGACAGTTGGAATTGCAATATTTCCTAAGAATTGCAAGGATACATGGGGATAGTAACATTCAAGGGACCAATTAGAATAATGTCCTTTTTACTGTTGAAGTCCCAGTCAGCGTCTCAGTTGTCTCAGCTTGTGTCCCACACACAGCAGCGAACCTATACGAGCACTGATAGGCCCGAGGATCATTTTCAATATATTTTACAGCCTCTCAGATGGTTAAACACAGTTAGTTCAAAGGCATCACTGGCATGGGAACAAGCTACATTTTGGTAGTAGCTTTAAGAGCTTCCTTCATTATGCTGAGTCAAGAGCATTTGACAAAACATGAAGTGACAAGCGTGTTTTCTACAGCGACACCGCCTAAATGTCTGAAAGGGATTCGCTGTAGACGAGCCGAGCCGAAAGGTGCCTGAAGCCTGAGCCACACTGTTCAGTGGAAATTGACACTGTCAGATGTCATTCACGTAAAGAGGAGGCAATGTAGAGACACCTGCGTCTCTCAAATTGTCTTAGACTCCAGGACTAGAGAGCCGCAGACAGGAAATGGTGACGGAAAGTGATCGCACAGAATCACACAGGAAAGCACTGAACACACAATTTTCTTGCCAAGGAATGCTAGACTGAAGCCAAATGAAAAAAACAAAAAACAAAAACAGGAATAAGAAAAGGAATCTATTATTTCATAGCTTCTCACAGTCATAATACAAACAGAATATATGCATTTATTAAAGCTGTAGCTGGTAACTTTTATGAAAATAACTTATAACTATACTATGCCCTATATCCTCGTAGTAGTGCAAGAGACAGATATAATGTAAAAGAAATAATAAAATCATAGTCTCTTGCCTCGTAGTGCTTGTAATGGCATTTGCAAGAACCCATTAAAAGTGAGAAAAAAACAACCAGAGCAGGTGAGTCTGTTACACATCTGTCATTCTTGTCAATTACTGCTTGTGAACTGCAGCCAAACTGTCAAACAAGGCAGCACTGATCAAATATGAATCAAGATTTTGTTCATGCAATGCATATTTCTCACCTCAGATGTTTTCAGAAACACATTTTAGTGCACTGTTTAGCTGTAAAATGAGAGTTTGTGAACCAGCCACCATGTTCAAAAAAACAGTCAAGCAAAAAGCAAGCATGGCCCTCTGGCCAGAGCAAAATCTTTCCCTTTACAGCTACATATTCAGGCCCCCAGGAATGCTGCTCAGCCATGCTGCCAATCCTTCCCAGTGATCACCCAAAAACCATTTTCCCCATAGGCCATTATTATAAAAGAGACATCTGTAGAACTGTTGACAGCACACCTGGAACTGCAAACAAGGTCAATTATGATTGTAGGTGCTAATATCGTAGACAACTGGACTTGCTTGTGTTTCTTGAAGACATTTCACCTCTCATCCAAGAAGCTTCTTCAGTTCTAAATGACTGGTACAAAGTTGCAGGCTATAAACCCTGTGTGGGTGGGAACCCTTGCAGAGTCGTAGGGGTCACGCTCACAATGTGGGTCGTTGACCCACCTGGCTACCATGTGAGTCGTTAGGGTCAGGTGGGACCAGGGGTGAATGGGTGTAAAGTCCTCTGGGTCAACTCTGCAAGGGCTCCCACCCACACAGGGTTTATAGCCTGCAACTTTATACCAGTCATTTAGAACTGAAGAAGCTTCTTGGATGAGAGACGAAACGTCTTCAAGAAACGCAAGCAAATCCAGTTGCCTACAATATAGCACTTATGATTACCATGACCTGGATGACTGAGAATCTTCAACGACAAGGTAAATTTGACTCATTCTATTTTGTATTTTTGATCCAGGGAGGTTTTGTATTGGTAAAACTTTCCTTAAGCCAAGGAAAAATAGCCATAGATGGGGCCAGCGTGAGAGACACTACTGTGCATATTCAGTGGGCTGCATACGACGAAAGTAAACCCAGAAGCTAAAACCTTTTTTGGCTTATGCACCAGGCAAGCAACTCCAATGGAATGACTAGGCCCGATCTTGGGATCAGGTATCTAGATATTATTATAAATCTATGTAGACAGTACACTAAAATATGTTACTGAAAGCATTTGAGGTGAGAAATAGGCAAAGTAGTTAGAAAATCTTGATTATGTGATCATTGCTGCCTAGTTTGACAGTTTAACCACAGTTCACAAGCAGTGATTGACATGATTTACAGCCGTGTTAGAGACTCCTTGGCTCTGACTGGTTGCTTTCCTTCAGTCATTCATTTTTCATTCGTTTTCTGTTATCCTGTTAGGGGTCGCAGGGGGGCTGGAGCCTATCCCAGCTGATATTGGGCGAGAGGCAGGGTACACCCTGGACAGGTCGCCAGACTATCACAGGGCTGACACATAGAGACAGACAACCATTCACACTCACATTCACACCTACGGCCAATTTAGAGTCACCAATTAACCTGCATGTCTTTGGACTGTAGGAAGAAGCTGGAGTACCCGGAGGGAACCCACACTGACACGGGGAGAACATGCAAACTTGGCACAGAGGGTCTCCTCCAACCCCTCTTGCTGTGAGGCAACAATGCTAACCACTGTGCCGCCTTGTTTTCCTTCAGTCTCTGTAAATTCTAATGCTATTAGAAGCACTTCGAGTAGAAGGAAAAACATGATTTTTTTTTCCCCCCACAGACTGTGTCACATGTACTACTGTGTGTATGTAGTCGTTTTCATAACAGTTTCAAACTGTAGCTTTATGATCACAGTTTGACCCGTGGCTGCAATAGGTCATGAATTTAAGAAAGACGTCACATCCATTTATATTCTAATTAATATGTTTACTAGAGTTCCTGCTTTCAAATTTGTTGAATAGCAAACTCAGCTAATTAGATTATTTCCACTAACACAGCAGCTCTGCCTTGATGAAGTGTTCATATTAATCCAGTCCGCCTCATTTGGAGTACACGTTTTATAAGCTCAAACTATTTTATCAACAGTTAAAGAAGTACCACGTTATACAGAAAGCCGATTTGTAAGAGGAATTTCTTTTATCTTTTATCCTCTATCTGCTGGGACAGTATCCAGCACACCCATGGCTGTGAACAGTAAGCAGCAAATGAGTGGAACACATTTTTCTGTATTCACAGAATACGAAAGGTTTGGTCCACACACACAATCAAGGCTCATTATTATTCATTTTTAACTTCGCTCACAAAAAGAAAAGTCCAGATTTAACCATAAAGAGCAAATCGACAATCCAGAGAAAGACTTTGCTAACAGAAAGCAAAGAGAAAAATTGCAAATGTAAATGATTTGCTCGTTAGCCTGGACTCATTAGCAAGGTGATTAATAAAACCAAAAAATGATGAAGGGCTAGAGTTTCTGCAAATGGTATATTAGAAATCAGATTTTCATGGAAAATTGAAAAAAAAGCATAAAATTGCTCCTAAAATACAAAAATTTTAACAATAATAAAAACCTCTGACAATCACGAAGGAAGAGTGTAGTGAAGCTGCCGATGTAAGAGCTTCAGATAAGAGAAAATCCTGACAGTGACAATTACAGAACACATCTTCACTCCTTCATAAATTTATAACACTTCTGCCAATCAACACCTTTCAATTTAAATTGTGTCAGCACACAGTTACACCAAATGTGGAGAAAAAAGCATATATATTTCACACTCTAGAAATCTTGTTGTCATAGACAATATGTAAAAAAGAAACTCATGTTGAATTCATACAAATCATATACTAGATAGCAGAAACTGTTTGTCTTCATTCAGCGCAAAATTATGGATCTGAGATGACATCATGCACAGAAGTTATCTCAAGAGGAGAAAGTTTACTTCACTCTGCAACATTTGCTGCGCAGATCAGACATGGTTTAAATCTGCAATGTAACTGCACCAACACAAAGAATCCTTTTCTCCTTCAGTCATGGCTGCTCTGGCACAATAAACTATCTTTTCCTTTGAGAGCGAGGCTCCATAATCTTGGAGCAACAAGATGCTCTCCCACTGAGAAGTGAGACAGTGTTCACAAATGTTTCAAGCTTCTCGATCCGTTTCGGGTCCTGCTTTAGTTCTCGTCTCCCACACAGTGCGTTCCTTAGGAGGCAGCACTCATTATGTTCTATAACACTGAGGCACGCTCTGAATGCATGGAATATGTGTCAGATTTACCAGTGAAACCACAGCATTAGCTCTGACTGTGTGGTATCTAGGAAAACGTTAATATGAAACCATGCATTTTTAACAATGTTAATGATAAATACTGTATTTATATTTAAAGCTGAATGTATCACTTGCCAAACCGATGGGATTAATTATGAATTAGGTGCATTTTTTTCCTCCATGAATGTGTCTCAACAGCCTGTTTTCACTTCCAACTCGGCATATATGAGCTTTGTCAGTCATTTTGGTTTCTCACACATAGTATGATAAGTGCCAGATGGCAGCAATTTCTGATGCCACTGACAATTGGACTCGTCCAGTACCGTTGCTTTGTCAATAGATGTTGGCGTCAGATACTGAGACACTCTTCACAGGAGTTTGATATGCATTGGGCAGTGGCTTCTTCTGGCCACTGGCAACTACTGTAGTAAAAGAGTTAGGCAGTTCATAGGGCCGGCGGGAGATGAGGAGGTGAACGGGTCAAATAAACACAGCATCTTCACCCAGGAGCTCACTGTTCATTTCCTGTGTGAAACCAAAAATCAAATATTATTTTAATAACTGTACTTATTTTAAGCCAAACCATGATTTTTTTCTAACCCTAACCAAGGACTTTTGTTGCTTAAACCAAAGGAAATAAATGTAAAAATTAGGTGTTGTACTTCTGTGATAACATTCAGTTAAAAAACACTGTGTGCATGCAACTATGAAAACGGACATTTATTTTGAAAAGACACGAACAATTGAAACGCCATCTGTGAGTGTCCAAAACTGACGAAGGCGGTGACTTAGTGACATCATATTTTGACATTTAGATCCACTGAAAACATGTTTGACAAATTGAGATGAGAATGGGTTGGTCTAAACAGTATCAATGTGTCAAACAAGCTTTTACTGGTCTGCCGCCCTCCATGGTTAAGGTCTGGTAAAGACTAGGCAGTTCAAAACGTATAGACCTTTTCAGGACCGACGTCACAGTGACGTCAGTTTGTTAGCCGAAGGCAAAACACGACTCGTCACCATAGGGTTGTAGGCTACGCAGGAGTCTTAAAATGTTGTTTCATTGTGTCATTGGGGGGCAAAATAGACAAAGACAACTATGGTTAAATGTGATAAGACAGAAGGACTGGACGGAGGTGATCATCAAAAATACTCACATTTCATATCAGGTTAGAGAAAAAGTATTTACTGTTGTAGTGATGTATAACGTTATGTGTATTAAGGGTTATCATGTCCACCTAATCAGAAATTGGGGAGGTATTAAGAGGAATATTGGCTTTCTCTGTAATGCTAACTTTTTGGTGCATTAGCTAACGTTAGCTTCAATAGCAAGAAACGCAGGGCAATACTTCTTAAGTTAATCACACTTTCACTCCGTTCAGTGCTCTGGTACTTTGCTGAGAGTGTGGTGCTCTGGATAACTGAACGGCACATTCAAACAGTGCTCTGATTTTACGAACAGTATTTCTGAATGCACCACTCGCAGCATCTTCCTCCATCGTTGAAAACAAGCCGACAGAACTTGCTAGCGAGTAGTAGCTAATGTCTGTGGAACACAGTTTTGCCTCCAGCTAAGCCCCGCCCACCAAAAACTGTTTTCTAACAGTAAAGGGATTTATAGTAAAGGTTGGATAAAGGTTATGTTTAAAATACACCAATGCTGACTGACACTGAATAACGCTGCTGATGTTCCATCTGCTCCCAAGTTACACACTGTGTAAGCCCAACCATCCATCTCAACCTCCTTTAGATGTTTTTGTGCCAATTTAACAATGTCACTTTACTTTTCCTCTCCAATCATACAGGTACTGAAATATGTCCTACAATAGATTATGTATGTGGGCCAGCCAAAGCTTTATTACCCAAAAATGAAAGATACAATTTAGAAAAGTTCAGGGTCAACTAAACAAAACTTAACTCAGGCTATGCTTACTTACCAAACACTGAATAAAACTGACCAAAGACAACAGTAACCACAAGCTAACCACCGAGGGGAACATAATGGCTGATTAGACCCGTTGTGAAACAAAAGGGAAACACAAGACACTACTACCAAAACCACAAATAAAACAACACAATCAGTATAATTTCTTTTTCAATTAATCAAAACAAAAGCACCAACAAACATAGCCAAAACAAACAAACAAACAAAATCTCAAAACTAGAAATCTCAATTACCCCAAGATGAGTGGGTACTGGGTTCATTATGATTGGCCATGCCCTGACTTTAAGAGCTCTGTGCTGCAATTGAAAAGTAAAAAAAAATAAACATAAATAAATCCTTTCATAACCACTTTTCCTTGGCCTTAATTGAAAACACCATGAGGTCAAGGAAAGTTGAAGACACAACAACAGTGCTAAGAGAATCTGTTTGCACTTACACTTATAAGCTTGGTAATAATGCAGTGGTGGATGTTATTTACCTGGATCTACCGAGGTGAAACTACAATGGTTTGAAGATGGAATACTAAAAGTGCATCTTCATTGTACTGTTTATTTATACATAAAATTGTCTGCAATTGTGTTTTTTTCAATATGTCCAAATACAACATGAAGATTTTGGGACTGGCCTGTCATTTTGCTGCCTTTGTGAAGTATGAAAAGTGCTTTATGAAGGAAGACTAGGCTATTCTTCTTCTTTATATTATTTTCATGTAGGCTGTTGAATAATATTACTTCATTACAAGGTTGGAATTGAAACAAAAATAGGAATAAAGGCTACCAGTCACAAAAATCAAACAAAGTGGCTGTCACATTGACAACAGTCGCTCAGACTCACCCTCATACCCTCATATTTATCATTACAAATCCCAATTAGTGTGATTGTATTGAAATAATGATTAAATCAGTGCTAGATACGCAAATTGTTTGTTCTCATGAACAGCCGAATGCCATTTAATGTTGCTGCCACAAGGAATTGTAGGACGGCATTATCTGGTTTCCCTTGGTAAAGGATGGTCCAGTGAATCCTATGCTAAAGGAGATAAGAAAGGAAGCAATGAAGCACCTTTCCTTAACATTTAGAGAATTCGACCAGCCGTTATCGTGGCTGCCACCTAGATACTTTGGGGTCATTTCACTCAGTTGGGATCCTTCCTTAGAAAAAACAGACTATTCAACTGCAGCCCTGCTTTAGGGGGGGCATTATTCGCTCCGGTCTGACAAGATGTCCCTCCAGCAGCAGCAATCAGCAGCATTGTTGGTAACTCAAGGAAAATGGAAACTCAAAGGAAAATTGGAACGACTTAAGGCAAATTTATGTAAAGCCAAACTAAAATGGAACTGTACAAAAAGAAAGTAATGTACTGCCAACAATACTGAAAAAAGCTATGACGCATAAAACAAATGCCATGTGCCATCACATATTTGTGGATGTATGTGCAATGTGCATGAGGTCAAAAGGTCACGAAACTTAGAGGGACTTAGTGCGATCTATTGGTGAGCATTGCAGATGCAACCAGCTGAAACTTCTCAGTTTGAATTCCTTTTGCGTTCATTGTTCAGGAGTTTTTTGTTTTTTTTTACCAGGAGCCAAATTATCTTCATTATTAATAATCAGTGTTTCTCCAGCGCTGTTCTGTGTGTCGGTGTGCTAAACACCTGCTAATGTGTGCTCATTTTTTGTCTCTGATAACCTAAGATCCAGATGTTCAAGAGTGTTAAGTATTTACTATAAAGAAAACTCAGGTGTGTGAGCAGGAGGGTTACCAGCATTTGAATCAGCTGTGTGGCAGTAGGTGCAGCCATCACTGTCACCTTTGCACATGTCACAAAAGACTACAATTTGCCAGGGTCAAATGTGTAGTCTGCTATGTCTTCTTCTTCTCCAAGTCACGGCAAGAGTTTATGGCTTTTTTTACAGTGATCATCTCAAGGAAAAAATCTCAAAGATGATATTAGCATTACTCTACACTGATAGTTATAATTGTACACTAATAAGTAAAAAATCCAATTGCAATAAACGACAGTTCTTTCAGTTAAAAAAATACATCACTTGTAAAGACTTAAACTTTTAAAACTACTTTAAAGTAAAACAAATATGATCCATGCATCGATAACAGTGTTCTACCAGATAAAGCAAAGATGTAAAAATGACATGTCGACGGTGTTTTTGTTCTGATGAAACCCAACAAACAACTTCCCTCCCTCCCCTGCATGTGGGAAAAATGATTATCTAATGAGAGCAATGTTTGGGGAAGCTGGAAATAGCTCAATGAATATTTTAAAGCCACTGGCTCCAGAAGCTATTTACTAAGAGCTAGTTTCAGTGGGGTTCAAGGGAAAAAAAAAATTAACAAACAGTGGGGGTGGGGGGTGTTCGGGGGGCCGTTAAGGCGTGTCGATTCTTAGCCATGCATGTGGTTGATTTCCTCAGTGCTAATCTTCGCGAGACAGATCTGGGATTAGAGAACCAGGAGCGTATCACCAGGTAGGTAATCCAGCTTGTGTGTCTCGCTGGCAGAGGTCAAGCATGTCAGCGTCTGCTGCTAAATATGGCCTCCAGCCGGTGTGCTGCAGAATGGCAGCGAGAATCCGGTGGGATAAGCTTCTCACCCACCCTAACAAGCGGCGTTTGTAAGTCAGGTCATTGAATCTGGCTTTGTTGGTCAGTCCACCAGTAGATTTATGTATATCCTGAAAGCATACATATATTGCATTCTCCTCTCAAACCTTTGCATTTCCTCTTGCCCACTTGGGAGTTCCATAAATCTAAACATAAGTGCTTCACTCACAGCAGCTGTAAACATTTGATAACATGTAATCAATGCGAGAGTTTATGAGGTCAAACACTGCCCTTGCTTGCTCTCACAAAAGAGAGCAGCTCTTTCAAACACTGATTCCAAAAGGTCACTCTTCATACTGCGTCAAGCTACCCTCCCTACTCCATAAAATTTAGACCTCCAGACATCACACTTAAAAACTGGAGGCTCTCTACACAGCATCCAGATCAAGATCGGAGAATTACAGTATCTTGGTTGTGAACTCCATGCCAGTTGCCTTTACACCCAGCCCGATCGATACTACCCACCCATAACAGCCCTGTAGCGTTGTGATGCAACACAGATGCTGGATAACATCCTGACCGGAGGAGGCAGAGGCCTTTACCTCCCAGGTTAATATAAATGCTGAAATAAATCCTTTTCTTCAGACTACAGCCACAGCTCTGGGAAAGCATACTTTCTGCTCATGACACCTCTGAGCTCTCGACTGCATTCTTTCAATGTGAGGGAAAAACTATGACAGGACAGCATGTGGTGCCATTATAAAAACAAATATTTCAATGCTTGGCATCTCTTTTATTCCAAGGTCTAGTTTTATTTATTAAATTTTAATTCATATAGTCCTAGAGGTAATGGAAAAAAGAATCTGAAATAGGAACCCTGAATGACAACAATAACCATTTACTATGCTGTCCCTCAAGGTGCTTAGAGATGTAATCTGTAAGACTTCTGTCCTAATTGATTTTGCAACTCCAGTGGTTGCCGTAGTAAGAGCACGTGTGGTTTAAGACTACAGCCAACACTAACTGAGCAGTTTATCAAAAATACAACACAAGAGGATGTGTTTGTGTAAAATACAATCAAAAAAGTCATGTGGGTAGGCAATTGACCTATGTCTAACCCACGCCCCCCTGCACTCACTCGGACAAAATATTCAGTGACCAGTGCTATGGCAGGTGTCACAGTACACGGCATTTTGCAGGAGGCAATTGATGATTTTTGGGGACATAACGATCAGATGTCATTGAGAAGTAACCAAAAGGGCCTAAACTACACACTGGAGGGATGTATTCATCATTTTATTGTTGAGAAGGTCGATGAAAAGCTTAAATTACAAGCCAACATTTACAGGTCCCAGTGTAAGCATGATAAACCGCATCTCGTTGCCAATGAAGTTAAGGTTTTTGGCTCAGAATATGAGAAAAGGATAACGGCGTTTTTACCATCTTTACCAAGAGTGTCTCTCTGTTAGTTTGGTGCTACAGTATTTACATTGAATCATTCAGCATAACGTTTGCCAACCTTTGTTATCTCTGCCATTACAGATAAGTTAATGAAGCTAAGCTCCAGAAGTTAACGTTAGCTTAACTAGAGCCCTTTGGACAACAGCTAACAATGATGTACGATCACCAAAGTACAAAACTAGAACAAAATAGGCTAATGAACTCCCAGCAAACAAGGTGACATGATGAACAACGCAGCTAGGAGCTAACGTTAGGCTAACTTTAGCTAACGTTAGCTAGAGATGTTAAAGATAACTTTCTATTTCTTTCCAGCAAAGTGACAATATGTTGCCTCAAACACAATGTTGACTTACCTTGTTAATCTTATTCATGTTGAGTTGATGTTGTGGGCTACCACACAACTTTATCCACAGGAGACACTTTTCTCGGTTGAAATGTGGTTTAGGAAAGGGTAAAAAATACAAAAATACATGCCCAGCCTCTCAGGATACCTTGTGTCGGAGTTGCATGTACCCCATGCACACTGTTTGACCATTTTTAAACTTCAAATCTCAGAAAAAGCTCATAAAACCGAACAAAACTGACTTTCTGTAATGCATTTCAATGGACGTCCAGGCAGAGAATGTCCGAGTTTGAGGGCGGGGCTTAGCCATAGGTCAATTAGAATCCAGGGCAGGAATGGCGGACTCCGCCACTAACCATGACAACAATGGAAAATGGACTTACAGAATTTTTGTACAATAAATGGCCATCGCAACAACAACAACAACAACAAAAAAGGTGATGACACTCAACAGTACAAAAATGGGGTTTTATTTGGTGGAAATCTTAAAGAATTTAACATGAATGATGTATTATCTGTTTTATATAACCAAACAAGGAAAAGTATATAAACCTTAATAAATAAAATACTTTAGTCATTATCTGGGACATGTCTTTTTAGAGGAAGACTCCTCTTGCACTACAGGAAGGTTAAATACAGATTCTTTTAAAGTACCAGCGCATCATCATAGTATAATTACATCATACAGTAACCTCTGACTTAAATTAAATGAAAACCGTCTGGCCGACCTACGAGGCCAAAAGAAATCCCAGTCTACTAACTCCAAATTCCACGGCTAGAAATTACATCCAAATTAGAGATTTGTGGAGTAATCACCAACCACTCCATCACTCTCACCCCAAACAATGCCGCGAGAGGTAGCCGCAGAGCAGAGTCATTTTCAATCCAATGTGCTAATACAGCCTTTGCAATGTGAGGGCAACATCTTAATCTCTTACCTCATTAAGCTGTATAATGTGCAATAAAATTCTCATTCCAGGCACAGAAGCGGAAAGCGTTGACTTCGGAGTCCAGTGTTGCTGCCAGTAGCAGTAATGGTAAAATCCCACATGGGCAGCACAAGCAGCAGCAGCAGCAGGCTTGCTGTATGAAAAGCAACATGCTGTGTGTGTTAGACCATGCACTTTTACGAGGGCTTCCTGTTAATACCTAGATAATCCCTCGTTATCAATTTAGGGTTTAAACACATGAGGAGATTGGCTTATCATAATTTATAACACATCTTTTTAGTATGGAACACCTTAATCCTAATTCTTAAGAAAATGCTGATGCTGTCAACTAGGGAAAATGTAAAATACATGTATACAATCTGCTGATTACAGGACAGCCCCCCTGACCACGTGGCTGTGCTATCACCTATAATCATTTAATAAAATAAATAAACATATACCATGACAGTCTATCAGGGTAATATTAAGAGGTGTAGTGCTACTTGTTTTAGTAGCTACCATGGAACATGATAGCGTGTGATGCCACAAGACCCAAAAGGACTTTTCCCTGTAGACTTAAATTGTAAAAGAGACATCTGTAAATCAGTGGATACAATTTTTTGAGCATTTAATCAAAAGGATTTGATCCTTTGGGCCACACAGTTAAGTCATTTTTATCCCCATTCAAGTTAGCAGAGTGCTAAACCAGAGGTTAGCTGCTCAGCCATCGTAAGTCTTTAGTCTTCAAACCACACGAACCATGTGTTTTGTCTTCATGGCCGATTGAGCAACTTTCATAAAAATGAACAGCCTGTTCTCACTCCCAAGTTGTTAAAAAAACACTAGTGGATGTGGTGTCAGCACTGACGCGCAAAGGCGGCAGTATGATATGCACCGCTTTGTGACACTGTCTCCAACTACCTTGACATAAAGAGCGAGTGAGTTTGTATAGAGGTGGTGGATAAGTCAAACAAACCAAGGATTTTCACATAGAAGTCTGCTATTTGTTTCCCATGTGAATTTTAAGCCACACCATAATGTTTTTTTTTCTCTATTTCAAATTATGTGGTTCTGATGCTTAAACCAAAAGAAATAAACCTAAAAACCAAGTGTTTTAGCTATGTTAAGTTTAATTTAGAAAAGACTGTATGCATTTATCAAACAGAAACTGTGCATTCCCTGTGAAAACTGAAGTGTGTTTTGAAAAGTCACAATGCAAGCTTAATTTGACATGCCTTCCATAGACATCCAAAACAGATACTGGATGGTTCCTATATTCATTTATTTTATATTTATGTGGGTTTGCTGACAAAGCAGTGGCATATGATGGGAATGGGGTGAGAATGTGTTGGAATGAACAGAGCGAAGTAGGGTGGCGCCCCAGCACGCACTGGACATGTCACGCTGCAGCTTGTCAACGGATGGCCACGCAAACTTATTACTACTTTTACTGAAAGATTTGTACTTCCCTCACCTTTGCATTAGCTTAGAATCATGTGTGGAGAGCCCCTAATTAAACCTGATTTCTCACCTAAAGTGCCATTCCCCAGAGCTATACTGTAACTCGCCAGGCAATATCTTTCTGGCCATTGTCTTTATAATGACAAGATAGTGGGTCATCTAGCTCGGGATATTTCACGACCTCAACGATGAGTCTCTCCTCACCCATTCTTTGTCACACAAGAGACACAGCAACAGATTTCTCTTTGTATCAGTGGTGAGGAGAGGAGTCGAGCTGCCATAGAAGCAGCAAAAAAGAGCTGCTACGAGAGCTCATACACACAAGCAGAGAGTGAGTGGGAAAAACGCATTTAATTCTAGAGAGTGGCAAGGCTGGAAATAGGACATCGGCCTAAAGTGCCACAGGGCACTTCCTAGTCTCTTACACAGACGCCGATAACGTCAGCACGCTGGCTGACTCTGTCGTCTGTGGACATTCCCACAGGAAAGTTGTAATAGAACTAGCACTGGCTCCCAGCGGCAGTGATGTGATTGGATCCAAATCCGTGTACTTCCGTACTTCCTCGACCAATGGCCAATTAGCTTTGCCTTACACCCGCCTACACTGGAATTCCTGTTCTCTGAATTGTTGTCCGTAGTACAACAGAAAAGGAAGTATTCAGTGCATTGGAAGAAGAGATTAAAATGGATTTGATTTCATTTGATTCAGCTATATTGCAGAGCTGCAATGTCCACAAGATTGGAGAAATTAAGGATTTACAGCATGGCAACGCTGTCACATGGTCTGGATATCCCCGCCCATTTCTATTACAAAACGAAAGACGAATGTCCCCAGACTCCCATTCCAAAGTAAGTGAGGCTGGTCACGCGAGACTAGACAATTCCAGGATGTTGACGTGCATTTTGCCACCGCCAGTGTGGAGTTATACATTGAAATTAAGAAGGGCATATTATTTGACACACAGTGTTTGCCACCCGTGTGTTTTGGCCTTTATACATCCATGGTTCTGAAACTGAGCCTGTGTTATCCACATCAATGCTAGGTAGCTAGCTAGCTTTAATAGAAGACAACCCATTAGGTAGCCCGAGGTGGGTATGGGTCTGGTTTTATCTTTTTTACATTGTGGTAAACTTTTATCTTTTTAGCTGTTCTAAAAAAATGAATGGATACTTTGCTGCCTTTTCGTCTTAGCTAGTTGACAGTCAGTTAGCTATAGAGTTAGAAAAAATCCTTCAATTCATTGCACCACTGAAAGGCTACCACCGCCTTACGACAACTTTTAAGGTGCAATATTTTCTTGTTTGTTACTCAGTCATTAGTTTACATCATAAATCAGTCAACACACCTTAAATGTAAATATGTCAACTGTGACCGTTTTGTTTTCGCTCTCTTACATGACACAGGCTAAGTTACAGTGATCTCCAAGTGCCTAAAACAGGAATATGAAGTTTGAGTGTGAACATTTTATTTCCTCTGGGGTAGAACATTGGCATTCACCATCAAGACAATGGGGATTTCTCCATCAAGGCAATTACATAAAACTGTGCCAAAATTTTTATTTTAAATACTGTAATTTCTAAAGAATATATTTCATAAGTAATTATTTGTTTAAATGAACAATTAATATGAACATAAGATTAGAACTGGTGTCTTTAAAGACATTTAGCATTGTCTGCTGCTGCCAAAACCTATTTTACAGATATAACAAATGTGCAATTTTTGAGAACCATTTCCTTTTTCAGTTTTTCTTATTTTTCTTTAGGGATGCCAGCCAGGTCTCTCCTCTACCATTTACGATTTTGTTTTGGGTATAGTTTATGCTTTTTTCTTTAAAATGTTTTAATTTAACCACACAAAGGATGCACAGCAATCATAATGTAGGCTACATCCTACACATTGAATGATGCTGTAACCCAATACAAATAACACAATCACAATATTCATAAAACTAAATACTTTCACATTAAATAAGCCAAAATCCCACAGTCACGATGTCTGATAATCCAACTCAAAAAAATCCAAAATCCACTTTGAGTTTTCTTTTTTACTCTTTGTCCAGGTAAATTATGTTTTCCAAAAACAGGAGATAGTGTTGTAGTGTTTGTGATTGCTTTGCCACAAAAAATGTTTCCCTTGTGGGACAAAAAGTTAATTTATCAGTAAAGTCAGAGCAACTCTGTCTAGTTGACACATGACACTGAACACATCACAAACTACTTGGGGGTGTTTTCTCACCAAATCTTCTTTCACATTTGTCATTCATAATCAAATGTGCAAATGTTTTGACATTATGCACCTGTATGTATTTACCACAAGAGGGGATCCTTTCTTGACTCCACTGTAAGCATAGTCTAGTTTGCTCTACCCAAGGCATGAATAATTTCTAAAACATTAAGGGGCTTCAAAGGTAGTTACAGTGAGCGACATGTTCATTTATCTTTTGGATGGTTGTCTTGTGCTAAATCTAACGCTGAGGGATCAACTTACCAAATTAAATATTAAAATGCATTCTGTAGGGTGCCACAATGTCAGGACTTATTTAAGACATTTTTTTTTCTTCTATAATGAAATGATTTTCCCGTCACATCAAACTACAGTCCTGCGTCGGTCACACAATAACAATCCATCTTGAGATATGGAATCACTTGTCAAATATAATGCATCGGGACACAAAGGGGCCGTCTCATCGATCCAGTCCCAAGGGTGCTTTAAATTGCTCCACTACCACAATACATTATAGCTGGAGAGTGAGAAAGGATGCATCCAGCTGAGAGTCTCCATCCACCGTCCTTATCAGTGAAACATTCTTAATATATCCCAGTGATAGTAATTAATAGTCTAGATTTTGAATCTCAGAGAGACTGTTTAGGTTTATCCAGACAGCCTTTAGTCCAGATGCCTTATATTTTTCCCGCTTGCATCGCCAACACTCTCCCCAGGGATTTGCCTGCTCCAGAAATTTCTGTAGGAATGCCTACGCTTCTGCTCTGTCAGTCCCAGTGATCTTCAGGAGGAATGGCCCTGAAGAGATAAGGCAGCCGGACAATGAGCATGTCCACCTGGCAAGGCGAGATGCTCCATCACAGGGCCCAGGGTTACTAAGGTGTCAGTAGCTCTCCTGCTCCACTACATTGAAGAAGTGCCATATCCTCAATGGTCCCTGGCAGATACAGAAGACCTCCTGGCACAGTAAACGCTGCTGACTGCACTGACTGCAATGTCTGATTTTATTCTAAACTCAGTGTCCAAAATTAAAGCTGCACTAAGCAAGAACATTATGTAACAAGGGCACACAGTGTCACAATGTGAAGCACCTGAAACCAGGCCCAGGAGAGCTGCAGTGCTAGCGCTTTGGAAACACAAAGTCTGGACCTGCAATTTATGGACAAACTTGCTGGCAAATCCAGTAACAGCAACACCGATTTGGAAACACAAATGTAGATGTGTGAGTGTGCACTACCTACAGACGAAGATGGTACAGTAATAGCTTCTGCAATTGTGGCACTGCAGGAAATTAATGTTGTTTTGTTTGTATATGTGCAGGTGTGTTCGATTTTACATTTAAAATCCTCAATACACAAGATTATTTTTGTCATGGAATTCAATATGCTCTGACATGCAGGACTGTTTATGTGGTTACTAGAAGAAAAAAAAAGGGAAATCATCCCAACAAGATTTCCTCTGTCCAAGGAAACAAATTGGAAGTGTGATTGGGAGGCCAAAATAAAACAATTATGGAAGAATTTGGTGTTGAACATTTGAACTACATGAAGTTCTCACTGAAATCATCTACATATCTTTTGTGAATACAACAGTAGTGCCTGAAAAAAAGCAAGCCCAGGTTAGGTTACGTATTTAGTAAGCCAAGGTAAAACAATTTTAATTACAAATGCTTCTAAGGGCAACACTTGGTGTTCAAAAGCATCAGGCTGAGTGTATTTCTGTTTGGTCATTGAATATTCACAAGAGGTTGGTGTGTTACAGTGACATTCATTTTTGAGGAATTATTTGGTCAAAGCAACCCTAATTGGTTAGGGGGGGCAAGTGTTAACTTTGCACCAACTTTTATTTTCTTTACCTGTAGGTGGAGATATTTAAACTCTTGCGACAGATGTGCTCTATGCTAGGAGGTGGAGATAATAAGTAAATGTGCTGTTGCTTTCTTTGCCTGCAGGTGGCAGGATGTCTATGTTTAGAACTTGTCTGAAGATACAGCCTGCAAAATGTAAATGTGAGCTTAGTAAATCATTTTTTCTTTGCTTGGACCACTTAAGCAAACTGCTACTGAAAGTATCATGAGTATAAGGCAGTCAAAGCAGGGAGTTTTTGCAAAGCTAATACAGCGACATATAGGAGTGGTCCAGGAAACATTGTTTATCACCCAAGAAGGCCATGGCAATGGGAAAGGAGTACCTACACAAGATGGATAAATTCACAAAAGGTATATAGCCCTAGCTATAATGTTTCAGCTGGCATGTTGTTGCTGATAATAGAGTGTATTATCAGTATATAGTAGGCAAGTGAACATGGGTGTCTATGTCATCACCTCAAAAGTCTCCGCCGATCCAGACTAAAATGCAGCCCTTGAGTTTTCAAACTAAAACAGGGTCAGCAGCTTTTTAAAGGTAGTCGTTTGGGTAATTTCAAATTGCCGGTGTGGTATGGATGCGAGGCATAGATTTAGCAATAGTGTTGAATTTTAAAATTAAAATGTGTTAAGTGTAGATGTAGCTTAGCCTTTGATACAAACTGAGGTTGCAACAGAGAGGAGTCTCCCACCCATCTAAAACTAAGTCTCTGCTGATGAGTTGCATGAACCTTTAAAAAAATTCTGGCATCAGGTACGAACCGGAGTGAAATACACACTTTGCTGAATCTCCTGGAGTGCAGTGAGCAAGACTGACCCACCAAATTATACATTTTGTGGGTGTATTCATGCTCAAGCTTGCATTTAAAACTTTTTGATTTTCTCTCACAGTGTGACAGGTTTGTCTCTCATCATCTAGTGACCTACCAACTGGAAAAAAAGTTTCTGCTAACACAAGGCTAGTTATCTGTCCAGACGGAGGAGAGACAGAAGATTAGATACCATTTTGTGTTGAGCCAGCATTACAGGCTGTTTGATACGGAGCCATTGTTTTTCTTTTTGATTTCCTTGGCTCATCATCAGACAGAGTGTACAGTAGCCAGGGGGTACATTTTAATACAGGCACTCCATCAACTGTATATAACTAGGCCGTTCAAATAACATCCTTCAAAAAAGTTCTTGGTTGAAAACTACATCTGAACACAGGGAAATTGATATTTGCATTTTTCAAAACAAAAGTACATCCTGTTTTAAATCTGTGTTAATTCATTTCTCAAACTGTATCAACAAAATCATTAAATTAATGAAAATTCAATAGCAGCACACTCTTCCTTGTCATACCTCACCTTAGCCCTACTGAATGTCAAAACCTCTATGTAAATACTGTTAAATGCTGTTTCATTAGAAAACATGACATAGCCTGGTAAGACCATGCTGATGACATGAGCTCAACATTGTGTTTCACTCTCTCTATATGTCTGGATTTGTGTTGCCCACCCTAGATGACAACTTAAGCAGCAAAGCAGGGACTGTATTGTAGTCAGTGACGTAAAATGCAGGCCTCTGCTTGTAGAACAGTGATTGTGGCTCCCATAGCAACAAGCGCTGACTCTCAAAAGCAACAAGTGAAATTCAGTCAAGACCACTTTAGTCAAAGAAAACTTTATTTCCATTGGCAGTATTATATTTGGCGGTATGGCTCAGTTCTGGAGCCTCTTTGCCTTTTTCCTAGGCCTACATGGAAAGCCTTAAGGCAGAGATAGCACACCCCTCTGCCCTTCCATGTGCCTACATGGAAAGCCTTAAGGCAGGGAGAGCAGCAGCAAAGACCCCCTGGGAACAGAACAGAGCCAGCATCGATGAAAAACAGAGATTACATTGATATGTCAGACACAGCATGAAAAGGAGGAGCTAGGGTGGAGGCAGGTTGCAAAGTGGCTTGCAAAGGAATCAGCAACAGTAGGCAGGGCAAAGCAGTTTAAATAGGATGCCCTGAATGAAACTTGCCAATCGGTTGCATAGAAAGGAATCATGTGATCTATCAGCTGACTCCCTTCCATTAATCAGCTGATCCGTCAGTTGATTGGCTGAGATCAGCTGATGTAGCTGGCATGTGAGCTGAGCTTGACATCATGTCCTGCCAGAGTTTTTTTGAGGAAAAGACTTTTTCGCTGCTCTTCCAACAGGATGTGGCAAAAGCTTGATTTATCAACTGGCTCCGTTGGTGATGACGAAGATGTTTCTCAGTAAAAATCCAATGTTGCTGTCTTGCCACTGATTGCGCAAATGAAGGACCAGATACAAGAGGCTTCAAAGCTAGGGATAATGGCCATGCAGATTGGTGTTCACAATGCTTCAGACATACAACATGGATGTCGGCAGCTGGTATCTGGCAGTCCAGAGGCATAGTTGCTGAAGGAGAAATGGCAATAAATGCTCGCAACAACCTCATGGGGATTATTGTTACAGAGATAAACTGTATTTTTTAGATCTACTGTCACTGTCAAACATAACAACGTATTTGTAACAAGTTGGTTGGCTGAAGGAGTTTGTCAAATTGAGTACTCCTGCCCACTGAAAGTATTTCAGGCAGCATCAAGTCCAGACAGATACAGAGAACAAAACAGAATGTTGAGCTCACGTCATTAGGATGGTCTTACCAGGCTAAACATAAAATGCCACTTGTTTGATGTACACCAATCCAGTGCATTTAGACAGAGCATCCTCTTTTACTCTACTACCACATTTTTTTCAAGTCACTATAAAAGAAGAATCTGCAACATAATAGAAGGAGCAATATCCATATTTTTAATTCACGACATGCACACTCCACAATTAAATAAACAAATAAAAATAAAAATCTAGGGAACAAATTAAATCACTAATGGTGTTTTGCTCTTTTTTAATTGACTGAAGTTGTGGCCAAGTAATTTCTGAGCAGTTGCCATCCTTTTCTTCGGTCGGGGGAGGAGCTGGTGTTGAAAACAGTGTTGCCCACTGCTTAAATCACACCAGATGGCTCAAGAAGCGACACAAGAAGTAGGTAATCTGGATTTATGACCTTGCACATATGCTGAGCACAGGGGCATCTGCTGTGATGAAAATGGCAGCTATTTTAATGAAAGCAGGAACTTTGCGCTAAGATCTCATAGAGAGGGGGCTGTAAAAATTACAGCACATTACGCCAAGGTTACCCCTGGAACGGCCCTGTTTTTGGCCTTGCCATCACAGAGCATCTTTGAATCACACTCAAAAAGGATCTCGCTGTGCTGCTTCTCTAGAGCCCTTCGGAACATTTGTGTGGTGAAAAATTCAAGTAATAATAACAGAATCACCATCATCATCGGTATTTATAAAGCAGCTCATAAATGCTCTTTGTGGCTGGTGTTGCATGCCTTACATCAGCAAGTCTTACTTAGGTATTACCAAGGCTCTCACTGCTGCTGCTTCTTTACTCAGGCACGAATAAACAACTGTCAGGCGCTGTTACAGGAGTGGGAAAGGGATGGTAGGGAGACAAATGAGATGTGTTTTTTTTGAGGCTGTGAAGATAAATGTCATTTGCTGTAAAAAAAAAAAAAAAAAAAAAGTAGTAGTAGTTTAAAAAAAAAATTTTTTGCAACACACTGCCACTTTTTCTGCAATTTTCCTGGAGCAAGAAAAATTGTCAAATATGGCAAATCACCCAACTTAACTCTTCTTCCATTATCGTTTTTTCCGTGTTTTAGGGGTTGTCTGCACTCAGTGTCAGGTCACGACAGGCGGATCCAGCTGTTTCAGCAACATTTACTTGAGTTACACAAAGGCTGCCTCTGCCACAGGAGTGAGTTGAACTGATTTATTTCTCTCCGTCACCTAAGCGTTCCTCACGCTCCTTTTCTCTCCACAAAGTTGCAATTTGGTATGACAGCCATAACACGTAATCCTCGCAGGGAGATGACGAGGGAGTATAAGTCATGTCACATTGACTCTGAAGTACAAACTGAATCATACGCTCCCTGATGAGGGTCTTGCATGCACCTGTTTCACAGAGAACTGACAACCATGCTGCTTATGATATGCGCACCATTGATAATGACCACTTTGCTCCTATGGGAGGACTTGAGTCTTTTTATACCTGACGTTAATGTTATTTTGGCGTGAAAATAAGAGCCTCAGAAGTTAGACAGCTCTTTTATTGCATCCTGGCGGGGAGGAATGTGAGCTCTCCTTTTGTCCATTTGAATTGTGCTTAAAGCTTAAGCTTTATGACTAATTGCTTGTTAAACGACTCGAACACAAACAGATTCGGTTGTTTTCCTGCCCCCTCATCAGGGGAAGCAACAAACGCAAACAACATCAGCCATTTGATCTGCGATTGTTTGACTCAGAATGGGGGTGCTTCAATCAGAACAAAGCCAAATCCTCATTAGTGATCAGAGCTGTCAGCCCCAGCAAAGTCATTTCCCACATTAAGTGGTAAAAACAGTCTGTTAAGTCCGGGGCTGCGAGGTAAATGGAAATAAAGATTTTTTTTTCTGTCCATATTCCCACAGTAATGTGACGCCTTTGTTATAGATTCCCTGCAAAATAAATTACCCCGATGTGAACTGCTGCTCATTATCAAATGTAGGTACCAGGTGAACTAATCCTCCCTTGAATTGGTATATTCTTAGTGCTAGCACAGCTGACACAGGAAGTGATAAATAAGGGAAAAGGGTGTTGATAAGACACCTGAAATGATTTCCTCAGCAGAGATAAGGGTCACACTGAGTGCAATAACTTTGCCAACCTTTCCAATTTTCTTCAACAACCATTTGTCTATTCATTGTCTTCAAATCCCCATCTTTCCCACTGCATAAGTAAAGGCTGATTTGCATGCTTGCAACAAAACAGTGTTTCACCAACTCATTCACCTGAATAAAGATTGGCATTGTACTTTCCTGCAAACCATGGATTTGTAACATTTGTGCATTGTTATGTAGAGGATATGTTGAAGCTTTTCCACAGCACTGTGGTTAAATTATGGTTATTTTTAGGCACCAAAACCACTTGGTTGTGGTTATGAAAAGGTCATGTTCTGGCAAAAATACCTGGTTTGGTGACACAATCAGAGCTGGGAATGCTGCAAATCTTTTGCTAAAAAAACATCCACGTCAGTTGGCACAATTATGGCTGGAAATGCTTCTGATGTTTCATTAAAGATCACCCAGGTTTGGTGGCACGTTCACGGCCGGAAATGCTCCTGAAGTCTCTCTAAGAAAATCCACTGGTTTCAGTGGCACAATCACAGCTGTAAATGGCATCAGTGTTTCACAAAAAAAACATCTTTTTTTATTTGTTTTTCTCAAACTGTGTTCTGAAGCTTGGTAACTGTTTTGCCTGGCAACGTCTGAAAATGTTACCAATGTCTTGCTTAAAAACATCCACTTTTGTTAGCACAATCATGGCTGGAAATGCTGCTTATGTTTCATTAAAAATCACCAGGGTTTGGTGGCACATTCACAACTGAAAATGCCACTGATGTCTTTCTGAAAAACATCCTCTTGTGGTTGCACAGTTGCATATAGAAATGCCACCAAAGTCTTGCTTAAAAATACTGGTTTTGCTTGGCTGATGTCTCACTAAAACACCCAGTTTTGTTATTTTCTTGTCTCAAACAGTGGTCTGCAGCTTGGCAACTGTTTGGCCTGGCCACATCTGGAAATGTCACTGATGTCTTGGTTAAAAATAACCAATTTTGGTGGCACAATCACGACTGTAAATGCCATTAATGTGTCGCTAAAAACACCCAGTTTCTTTGGCACAGTCATGGCTAAAAATGCTGTCACTGTCAAATGTCAAATCAAAAAAAGCCCTGTTTTGTTATTTTTTTTATTGTTCTGTCTCGAAAGGTGGTCCTCAGCTTGGCAGCTGTTTTGCCGAGTCATTGCTGGAAATCCTACCAACATATTGCTTAAAAATCTGGTTTTAGCGGCATAATTACGGCTGAAAATGCCAATGATGTCCCACTTAAAAAAAACACCTATTTTGTTCATTATTTGTCTCAAACAGCTGTCTGCAGCTTGGCAGCTGTTTTGCCTGGCCAATGTCTAGCCTAAAAACACCTGGTTTAGGTGGCAAGATCATGATTGGAAATGCCGATGATAGCTCGCTTAAAAACATTTGGTTTTGTTGTTGTATTTAGTTTTCAACTTGGCAGCTGTTTCACTTAGGTGTCACACTATCTACCATTCTTTCCACCTCCTGATGACAAAATCAGCTAATGTACAGCTAATCAGAAGTACGTCAATTAATAAACATTGAAATGATATGTGGGGGTGGCATGGTGGTGTAGTGGTTAGCACTGTCCCCTCACAGTAAAATGGTTCCTGGTTCAGTCCCAGGAGGGAGCCCTTTTGTGCTGAGTTTGCATGTTCTCCCTGTGTCAGCGTGGGTTTTCTCCGGGTACTCCGGCTTCCTCCCACAGTCCAAAGACATGCAGGGATTGGTTAATTGGTGACTCTAAATTTTCCATAGATGTGAATGTGAGTGTGAAATGGTTGTCTGTCTCTATGTGTCAGCCTTGCGATAGTCTGGTGTCTGTCCAGGGTGTATCCTGCCTCTCGGCCGATGTCAGCTGGGATAGGCTCCGACCCCCCTACGAAAATGGATGGATGAATGGATGATACGATATATGTATGAAACCTACAAATGTGACGTATCCCTGGTTTGTTGAAACGTACAATACCAAAATTGTCTTCTAGTGACGGGGCTGAATTTACACATACAATTAAGTGTAACCTCTAAAGATGTGACACACTTATCATGTGGGAGTTTCATAGATTAGGTCAACTTGTTTACTTCTTCAATCACAACAGTTTAGTTTTTAATTTTGTTGTCCTTTATTGCCCTGGAGCACTGGGACTACATACTTGAGAACCTTTATGATTTACAGCACATCAGGAATATTGGTAACATTTCTCTTCTGCAATGCAGCTGTGCTGATGCAGTGTAAATAAAGGGGGCTCAGTCCGGTCTAACTGACAACACCTTCACCCTGAAAAGTGATCCACAGATGGCAGGTCATGAATCTTGACCGATAAATACCCTTGGCTCTATCAATTCCACTCAGCCTTCTCCAGTCAGACGTGGTTTATGTGGAGCTACTATGGGAACAACAAACTTGGATAGGAAACAGTGTGTTTTCCTGACACAGAAAGGGCTGCGTTGTCATCCCTTGAAACTGCATAAAAACTGAGTCATAGAGCTTTTGGATACAGCCATCCATCTTCTTTTTTGCAGAGCTTGAGAATGTAATTGAGATGCTTCTAATTCACTATGTCCAAACGGTAGCCAAGTGTTTTAACATTTTGTAATTTTTTCGGAAAGCTGGCTTGTTAAGATTGCTTTAACCACTTAGAGCCTGTCAGATACGCCTCTTTCTCTCACTGATGATGAACGCGAGCGAGTGTGAAAGCAGATTTTTAGCCTCATCTTGCATCCATGCTTTTTTTTTGTTTCCTTCCATTTTGCTCCCAACTACTACATTTTCGCAGACATGCTACCCATGTCCTGAGCTGTCACGGCGGATCCTTCACTCTTTTACCCTCTTTGAAGTGCAATTACTGTTGATGAAGATCCAATGCAAGCTGTGTAACTGACAATCAAACCGGAGCAAAGTCAATTTGATTTAATTGGCTAAAAATTAACTGTGGAACCAGCATCTCAGGGAGCTCCGGCTTTAATTGTCACATTTCTTCCTCTCAGTAAAACCACACGCTTTAATTGATCGCAGGACAGTCTCTTTCACGATCATCCAGGGTAACTGCTGTTCACTCCCAGTGTGGGTCTGCATGCTGACTAGAGAGGTAATGACACCTCTCTTTTAATATTTGGATGACAAGAGCACCACTGTATGGCATATGCTTGAAATTTGCTGTAAAAGGGCGAACAAGCTGGCGGACGCGCATGACCCAGTGCCCCTGCCTACAAGCTGCATTGGTTACCAGACTGACTAAATTAGCTTGATGCAACTCGATCTAGCCTCCCTAAAGAGCCTGACTTTGTATTGACAATTTGCTAATCAAATTAGAGGATGGATTCCGAGCCGAACATCTGGTCTTTGTAATAACACTCATTATTAAGCTCCACTGTGTAGCGATGAGCAGACTGTTCAAGCACCTGCAATGCTTGTGTTCACATCCCAGTAAACTACACGTGTGCTCACTGCTTATGAAGCACAACATGAGAAATTTCTGTACCCGCGTCACTTTGTCTTTTCTGTACCCTGTGATTTAATTTACTTTTACATATGCATCTGCAGAAAATGAATAGGATATTTCATCTCTCTCCTCATATCGCGGGAGATGGGACGTTTCAATCTTGTGGCTGGTGAAATGGCTGGCCCCTCGGAGAGCTTATCATCACTGATGTATAAACTTGGGTGTAACTTAATGAAAGCCATTTTTTCTCTGCCTACCGTGCAGCACATAGCTGTAGTGCATTGTGTTCAACTCAGCCTCAGAGTTACAATTTCCTACATGAAAGCCTGTTTGTTTTTTAATAAGACGCAGTATGTTCCATCTTCTTCTTTAAAATAGCAAATAACCTTTTAGCATCCATTCTTGTTATGAACAGAGGATTTGTATTCATTATCATGATTTACCGTCTATGAACATTTGTTTGTTTTTTCATTAAAAAATATAAAATAACCAAACCAAAACAACATCACACATTTTTAAAAGTCACCCAGTAATTAGATTGCTTGGTAGCAGTAACAGTGGCATTTAAATTGCGAGCACAAATTGCTAATCATGTGTAATTGGTTATGGTTAGCAGGCACTGCTAAGCCCTTAAATGTACAGTAAATATTACTTCATTTTGGATTGGTGGCATAAAAACAAATCTTCCCAAGGTTGTAATGTTACATTGCTAATTACCTCCAAACGAAATAAAGATTTAGAGTAATTACATTTTTACCGCTCTGTTCTCTTATTTAGCATCAGGAGTGCACACTGGCAGTCATAAGGGGACTTACAGCTGGGATTACCAAAGTAAATCAGAAAGCTTCTTAGCCCCAGGACCTGCGGCATTGCTAGCACTCTGGAAATGTGTTTCTGCTTGTGTGCGTGCGTGCGTGTGTGAGGAATTGTTTGTGCTGCAGAGATGTGTGCTATGAACTCAGTAGGGTGTCTCAAAATGAGAGCAGTTGTTCAGTGGGATTGTTCTATTAATTCATCTCCTACTGATAGATGCCATCTCGTGCCACATAACACAGAAGCCACAAGCTGCTGTGTTTACAGTTTGTTAAATCAAGAGGTCTCCTTTTGGTTTGCTCCACACACATTTTGACTCTGGTCTCCAATCTTGCTAATAGCTTCACTCTTTCTGTCTCTCTATTATTGCCTTGCTTCTCCATTTGCTTTGGCTTTTAAGGGGAAATAAATAAATGCTGCGAGTCTTTTGCTCTCACAGTAAATAGAGGCTCCAACAAGTGGCTTTAAGAAAAGTACATTTTAGACTTCAAACACTTAAAACCAAACCTTTGAACCCAGGCTGTATTTGCTCTGTTTTCACTTGGTCCCTTACAGGCTTATGGCATATGAGGCAGAATGAATTAGGGCAGGGTTTCTCAAATAGGGGTACATGCACCCCTATGGGTGTTTTGGAGTACCGCAGGAGAAACTTACAATTTTTCATTTTCAATATTTATAATATTAATTAAAAGCATCAGTCATGTTTCAGGAACTGATACCTTCATATATCAGTTCCTTACTAACACTTACAATTTAGTGATACAGTTATTTTAGGAATTGATACATGACTCAGTTCCTAAAATAATTATATCACTAAATTGTAAGTGTACCCTATCAAAAAGATAAAATAAAACTCCAATGTTGTCTGAGTGTTCCGTGCATGATGACAAAAATTTGGTTTCCTGTGATTTTAGTGATGGATGCTAAATATTTGAAATGTGTTTTTCAGTTAAAAGGTTATTGTTAAGTAAATCAGACGCCATCTTTTCCCTACACAAAATGTTTAACACTGTTTTAGGGGATACTTGGCTGAAATAGTATTTAGCCTGTGTGTCCCTTTATGACAACATGCAGCAGTAGTGTAATTAGAGATAGTTAAAAAATGTCAGGTCTACGCACAGTGTCACTGCTGTCAAAAAAATAACAGTGTTGATAGTGTGAAAGTATTCTTTTTGTTGTTTTTTTATGTTTGATAGCTCCTGATTTTTGGCACTACAGTTCCCGTCATGTTTTGGATGAAGCAAATAAGAAGTGTAGTAGAGTCAGTGTCACTGGATCATCATTCATTTTTCCTAAATTTAAATTTTTGCAAAGCCGCACCATGAAAACTGCAGAAAAACTTGAAAGTTGCTGATGATGAGGCAAGATCTAAAGTTCTCTGGAGTGTTGTTTTATTAGAATTCCTAAATTGATTCATGGACTTATTAAGCAACATCAGACAAATCACTGTAACAAGTTAAGACATACTGATCCCAGCAGCATGTGTGTGAGTTCTGATTTTATGGATTTAAGACTGTGAGAAGAACAGATGCAATTTTTGATACAAATGAGTCACTTAGTCAGTAAATCCCAGTTTAGACCAAAGATTTGTGATGAGACAAGTTGAAACAGGCAACTACCTGCAATGTGCCGTTCTGCAATGTTCTAAAAACCTGCCAAATCACACCAATGCAACTAGATGTATGTGTATCATCTCTATGCCACTATGCAACAACTCTCTGTACTTATGTTCTTATTTACAGCTTTTCAGGATTATTTTGTGGCTGAATATAATTTGTAGCTTCTTAAAATATGAATGAGGATAGTGATAGTGAAATATTGGCTACAGCTGCATTAGTAATAATGAACTGGTAGAAAACAAATGAAATGCGCATCAGATGGACTTTATTCATAATAAATACAAGACAATGATATAAATAACCAGCACCGATTGATCAGTCAGTGAGAATGTGTGTGTGTGTGTGTGTGTGTGTGTGTGTGTGTGAGGGGGCATAAGCACATATAGCAAGCAGCGGCAGTGACCCACTGTTTCGGCTATAGCTGTACTTTGATATGTTTCAATTCTGCGTCCTTCACATGTTGAAGTGTGAGAGTGAGTGCTCCTTGTGTGTGTGAGGATCTTTGTCTTTTAACTACAGATGTGAGGCGCTGATTGGCTGATTGTCTGAGAGTATCAACCGCTGATTGGCTCCCCAACAACCGACTGCTGTTAAAAATCCTGGCTTCCCAACAGGTTGATTGACAGTTGACTGACAGCAGCAGCACTCCCATCCCTGGCCTCCGAAATGTCCAGTGTTGTTAAACCTGAAGATTTGGTTTTTCAGTAGTGACTGTTTATGCCTCCTGTGGTCCATCTTAGTAAGATTTTAATATTTGTGTTTGTAGAAACACTGTGGATATTTAATAGCCTGTTTGTTCCACTAGTTGACCTTCATTATTTTTAACTTAACTTTGAAGCTGTAGGGGCGGGCTGCCATTTTGTTTTGTATATTTTTTCTCATATTTCTGCTGCATCCTAGGAAACCAGATTTAGAAAAAAAAAATTATTTTCTTTTCTCCACATAGGTATGGATAGTATGTTTGGGATTTAGATAGTTGTTTTGTTTGATGTTTTGGCCTTGGTCCACCCTGAGTCACTTTTGCTTCACATTATTGTTAAACTAAATTAATTTCTCACAGTAATAAATAACTTCACTTTGAACTGAAATTCCTGCTGTGAGCCTGTCTGGTTTGGGGACCGGGGAGGTAACAGCTTTACACACTTTTATGTTGCGCTCCTACACCCACTGTCCGACACTGGCACCTTGTGAGGACGGAAACAGAGGTCTTGGCGGGGACAGAGCACCTGCTGCAGCAAGTGAACATGGCATCTGCTGTCATTGTGGCTTGACCAGCAGACTTCACCACAAACCGACCAGGTGAGAAACAGGTGACATGTCTTACATTCTAAAAGCACCTGCTGGTGGTTTGACCATCTGAGTTGCAGGTGACATCTTTAGCCAGCTTGAGTCAAGCTGTAGGTTGTAGGATATCAATCAAGTTGTTAATCATTTTATTAGGAGTAGTCCATACCCACTGAGTGCACAGTTGCCCACGTACAGTTTCACATGGTGTGTGTTTGGGATACAGGTCATAGGAAATTGCAGATTAAATAGTCAACTGAGCCCATTAAGAAGAGCAATGTATTCAGACAGAGTTTTTGTGAATTTGATAGTATGATTGCTTTATTAAAAGTACAGTAGTACCATTGCCAATAGTGGGATAGTTAGTGGGCTAAAATTGTACATTAGTAGTTGAGGTAAAAACATTGGGCCACAGGGGGAGCCCCAGGGATCGGTCGCATTTTAGCCATTTTTAAGCATTTTTCTGTTGTTATAGCGCCACCCAGTTGCCAATTAGAGTTAAATTTCCCCAGTCACCATGAGGCGTCCTGTTCTACATATCTACCAAGTTTAGTAAAAATCGATATGGAGGTTAGGCCTAGATAAGAAATTAGCTCTCTAGCGCCCCCATTTTGTTTGATGGGGTCAATAATGGAGGGGTCCCCTCAGATTATGTGTGGTCATATGCCTACAAAGTTGCATGGTGATCGGTGAAACCCTTGAGATGTTATACACCTTTATGTGATGAGCCACGCCCTCCGCAATATTCATTGCCTTATAGAAGCTCAGTTTTAGTAAGTTTTCCAACTTTTGCCAAGAGGGAACTTTAGATATTGGTCCCCATATTATGTTCACCGAGTTTCATGCAGATCGGTCAAACTTCCTAGGAAGAGATCGATTTTAAGTGTTTTTCAAAAAATTCAAAATGGCGGAAAATCTATATAACCGGAAGTTATGGGTTCTTGAGGCAAAGAACCCATAACATTTAATGTCGTAGAGACATGAAGCTTTGCACAGAGATGCCTCTCCTCATGAGGAGTTTCATAAGTTTCATGTCTCTACGACATACGGGGCATGAGATATGCCCATTCAGAGTTTGCTATGTCAATCAGTTGACATAGCGCCCCCCTTTGGCCAATTGACATAATATTGCTTCATTCGCATCCTCCCATGACCCTCTACCACTGTGCCAAATTTCACATGGATTGACCAAGTCAGTGAGGAGAAAAACGTGGAACAGACACACACAGACACACAGAGTTTTCGTCATTATATAGTAAGATATGTTGAACACCTTGAGCATCATCTGATCTGCTGCCCCTATCACTGAAATGAAGCCATTCCAAAAACAAAAACAACCACTTCAAAAATGAATGCCACATTCACGCACTAGGGTCCAAGGATACTACATACAAGGACATGTGGACTAGGGGAAGACTCGCTCTATCGCCACAAAGTAAGAAGAACTTTTTCAAGCAGTGCATGACTTTGTGGTGTGGTTCTGATTCATGACTGACAAGAAAGAGTACAATGTTTGAGTTTTGTTGTCAAGAAGCTGCTCTACACTCATTAAATGATCCTACATGTGCAACATGCAAACACACTCCAACAAGAACGTGTGTTTGTGAATCAGCACAGGCCAAAAGACTGGGGAGGTAGGATTATTTAGCTTTCGTAGCAGTGTGGAGTTTACAAGATCCTGAGTGAAAAATGAGAAAATGAGTGGCTGATGTGGCCTACAGGCGCGACCCTCACTGGGTTTGTGTGGCACAGGAGATGATCCCCATCATTATTCTCCTGTTAGGGTAATAGGAGTCGGTGAGCTCTGCATTGATTTGTCCTTTTGTGAGCTGTGTCTGCACCATAAACAGTTCTGGAAGGCAAACAGACCCTCTGTCTCACTGATTGTTGCCTAAAAATCACCCCTCAAATCATTCAAGTGACCAGTGTTTGTTGTCATTCTGTCAGCATGTAATAATTTAATTCTGTGGGACCACCGTGGTGCAGTGAGCATTCACAATCACTATAATCGGTGTGTTTTTTGCACACAAACCACACGAGTGCAGAGGGAATCCGAGCCAGAGTGCATTTGCATGAGCTGCTGAGGTTTTTCTCTGGTCTCACTGTAGTCTGATGAGACTTGCGCTCTGACAGCCCGGGGCCTAGAAGCTGAGCTGAGGTCTTATTGACATGGAGCTCGCAGCTTTGCCGTGACCGCCACCGCGGCGGCCGAGCTGATCCGCCGACCCTGCTGCAGAGACACAGATGCCAATGTTTAAGAACACAGCAGGGAGCAGTGGAGAGGAGGATGATAAACTAGAGCCAAGAGAGTGAGAGAGAAAACTTTTAATTCCTTCTGTCAAGAATCTGAATTGAGAAAGAGACAGAGATTGATAACCTAGAAACACGATGCTCAGGCAGGCATCTGACACTTACCACACAAACAACATGGGTAGCTAAAACAAGAGAAAGAGGTCGGGTGAAATCCAATCTTTCTTCACTTCACTGGAACCACATTTGCAGGTCTGAACATGGTATGGATTGGATGGATTTTTGCTTCCCTCAACACATATTTGATGTCACCAATTGGAACTGAAGGAGAAAAGAAGGTGGAGGCAAGCCAGCAAACTAAAGCAAACTTGTCTGTGCAAAGGACAATATTTCAGTTCACCTCAACAGCGTGGTACATGTTCTTCAGCGCTGATGTTCACCTGGCGTGACAAATACATTCTGCATCATGACCAGAAAATCTGTCCATGAAAGACACTCCAAATGAGAGACAGTGAAACTCGACATATTATTAGCCTGTCATGGCATCCAAAGTAATTGGACTAAAAATGTGACCATATAGCAGTTTGCAAATGCATGTGCTGTTACTATGCCAACTGGTGATGTAATATCTGCCAATGAATGTACAGGCCAAATACAAAGAGCATGAATGAAAGCTATTGTACAATTACTATGAACCTATTCAGTCGTGTAGCCTGTGCATGGAAGTCTCGTACTTTCTGTCTCTTGTTTGCTCAGCCATTAGCTGGACTGGTGGCGTATAGCACAAGCAAAGGGCATGACCCAGTGGGAGTGGGATGATAAAGAGTAAAGCAGGTTTGTGAGTGCCTAAGCAGAATAAAGCTCAGAAAATCATTTATTTAGAGTTAAATTTGAACTCCTTAAATACTGATAAGATGTTATCGCTGGGTGAGATAATTATGATTTTAAGACTCAAAGCAACATTAAATATCTTATTCATATTGATTTTTGCAGTGCTGTGTACCTCAGACTTATCAGCCCTCTTCCCTGTTGAATTTAATTTTATTATTCTACCCACAAATAATTCATTTACTTGATTAATTGCCTGATTAATTTGATTCCAGCTCAACAATTATTGTCACAGTTGCCGTCTGCCTTTCTGACAGGAAAAACAGCATTAGTATTGATTGTGTTTCAAAGCAGCAAGTGAGAAATAAGGCCATAAAAGGCAACTTATTTTTTCATATCTCACATTTTATATTCAGAGCTTATGACTGGGCTTTGCTGAATGTCTTTACATGCCACGAGAACTCTTGCACACTGACTGAATGAATAAAATCCTATCTTCACTTTGATCGTCTTAAGTCTTTTGTTGTCATGTGAAGGAAAAATTCAACATAAGACACTTGAAAAACAGCAATGGGCAATGTTCATGACAAAGAGCAAGCACTTCTTTGTACTGAAGACTTAGCATATTGCACTGAGCACCAAGTCAGACACAAAGAGAAAAATAGATTAAAGGAGGCAGAGTGACAATTTTACCACCATCAAAAGCCTCAATATGCAGAGAAGGAAAAAAAGACAAGTTGTGTTGCATTTTACACTCTTCTCCTAAACATATAACCCACAGCTGAATACATGCTGTCAATCTGAGGGGGCAGCTCTAAAGCAAATCACAGGCCTGGGAGATGTAACTGGTTGAGGAGAAGAGGGGACACACAGAAAAACTGTGACACCTCAAAGTATCCAAGGGGTCAGGCTGTTCGCATTCACTAATGGGAAGCCAAGAGGCTGTCATCCGTCATACAGGAGCAAAGGAGAAAGTCAGGTCATGTAGTATGAAGCGCAACAAAGAAACATCAAACCCAGGACTCTGACCCAAGAGATCAGGGTTTGTGTCCCATGTGAACCAATAGTGAACACTGAGTTATTTTAATGTAGGTGTGTACATACGTCATGTTGTCATCATTTAGTACGTAAAGTGATGATGCCAAACCATGATTCTTTTCTTTGACCTAGCCTAATTGGTAGGGGTGCTAATTTGTTAGATATCATGATGCCCGTTGAGTGTCTTGGGGTAGCGCAACAAACCCAAAAGACATGTCTGAATTTCAGAAATTCGCTGATGCTATTGAAGTATAAAGGCCAATCACATACTAATATAGTTTGGTTTCTCATTATACAGTTGATATTACTCGTCATCTGATGCGCATTGCGTGATACTGTTACAGTTAACATTTGGTGTTCTACAACAATCATTTTTTAATGTGTTATATATCTATACAGTCATTCATTCATTGTCCATAACCACTTATCCTGTTCAGGGTCGTGGGCTGCTGGAGCCTATCCCAGCTGACCCCAGCTTGGGTGAGAGGCAGGGTACACCCTGGACAGGTCGCCAGAGACACCAGTTAAACTAACCTGCATGTCTTTGGACTGTTGGAGGAAGCGGGAGCACCCAACCCACGCTGACACAGGGAAAACATGCAAACCCCAAACAGAAGGGCTGCCCCACCTTGGGGTTTGAACCCACCACCCTGGGTTTGAACCAAGAACCCTCTTGCTATGAGGCAACAATGCTAACCACTGCAGCACCATGCCAACATGGCAATTCATTATACTTCAAATAGACTGGATGTCCTGTTTCTTAAAAAGACAAATATAAAGCTTTAATTGGAAGGAGTACACTGATTGTAAGGGACAAACATTAACTTGAAAAGAAGCCTTCTCAAGTTTAGAGGAGACTCATGGGTACCTGGAAAACCTGTTTTCAGTCAGATAACTATGAGACATATCTTGAGAGTTCAAGAGACCCCTTTGAAAATGGACATGCCAGTAGTTCCCTTGTCAAAATGTAGCCTAACTTTAGACAGTTATTTAGCCCAGTTCCCAATAAGCTATGCCAACATGGCAGGTACCAACGGATGCCTTTGGTTCTCTAGTTTCACAAAATACCACTACCTTTGCTAGGTTAAGAAACAAGCATGCCACAACCTTAAAGACAGTAGTATTGACCTCCATAGCCTCCCCTGGCACACCCCTCTGGGGATGCCACTACATGGTGCTAACTTGTAAGACATCATACAAACCACTGTATGAGGATATGTTGAGGGGTGGAGTGTTCCTCTGATGCATTGCAAATAATATGGTTTGTTATTTCAATGACCCACAGTTAGATAACAATAGTTAGAGGAAGTGGAACAAATCTTGTATTTGTCCCACCAAGGCCTTCACAATCACTTCCCTTTGATATTAACTGCACAGCAGCACACTAACGACATCTAAGAGCTCAAAGAATCAGAAGGACGCAGAGAACTCAAACACCTCTCTTATAAAACGACTGCTGTGAAAACCATTTTATAATCAATTTCATCTGCTTTTATATTCAAATCAGCAATAACATTTGTCTGCATGTTTAGTCAATTCAGATTGAGTGATTGATTGAATTTTTGTGGTCATACAGAAGACTCTCTGATGTGCTAAAATGATGACAGCGCCTTTCTGCCTGTCGGGAGGAGCAACATTTCCCATTAAGTTGTGCTGGCTCTGTTTCACTTGATTTGATTCAATATGCAAAGGCCCTCTGAGAAATCAGACAGCCTGTAGGGTGTGTGCCATGGTAATGTGGCCCTGAATGAAAAGCATGATTATGAAGAGGGTAATACAGAGCACACAGCAAATGATGAACTCTATCTATCTATCCATCCATCCATCCATCCATCCATCTACCCTCCTTCTCATCTTTCCTGTCCCCATCACCCTTTCACTTTCATACAATTTATAGATCCTATTTATTAAATATATTTTCATTAATTGCAGTGTTAAAGGTGGCCTTGACCTATAACAGCCACTCCTGGAACAGCTGTGTCCACAGGGTGCCACTTTTTAGCCGTAGTGCTAATAGGTTGTATGTGGGAAGTGATAGTTAAGGCTCTTGTTGTTGCTAAGCGACTATAGAAGACCCATTTGAAGCATGCCACTCTTATTCTAAAACTTTTTTTTTTTTTTTCCTGCTGTGTTTCCTGTCACTTGACACTGTATTCATTACAGACGTGCTCAGCCCTCAGGAATAATTTACACCCCTTCATATGTTCAGACAGGTGGCTTAGATTTGATGTTTTGGCATATTTATATATTCTTATTGTTTGTTCAGATATCAAAACAGAGGATAATGACATTTGTGATTTAGACTGCAAGCCCTGAGAGACAAGGCGAGCCAAGGCAACATAATTAAACTTAAAATGTATCTCCTAAGTGATATATGAGATTCAGGGTTCCCACACATTTCCATGGACAAAATTTCAAAACTTTTACATGACTTTTCAAGGACCCATAATAAAAAAACAAACCCACAAACAAAACGGAACCTTTGAACTACCAAAGTTCGCATTGTCACTCTGTGTGACAACTGAATGTCTTAGGCTGCTGATGTCAATTGCACCATCTAAAAAAAGTGGTGCATTTTAAAACTGATGTATAGGATTGGAAGCTTCAGATAGACAATTGTCAATTGATTTCAATTGCAGAGACACGTGTAGTTGGCAAACTTGTTGATTTTTGTTGTCATCTTCAGCTGTAACTGGACAGTTTAAAGATATATAGTTAAATCAAATTGGTCCAACTTTTATGATGTTTCTGTTGTGCTTATTTTATGTACTGTGTTGCTTTGCTATCATCTTTGATAAACCAAATCTATTGACACAGAAGCTTAGTGATGTACTGATGTGGACAGGGCTGCAGCAAAACTTATTCTAGCCACTGAAAATAATCAAATTAGTGTAAAGCTGAAATCTCACCAGTGCTGCCGCCACCACCGCCGTCACCATTGCTGCTGCTGCTGCCACTGCCACTGCAGCTGACCACACAAAGTTATTACTACTTTTACTGAAAGATCTGTACTACCTCCACCTTTGCATTAGCTCAAAATTGTTTGATTTCTCAGCTGAAGAGCAGAACTACAACTTGCAAGGCAATATCTTTTTGGCCATTGTCTTTATAAGGACAGGATTGTGATTGTCATTAACCTTGTGTTAATTCTCAACCTCAACAACGAGTTTCTCCTCATCCAGTCCTCGTCAACGAGTCGAGCTGCCATAGGAGCAGAAAAAAGTAACTGCTACGGGAGCTGGTATTTACAAGCAGAGAGTGAGTGGGGGGGGGATGCATTTAATTCAGGGGGCAGTGAGGCTGGAAATCGGACAGTGGCATAAAGTGCTGCGGGGCAGTGCATCTTGGGTTACACATTGAAAATTATAGGGGCTTTTTTTTGACAAGTTGCATTTGCTGGCAGTGTGTTTTTTTGCCTTAAATGTGCACTATATCTGCTCTGCTTTACTTTACAAACTGACTTGTTGGGGCCACAGAAATCCAGTTCTGCTGACAAATCTCTCTGTTTTGGTCAATGGAGTCTAGTGGCTTTGATAAATCGACTTCTGTTACCTGTCGAAAAGGACTATCTGGCGTCAAGGTAAAGTAGTTGAAGTACTGTAAATATAGTGTACTCTTAAAGTGATGTTGACTTTTTTCAGTGGGCCTTTTTTGACGTGGCAAAAAACTTACTACAGTGTCATACACATACTGCGTTTTTTGCGCCCTAAAATTCATTGTTTTTAATGTAGATGTGTTGCAAGCGTGCTCAAACGCCAGGGCGATGTCTTTGCAGTGCACACAGGTTCCTTTTCAGAGTGCAACAGCTGGACCCTGAGAGTTCAACTTTTGGAAAGCAGCAACATGCACCGCATGTGATGCTGGAGCTTTACAATATATTAAGGACAATATTTTTGGCCTAATACACACTTACAAAACAACGCCTGGAAGAATATCAGCTCTGCACTCAGAATTTATGCTAAGTAATGATAGCTACGATACGGTGCTGGTTATGGTCACTAAGCAACCTCCACGCCCTTGAAAGTTGGAACAGAGTAGGCACAAGAGCAGCACGCGGCATCTGACCTCGCCTTGTCCAGGTGGTCAAAGATGCGGCATGTGTACGGCCTCAAAATGAGGCAGTGTTTGCTCAGTGCTGTTTGATTTTATGTATGTGACTGATGAATTACTTGTCAGTAAAACATTGTGATTTAGTCTATATGGCATCTGTACTTCAACCCATAACAGTTTCATGCTGAAAAAAAGGAAAAAAATCTGGTATGGTCCCACCTAATTCTGATCTAAATCACACCCACCTCGGTTTTAAACTCCACCCATTCCCAGAAGGATACAAATAATTTAGTTGGTTGAATAGACACAGATTGTGTATTCCCCCATCCATACTCTTTTAATCCTCTCTCTAGAGGTGGACAGAACTGTCAACTTGTCATGGAGATCAGAGCACACAAAGAGGAACCAGAGTGAGAAGTGATACCAGGAGAATGATGTGATTTTCAAGACTTTTTCTTACTTCTCAGCTAGAAAATGGTGTCATAAAAACAGAATGAACAACAGCTACAGTACCCTCTCTTTTTACCGTTTTTTCCCGACAGACCAGGTTGTTGAGCACAAAATGTATCTGCGCATTTGAATTGTTATTGTGGCAATGACAGCAAAATATACTGTCGAAACTCACAAACCCAATCCGGGTCACTTGTAGAACACATTGTGGACAGTCATCCATAAATATCAGATTCGACAAAACAAATTGCATTTTGCTTGCTGTCTGAGCACCTCTCTCCAGAAACCTTCACAACAGTCCTCCTGTTCCATTCAGAATAAGAAGGAAATGAAGCCGGCACTGTAAAGCGAGGCTCCCAGCGGGCCCTTAAACTGTAAATGTTTTCACACTACGCCAACTGAACCAGTGGTGTGCAGCCAAAGTGTGACATGCGTTCTCACACAGTCGCACAGCGTTACATCGCAATCAATGATTCGTGGTGGTCAGGTGAGCAGGTCCTTAACCTTCACACCGGCGGAAGATGAATGGTGTCATGAGGAAAGGCTACGAGTCAGCAAGCCATCACAGGTGCAGGTGGAAAATGGTACAAAAGAAAAAAAAAAAAAAAAACTCATTCTGCCATCCAACATGGCAGTGAAGATTAATATGGTTGTTTTGGCTTATTGAGTAGAGGTATAATTCACAATAGCTTGAAGCACAGACATACAGCTAATTGCAGGTGTCCACATGCATCATTTTGAAATTCAAAGTGGTTTCATTTAACTGCCAGAGTGACTTTCCTTTGTCTTTGTCGGTAAATAGATAAATAAAGTGGAAGAAATGAATAATGCTGCCATCTGTTAATGTCAGTTCAGACAGCCATATAGTTTGAGTCCTCAGGTGTTAAACAGCAGAACTTCTTCGTACCTGTGGCATTACGTGTGGGGAAATCAGATTCAATACTTCATATAATGCACATTTGGTTTACTGCCTCTTAGTTTTTGATTGCTACCTTGTCATCTGTCATTCCTCCTTTCCCTTCTATTCAACAGCGTCCCTCTGAAACATACTTCTTTATCTGTATCAATACAATAGGTCTTTTGAACAGCTGAACATGTCTGACTGCTCTTTGGGAAATAACTGAATAACTGTGTGTGAAATGCAAATTGTAATATATGTATTTATTTATTTATTTGTCCTCGATTTACCCAGTAAACCTTTTGAGTTCAAGCTTTTCCTTTACAAGAAAGATCTGAGAAAAAAGGAAACATAAATTGTCTCCAAGGTGAGTATACAGTAGATAGATTCTGTTGTTCAAAAGATAGATAGATGGTTGAAGCCAGGACTCTGTACAGGTCAGTCAGGCTCTTCCATACCTAACTCAGTAAAACAATTGTTTTCCAGCCAGGGGGTTAGGAACACCACAAAGGGTTGCAACAGTTAAGAGGTCACATTAAAGGTCCAGTGTGAAGGATTTAGGAATATCTATTGGCAGTTATAGAATATAATATTTATAACCAGTGGTGTAGTGGTAATTGATAAGGTGGTTGTATTACTAAGTAGATAGGTAGGTTACTGATGAGGAAGTGGGCATACTCTCCTATATATTACAATGGCTTTTTAGCTGATAGGTGGGTATACTGTAACTGGAGAGAAAAAGAAGTGGGTATACCCCGTATACCTGAGTATACCCACCACTACACCAGTTTATAACTATGTTTCTTTAGTTTAGAAACACCTGAAACTAAGAATTGATTTTTCGTCACCTAAGTATGAGCTGTTTATATCCACTACCGAGAAGGTCCTCTTCCATGGAGTCCACCATGTTGTTTGTACAGTAGCTCAGAACAGACAAACCAAAAACTGGCTCTAGATAGGGCTATTTGCGTTTTTGTGTCAGCCACCGTAGTTCACCTACACACTTGGCACACTGGAGAAGTTTCAGTTCTGCAACCTCACCGGTATGACACTAAATCCTACGCACAAGACCTTTAAAGAAGGAAGTAGGAAATCATACAAAATCCATACATAGGTATACAAGGTATACATATTATGCGGTAGGTATCGTCCTGCGTCTGCTGTGGATGTTCTAGGACACCACAACCAATGCTGGGAGCATGTGGTTAGGTTTAGAAAATAACATCATGGTTTGGCTCTACATTCATGCAGTAAACAAACACCAGGCTCACAGGTGAAAGTCCACGGTTTGTTGGACCAATCCACCCCCGTCCTGCCCGCCCTATAGGGACTTTCCAGCCCCTTATTTTATGTCATTACCAGCAGTGTTTCAATAGCGCCATCCAGCAGTGTAACACCCCGCCATGACAGGTGCCATCTGGCTGCATAATGAGCTGACACTGTTCATTCACGCATCATACTGCTGTGACAGGTGCCATTCAGCCAGACTGGTGGCATATCATGACACTGCAAAAGGTTACAGCCAACCAGTCTACAAACTGACGGAGCCTGCCAGCGTGTCATACTGCCATGGCAAAAGGTGGCTTTTGGCATCAGGCGTCTGACGCCGAAGTCACTGCCAAAGCGGGGGTATTTGATGACTTCAGAATAGGAACGGGCTGAATTAAACATCATGTTTATTATTTATTTTTTGTCCAATTAATTATCATGATGTTACCATCAGAGTTATATCTGAGTGGTCGAGCCCTAAACATGCAAAACCAACTATAAGTACTTACAGTTGTACATAAAGACATAGGTGTCCACATACTTTGGGCCACAGAGATAGAGAGATATCACATCAGAAATACATTGAAGCTATTTCGAGATGCAAACAAGCCGACAAGCCTTTTTCTCATTTGTTCACCCAATTTTAAACAGAGCCACTTTTTCTATTACACTGATATGGATCTCACACTCAGGTCTCTCTTTAATTATGTATAATTGCACTAGTGTTACTCTTTAAAACGACTGCCATGGTACTTCATTGTAATTTCATACATTTTGATGTGAAGCAAACACTGGTCAAAATGTCCTCTATTTCCATTAATAAACTCTACTATTGAACTAAAGGAAATTCACACGACATGCAAAATTAAATTAAAGTAAACTGGGACTGCTGCAAGCTTATTTTCTCCCTCTGCACCGACTAAAATGGTATTCACCATCTGGTCCCTCAGGCTACTTTGAGACATCACTTCAGAAATACTCATATGTGTGAAATTTGGATTACTAAACTCTCTTTAATCACTCATTTAATTCCTAAGACCGTCATAGTATGCCTGCTAATGTCTTGTAAATCTACAAGAGCTCAAGTGCCATGGCTTAAGTCTATGCTGACATGTTGTTGGGTATTTATGAGCCTGTTTCTGCTTTATGTGCTGCCATTAAGTTTGCAACATGATTTTTGGGGGGAGTTTTAGAGGAAGTTCTTGCCTCCTCCATGCAATTTCAACACATCAGGGGACTAGAATTACAAACCATTACAGGCAAAATCCAAAATATAAAGAGCAAGACTGTATGTGTGGACAGGGTTGCTTTGAATAGGGTCTCACACAGGCTCATGACTCAAATAGGTCAGTTTTGCTCCTGCATTTGAAATTGTTTGGATAGCTTTGTAAAAGAAAACACTCCTGACACAGTCTATCTCTATCTCATCACCTCCCGATCTCATGAACCAAGCAATGCTACATTGATTTCCCTGAACTAAACACGAAAAAAATTCAGAGCTTTCATTTTCGTGATCCCTTTAATCACCTTAAATTACCCTAAAACTGCTAATGAAACTCACTGGAAAATGATACCAGGCAGGTGTATTGTTATGAGTTATGTACAGTCAGTTACTCCCCTCAACAAGCACACAACACTACGATGCTGTCACTTTTAAAGCCTTGCCTTTGTTTGCTAATTCATGAAATCAATGTTCCCTCTTTAATAATTAAGAGCACTGCTACTTGCAGGGGAAAATGCGTGTGGATTTGTTTGCGTGAATGGCCACTTCCCATGCAACATAACACTCCAAAGCGTCTTGACTGTGTGTGAATCAGCATACACTCGACACACATTAAAGTACAAATGCTTGTGCATGTTCACTGACAAATGCACACACACTCACACATGCAGCTTGCTCGTTACCACATATGACACATAAACATATCAGTATGGATTTAAATATTTATAATGACACGACTGAAGTTATACACGCTGTGATGAGATGCAGAAGTGTGTAGTTTCACACATAAACTGTGGATCGGGCTATATTTGTGGATTTTTAGATTGTCTTCTAAAAGCAACACAGATTTCACCGAGGATCTGCAGACAAACAATGCCCCCATTAAAGACTTCTGTTTGACATCGCAGCCATTCACTTCTATGAGCAAATAAACCTTTGTTTGTCTCGGTCTGCAGAGGAACCTTCACATGGATCCATAAAACTGTCAGCAGGCGGTTTTCCAGCGGTCTGTAATGTGCACCCCCCAGCAGTGAAATAAAGACTGCCTTTCCCCCTGCCATATGATATCATCACACACCTTGGGAGTAACCAAAAGAAGCAACAGGACAAGGAGACAGCTTCAAAATTCTGCACACGTTTAAGGCTCCTGAAACATATGGAGGCAAGAGCAACTTTTTTGCGTACTTCTTTGATGTTTCTTGCTGCAGTCATTTATTTAAAGTTTAATTGCATTGGTCACGCTGCCCAGACCGCAGAATAAAATGTTGGCATTGCTTTTCTAAGGGGACAGATTTGAAATTACATGTGTATGATCTGACTTTGTCATCAGGATGAGGAGGGGATGGCTGGATGGTGTGAAACCTTGGTGAGACGCCAGCCAAGCAGCACACCATTGTTTAAGACCAACAAACAACAACACCAGGTTTTGGTTTTAGCAAGACATTAGGGCATTTCCAGCCATGATTACGGCACCAATACACATCAAGCATTTCCAGGCAGGTTGTGGCTACCCAACCGGGTGTATTTTAGCAAGACATTGCAGCTAATTGTGGCATCAAAGCCTTCTGTTTTTTAGCAAGACATTGCTCAATTTACAGCTGCTGTTGTGGCCCCAAAACCAGGTGTATTTTAGCAAGACATCAGGATATATCCAGCCATGATTGTGATAACCAAACTGCATGTTATTTTAGCGAGATAACATAACTGACTGTGGCACCAAAACCAGACTTTTTTTGCAAGACATTGCCTCATTTCCAGCCGCAGTTTTAGCTCCAAAACGGGTGTATTTGATTTTAGCGAGACATTGAGGCATTTCCAGCAATGTTTATGGCAACAAAACTGGGCGTGTTTAAGTGAGACATTGCAGCTGATTGTTGCACCAAAACTGGGTGTCTTTATAGCAAAAAACTTCCTTTTGTTTCCGCAGTTATGGGCCCAGAACTGAGTGTATTTTAGTGACACACTGTGGCATTTCCAGCTGCAATTGTGGCACCAAAACCAGCTCTATTTTAGCAAGAAAACATGGCTGATTGTGGCCCCAAAAACAGGTGTGTTTTTTTTAGCAAGACATTGCTCCATTTCTAGCCACAGTTGTAGCCCCAAAATGGGTGTATTTAAGCAAGACATCAGGGCATTTCCAGCTGCTACAGTGGCATCCAAACTGGATGTATTTACACTAAGTTAGACATTGCACCTGATTGTTGCACCAAAAATATATTCTTGTAGCAAGACATTGTTCCATTTCCAGTGGTAGTTGTGGTCCCAAAATTGGGTGTCTTTTAGCAAGACATTGGGGCATTCCCAGCCATAAGTGTAGCACCAAAAGCAGGTTAATTTTAGCAAGAAATCACAGCATCTCCAGCAGTGCTTGTGGCGACAAAACTGAGTATTTCAAGCTGCAACATTATCTTTTCCAATCATAACCAAGTAGCTTTGCACCTAAACATAATTACACATTAGCCACAGTACTGTTGGAACATAAAGTATCAACATATCTGCAACATGTGAAATTTATTACATATCTGTTGTTTGCAGAAACATACAGTCACAAAGCCCACAGTGTTAAAGCACAATTATTTGCAAGCTTTGCCTGGAGCTAATGGACTTTATCTGTATACGTTTGATTTTAACTCAACATACATCAATGCAGTATATATAGAGAACTTTGACTATGGATCACACTTTGCCAAGTGTTAATAAGACTTGTCTATATATGTCGGTGACTTGAATTTCCTCCCTAGCTGGCAATAATGCAGTGTTTTACTTGACTGGGAACAGAGAAGCATCCAAATGAAAATTCTTTGAAACCTGGCAGCAACCTGCCTCATCAAATATGTTGACATTGGCCTAAGCAACCAAAACATTGCTTATTGCACGGGGGTAATATCAGCCCTCACCAATGTCTCTCTCCTTCTCTCCTCTCTCCTTTCAATTTGGGTAAAAATCAAGGCTAGATTTTCGACCTGGATATTAGTCAACGTAGTGACAGATGGCAAACTCAAGATTTTTTTTTTTTTCATGGTTGAGCTGGTGCTGCTGCTTTGTGACTGAGATTTCAAAGGAGTGGCATTAATCTTCCCCATGTCTTGCAGTGGGCCAAGGAACCAGTTCAAGGTGGAACCAATATGAGACAGAAGTCCCAGAAATTGATGAACCAGCAGAGGGCACATTAGCATTCTTCAAAGGGACGATGCAGTCTAGTGAGAGGACAACCACAGTGAAATGCAAGGTTGGATTAAAAAAATGCTGTATATCCATTTTGTGGGATATCTGAGATAACTATGAAACAAATAAAACTACAGTTCTTTGAAAGTAACTTTACGTTTTTGGTTATAAATCATTCAGAATTTGCTGGGGTTTTTTGTCCTCCTGACTCAAATGCAGTCTTAAAGAGAGAAAATCTATATAGGCAGAGGGCTAATATTCCCTGAGGTGCTCAAGTGATTTATAATAATCATGGACAGTTGATAAATATAATCCCATGAGGAGCTTCCATGCCTGTAATTTGTGAATCTACCACTTTTTTTTTGGGAGGACAGATGTCCCCTGATAGCACTAATCCCACGCAAATCGAATGCTTATTCATTTCATCCATCTATTGTTTTGAGCATTTATTTTTTCTGATTTTCTGGATGCAAGATCCAACCTGTCATGAAAAGGAAAGCAGACAAAACATTTGTCGAGGAAAACTCTAAATCCAGTTTTGATAGTTTTGGGTTTTTTTTTTTAATTAAATCAGAATGCGACAATTATTCTAAGATGCCCTTATAAAACTATTACCATGGAAATAAGGATAACGTGGAATTGATTTACAAAAATGATATTAAAAAAAAACTACTTTCAATGTTTTATCCATATTAATAAAGCATTAATAATGTCATAAATGAATAAAAACACACAATGTACAGTGATGTGCTAAATAGCTGGATGTGGAACAGTAGCAGTGTGATGGCTTTAACGAGCTCTAATTGACTGGTTTGTGAAATTGCCAACCTCCAAATGATGAAAGGCTGATAAAAGTCTTTGATGTTCCCCTTTTTTTCCAGCTAGAATTTTACTTCAAGTTAGAGGTGGGGGGAGAAGTCACAGACATCACTCAGCAGCCTGGAATCTCCTCTGAAATGCCTAATCCCGGCCTTCATCTGATCCTAATGAGCCGCACTAATGAAATATGATAAAATAGCCTCCCACTGAATACCAGGACGCTTAGCCATTACCTAGCTTAAATGTCAACAGTAAACAAACACAAACAGACCCTTCTTTTCTCTGAACCTGTTTACTGAATGAACAGGCATAATATTTAATCTTACCTTGACACCTACAGTATATAAAATGCAACCTTGAAAGTTTGTTGACGCCTACAGTACATCCAAACTTTAAAGTTTTCTGTCTGTGGGTATTTCATAACTCGGGTGTCTGTATCATCGCTGTTCCCAGTCAGAAAGATGTTCCTTGTTCAAAATAAGCAGGGCATGGTGTTCCCTGCCACTTTCGCTCAGACTCGTCCCTTCCTCCCCACAATGATTTCAGACACCTGAGTGAGACATTCACAATTCAAGTATCCTTTGGCGAAACCTTGGGTCCTGCATTGATGTAGCCTTTGTTGACAATGATGGATGCAGCCGTCAAGGAGGCTGACATGGTAGGCTAAATTACATTACATTCAAACTATTTTTTGGTCCTTCTCAAGGCTAATGTTGCAATGAGATGAGGCACATGTCGTGGGAATATTCACATCTCCGAGACGGAAGGTGACAGCAGCAGCAGCATACAGATTGTCACTGGGGACCGAATTATTTGATAATTGACTCTTGATATTGTTGCTATATCTTATGGTGGAATTAAGGCCTGGAGCTGCTGATCACTGATATTTAACTGTGTCCTTGCCAATAAATCTGTAAACATCAAATATTCAGTCTCCAAATATCAGACTTCTGCCCTCAGAAAAAAAAGGAAATGTGATGCCTCTCTACTGAAACCATCTGTAATCCATAATTAATACAATTAGCTTAGTCGCCAGCACATTAAGATGAAGTAAAATGGGTTCCCCTGCATGTATAAGTAACCCAATCCTCAACACTCCCATAATGCCAAGGATTGATTACTGACCAGGTCAAAGGGGCCTGAGCCCAGGGACATCTGACCATGGGGTCTCAACCTTGGCTGACCTGAAGGTGAGGCCTCTGGTGGTCGGTGAGCCTCTATCAAATGCCTGGCCTTGATACAGGCCCATATATCAGGTATCAAAAAACTTTTCAATTTAGACCTTTAATCTGAATAAGGTTACAAGATTAGTCATTCTACAATACATCCATTAAAATCTCCACAGATCCAAAGCCGTGACTAAGTCAGACCAGACTGCCTTAAGCTAAAGCATAAAAATTCTGCTATTGTTTTAAAAACATTTTCAAACATTTGCATTCAAAAAAATAATAAATCCATTTTTTTATAATAATTTGCCACAAAAGCTAGCTAAAAACTATAGTTTGACATTTTGAGAAGTACACTTGATTCACTTGCCAGGATACTAGCCTAGCTTAGTCTGAGAGCTCATGCTATTTGCTCTGGTAAATGCATCTGGTCCCCCTCTAGTTCAGATTTCCAGCTAGCCGGAGCCTTTGAGCCTTACACATAATTCATGATGGCATCATTTCTGGCTCTAGCATCCTCATTCTGGGGATGCTATGGCAAGCATTAACCAAGATTAGTAACGAGGAGTGCCTTTGAGGCATTTTTAACAACCAAAATGAGTGCAGCTGACGCAGAACTTTCGGTTAAAGTGCCATTTTTAAATTCAGATGGTAAAAACAGCAACATTCGCATCTCTGCATGCTGTGGGCTGTTTATATTTGTCCTCCACTTAGTGCTATATCAAGATTCGTTGCTCTGATCGGTTGTAGGTCTATCCAGTTACGGCCAGAGGCATTTTTGATCTATGGCCATTGATAGCCCATTGGAAACTGAAAATGAGCCGAGAGGTTCCAGACTGATTTGCATTTGCGAAGTGGTCTGGTCTGCAATCCCAGGCCACTAGCTTGACCTAGCCAAGACTGAAAACTGAGGATATGTATATATACAGTACAGGCCAAAAGTTTGGACACACCTTCTCATTCAATGCGTTTTCTTTATTTTCATGACTATTTACATTGTAGATTCTCACTGAAGGCATCAAAACTATGAATGAACACATGTGGAGTTATGTACTTAACAAAAAAAGGTGAAATAACTGAAAACATGTTTTATATTCTAGTTTCTTCAAAATAGCCACCCTTTGCTCTGATTACTGCTTTGCACACTCTTGGCATTCTCTCCATGAGCTTCAAGAGGTAGTCACCTGAAATGGTTTTCCAACAGTCTTGAAGGAGTTTCCAGAGGTGTTTAGCACTTGTTGGCCCCTTTGCCTTCACTCTGCGGTCCAGCTCACCCCAAACCATCTGGATTGGGTTCAGGTCCGGTGACTGTGGAGGCCAGGTCATCTGCCGCAGCACTCCATCACTCTCCTTCTTGGTCAAATAGCCCTTACACAGCCTGGAGGTGTGTTTGGGGTCATTGTCCTGTTGAAAAATAAATGATCGTCCAACTAAACGCAAACCGGATGGGATGGCATGTCGCTGCAGGATGCTGTGGTAGCCATGCTGGTTCAGTGTGCCTTCAATTTTGAATAAATCCCCAACAGTGTCACCAGCAAAACACCCCCACACCATCACACCTCCTCCTCCATGCTTCACAGTGGGAACCAGGCATGTGGAATCCATCCGTTCACCTTTTCTGCGTCTCACAAAGACATGGCGGTCGGAACCAGAGATCTCAAATTTGGACTCATCAGACCAAAGCACAGATTTCCACTGGTCTAACATCCATTCCTTGTGTTTCTTGGCCCAAACAAATCTCTTCTGCTTGTTGCCTCTCCTTAGCAGTGGTTTCCTAGCAGCTATTTGACCATGAAGGCCTGATTGGCGCAGTCTCCTCTTAACAGTTGTTCTAGAGATGGGTCTGCTGCTAGAACTCTGTGTGGCATTCATCTGGTCTCTGATCTGAGCTGCTGTTAACTTGCGATTTCTGAGGCTGGTGACTCGGATGAACTTATCCTCAGAAGCAGAGGTGACTCTTGGTCTTCCTTTCCTGGGTCGGTCCTCATGTGTGCCAGTTTCGTTGTAGCGCTTGATGGTTTTTGCGACTCCACTTGGGGACACATTTAAAGTTTTTGCAATTTTCTGGACTGACTGACCTTCATTTCTTAAAGTAATGATGGCCACTGGTTTTTCTTTAGTTAGCTGATTGGTTCTTGCCATAATATGAATTTTAACAGTTGTCCAATAGGGCTGTCGGCTGTGTATTAACCTGACTTCTGCACAACACAACTGATGGTCCCAACCCCATTGATAAAGCAAGAAATTCCACTAATTAACCCTGATAAGGCACACCTGTGAAGTGGAAACCATTTCAGGTGACTACCTCTTGAAGCTCATGGAGAGAATGCCAAGAGTGTGCAAAGCAGTAATCAGAGCAAAGGGTGGCTATTTTGAAGAAACTAGAATATAAAACATGTTTTCAGTTATTTCACCTTTTTTTGTTAAGTACATAACTCCACATGTGTTCATTCATAGTTTTGATGCCTTCAGTGAGAATCTACAATGTAAATAGTCATGAAAATAAAGAAAACGCATTGAATGAGAAGGTGTGTCCAAACTTTTGGCCTGTACTGTATGTATATATGTATTTACCTACAAGCACCTCTGGAGCTTACTGGTCACCTTTCACAGAAATAAAATTCACAAAAGAAGACCATAAAAGACCATGAATTAACACATTATATATCATTAATATCATTACTACATTATATCTAATGCTTATATGAACCTACCCAGATGTTCTCATCTCACTCTCAACTACAAAGCAAGAAAGTGTATTTCCCAGAAGGTCTAATTATTCCTTTCACTGCTTCAAGTCAAGCAAGTGTTTGATAGCACCTGATTTGGATGTTATCATCCTGTTTAGTGGTGGTAATCTGTGGATTTTAGCCTCAAAGATATGTATTAGACAGGGTCTGTCGCACCTATTTGGTTCAAAGCGGCTGTTATCAGCCCATTAAATGGCGGTTTGTTTATTCAATGTTTGTTAGGTTTTACTTATATAATATATGCACAAAAACTATGTGGCTAGATGTAGGACAACATATCATTGGTTTCAAATGGGACAAAAGCTCCTACCTCCTGGATGTAAGTCCTGAGTTATCCACCTCCTCACCCTTTCTACTATGTCATCTAACTTCCTCCTTTGCTCCAGTCATTATCATTTCTGCCACAAGAGGCTGTTGCTTAACAATAAATGTAAATGGACAATTTATGGCCTGATAATGTCCTTCTGAACCAAATAGTAGGCATGGCAGGCCCCTTCAAACCCATATTTATGATACTTACAGCCATCGATAACAGCCATCTAATAGCCTGATACCAGCCAAACTAGCTGTCCATGGATCCTGAGATGATGTGTGATAATGTGATAATCACATAATGATTTTACAGACATTGGCTTTAATTTGAAAAAATAATTCCATTGATGCAAATCTTATAATAATGAGTATCAATTGCTGGTTGCCATTGTGCACAAGACACTAACCCCATTGCAGAATTAGCATCAGCCTGCTGAGGCCCATTTTGACCCACTGAGGAGCAGATTAATTGTCAGTGTGGTTTCCGTTATTTCATGGATTGCTTCCTCTAGTCAAAAACTGCATCAAGTCATTGCACATGACAGTTGTCAGCATGATTCCCTTTCTGAGTGCTCATTCTCTGATGCTCATGCTCAGCGGCAGTTAAGTCTGCCCTGATATGTGTGAAAAGGTGTAAGGAGTGTAGCTGTAATGTGAGAGTGAGTAAGAGGGCAGGGGGAAGGGGGAATTCAGTGTGTTATTATGTTATTATCAGTCCCTTATCAGTGTTATTATGCAAGTGCAAGCAGCAATGTTTTGGTGGCCTTTAACACTGTCAGCATATCTGATTAGAGTGGTTACTGCAGCAGAAGAATGGAAATCCGAAAAGTGTTCAGCAACGCCCCTTCTCTCCCAGCAGCATCACTCACATTTAGGTAATATTTCACTATCTATTATCAATGCCACATTTCAAATCTCTCCAATCAGCCAGTCCTGTTATTCATGGACATTATTCATTCACGCTCATTGGCATGGGCCGTTCCCTGATACAGTTTAGTATCACAGACCGGTGGGCAGAAATCACAGTCTGTATTACTCACAAGCAGGCGAGTCCACAGGCTGTTTAACAGGCTACGAAGTTACGCATGGTCACTACATTTCATTAAACAAGACAAGGTCAGCAGCCTGGGCAGAGGGATCTGTTTTACTGGCATTCGAGGAACGCTGCGCCGCTAAACGGCAGTTGACCTTGTTGTTGTATCCTGACAGACAGTGGCTCCCATTCCCACCACACTGCTCCACAAAGGGAGGAGCTGACATGCTGCTCAGCCATGATAGGGGATGGGCTCCCACTGTGCATGCATAATGTCATGGTTTTGATGCTTGATTACAGTGTCATTAATTCCTTCACTCTGACTCTGTTTTGGTCCAAGTCTCCAGTTGCTCAGAGGACTCCCCTCCCTCCCCCCATCTAAGACATCCACATGGCCATGTTAAGGGTCTGCACCTGGGCGGCTAGTACAGGCAATTATGGGAGGTCATGTGTTAGGTCATCCGTTAATCATGTCGCAGTGGCGCTGAGGATTATCAAGCCTGTAGTGGGAGAATTTTGGAGGTGCAGATTAGCATCAGCTGAGTTGATAGAGCCCTCAAACATACAAACTCAAATGTTAAAAAAAAACACTTTGCATTTTAAACACTGCCAAGGGGGTTATGTTTTCTGTCCTGCTTATCTTTTTGTTTTTGGGCTAAATATCTTAAAAAGTACTTTACAGATTTCAGTGAAATTGGATTGAAAGTTAGGTTAATGGAGATAAATTCCCTTTAACACAATGTGTATTTGCAAATATTGATGACACATGCACTTCAGTGAACTCCAAATTGAAATTTTCACAGTGTCACCCTGTAGAAAGCCCTAATTCCCAGGTTTTAGGTAGTCTCCAGAACATCAGCATGATTGAGCTTGTCAGTTTATTCTTGACCTTGAGAACAATAATTGATACGACAATCTCCACTTAACATCCACTTACATTTTAATCTTGAGCTCAACTTTTAAGCCAACATGGAAAAAAAGTCCTAAAGGTGCTCAGAATAATGGAACACTCTAGCATTTACATGTCCGTGACAAACATCAGATTACATGTAAATTTGCTAAGTTTGTCAGGAATTAAGGATAATGTTTGGTATATTTTAACAAAAGGATGAGACGCTGTGACATTTCCAGACGTGTTTGTAGCAATCAGAGTTGGGTATAACGCGTCAGAGTACTTTGATTACTTTTTGCAGTAACGAGTAACCTGTTACTTTGCAGTTTGAGTAATCAAATACTTAAGTACATTTTCAAACAAGACATCAGTTACTTCCATTACTTTTAGAACGCTGGTCCTTCAGCTCCGAAACAGCAGCGGCTGTCGTTTGGTTCTAATAACGGAGATAACGTTAAACCTATCAGTCTGAAAGAAGCCACGGAGCTTGTGGCTCGCTACGTGGTCGGAGAAATGCTGCCGTTGTCTACGGTGGAGTCTAAATAGGTGGAGTAGGACTCGCTGACAGACATATTTCAGAATCAGGACTTGCATTATGCCTGGTACACGCTACACGCTGGTACTCACCAATAATCCCCGGTCGTCTTTCACGGCGTGTGTGATGTCATCGGGTTGTTCTTGTCCTATTTTTATTTCGCTATTATTTGAGTCACTGTGTGTGTTCATGTGCCAGCCGACATGTTGTTGTAGTCACCTAAAAGCGTTAGCAGATGGCAGGAGCTACATTTGAAGCGCCATATGTAAACTGTCAAGCTACTGTATCTTCCACAGGAAGTTCTGACAAATGTTTCAGAATAAAAGCCTATTTAGAAAATGGAGGGATTCTCTCAGCCGAGGTTATAAGGGGCTTTTAATTTGAAACAAGTGTTGAGTTTGAAATGACGGTGCGATATGTTAACTTTACAAAGACAACGGAGCGGATAAAAAGTAAATATATAAACACACAGAGGGATTAATAAATAACGGACCGTCTATAATGTAGTTTGTTTCAAATGAAGCTGGGAGCCTCTGCAGTTGTGGTGAGTAAAAGCCCCGCCGCTATTTGTTAATGTTATTACTTTATGTCCGACCGTGAGGATGTACCATTGTTTGCTAGCTTGATGCTAATGACAGTAAGGTTAACTCAGCGGGTTGACAAAGTGCCTCTGCTGTTTCACACCATCATTTCCCCCTTTTACTCTGTGTGGTAACATCCCTAGAGGAAATATTAAAAATGCTGGGGTGTTGTTGTCATACAGTTGTCTACGGCAGCAGATCATTCTGTGTTTCTACTGGTCAAAGTGATGGCTGTGATGGGAGAATTGGATCTCAGTGAAGGGCAAGTGGTCCATAACTTTAATTATGGAGACAAAAAAATGTAGGCTTAGCGCCCTGTGGTCCATTGCCCAATAGGAAATGTAGAATACTCAAAAGTACTTTAAAAGTGCTTGAGTTACTTTTGTCATGGAGTAACGTTGGAAGTACTTTTAAAGTAATTGAGTTACTTTACTCAGGGAGTAACGCAGTAAAGTAACTGGTTACTTTTTTTTAAAAAGTAACGCAGTAATGTACTTTGATTACTTTTAAAGTAACCCTTACCGAACACCGGTAGCAATAAGCTGGTATTTTTCACAAGAGTTTGGTATATGTTCAGCCATGTTTCTAGAAACAATAGTGTTTTTTTTTTTGTTTGTTTGTTTTTTTTTTGTTTTTTTTTGTATGAGAGTTTGGGAAGACATGTTTGGGCATGTTTCCAGCAACAAAAGCAAGTATTTTTTAACAAGAGGTTGTGACATTTCCAGCCATGTTTGTAGCAACAAAAGCAGGTATTTTTTAACAAGAGTTTGGTATATGTTCAGCCATGTTTGTAGCTAGAAAAGTGGGTATTTTCCAATCGAGAGTTCAAGACATGTCTGGGCAAGTTTGTAGCAACAAACACAAGTATTTTCCTACACCAGGACCTGACATTTCCAGCCATGTTTGTAGCAACTCAAGCAGGTATTTTTTAATAAGGGTTTAGTAAATCCTCAGCCATGTTTATACCAACACAAGTGGGTATTTTTTAACAAGAGTTCGGGACATGTCCAGCCTCATTTGTAGTTACAAAAGCTGGTAATTTTATGAAGAGGTCATGACATGTACAGATGTGTTGGTAGCGACAAAAGCAGGTATTTTCAACAAGAGTTTGTTATACAGTACAGGCCAAAAGTTTGGACACACCTTCTCATTCAATGCGTTTTCTTTATTTTCATGACTATTTACATTGTAGATTCTCACTGAAGGCATCAAAACTATGAATGAACACATGTGGAATTATGTACTTAACAAAAAAAGGTGAAATAACTGAAAACATGTTTTATATTCTAGTTTCTTCAAAATAGCCACCCTTTGCTCTGATTACTGCTTTGCACACTCTTGGCATTCTCTCCATGAGCTTCAAGAGGTAGTCACCTGAAATGGTTTCCACTTCACAGGTGTGCCTTATCAGGGTTAATTAGTGGAATTTCTTGCTTTATCAATGGGGTTGGGACCATCAGTTGTGTTGTGCAGAAGTCAGGTTAATACACAGCCAACAGCCCTATTGGACAACTGTTAAAATTCATATTATGGCAAGAACCAATCAGCTAACTAAAGAAAAACGAGTGGCCATCATTACTTTAAGAAATGAAGGTCAGTCAGTCCGGAAAATTGCAAAAACTTTAAATGGGTCCCCAAGTGGAGTTGCAAAAACCATCAAGCGCTACAACAAAACTGGCACACATGAGGACCGACCCAGGAAAGGAAGACCAAGAGTCACCTCTGCTTCTGAGGATAAGTTCATCCGAGTCACCAGCCTCAGAAATCACAAGTTAACAGCAGCTCAGATCAGAGACCAGATGAATGCCACACAGAGTTCTAGCAGCAGACCCATCTCTAGAACAACTGTTAAGAGGAGACTGCGCCAATCAGGCCTTCATGGTCAAATAGCTGCTAGGAAACCACTGCTAAGGAGAGGCAACAAGCAGAAGAGATTTGTTTGGGCCAAGAAACACAAGGAATGGACGTTAGACCAGTGGAAATCTGTGCTTTGGTCTGATGAGTCCAAATTTGAGATCTTTGGTTCCAACCGCCGTGTCTTTGTGAGACGCAGAAAAGGTGAACGGATGGATTCCACATGCCTGGTTCCCACTGTGAAGCATGGAGGAGGAGGTGTGATGGTGTGGGGGTGTTTTGCTGGTGACACTGTTGGGGATTTATTCAAAATTGAAGGCACACTGAACCAGCGTGGCTACCACAGCATCCTGCAGCGACATGCCATCCCATCCGGTTTGCGTTTAGTTGGACGATCATTTATTTTTCAACAGGACAATGACCCCAAACACACCTCCAGGCTGTGTAAGGGCTATTTGACCAAGAAGGAGAGTGATGGAGTGCTGTGGCAGATGACCTGGCCTCCACAGTCACCGGACCTGAACCCAATCGAGATGGTTTGGGGTGAGCTGGACCGCAGAGTGAAGGCAAAGGGGCCAACAAGTGCTAAACACCTCTGGGAACTCCTTCAAGACTGTTGGAAAACCATTTCAGGTGACTACCTCTTGAAGCTCATGGAGAGAATGCCAAGAGTGTGCAAAGCAGTAATCAGAGCAAAGGATGGCTATTTTGAAGAAACTAGAATATAAAACATGTTTTCAGTTATTTCACCTTTTTTTGTTAAGTACATAACTCCACATGTGTTCATTCATAGTTTTGATGCCTTCAGTGAGAATCTACAATGTAAATAGTCATGAAAATAAAGAAAACGCATTGAATGAGAAGGTGTGTCCAAACTTTTGGCCTGTACTGTATGTTCAGCAATCTTTGTAGCTAGAAAAGTGGGTGTTTCTAACAAGAGTTCAGGACATGACTGGGTGAGTTTGTAGTGGCAAAAGTGAGCATTTTCTTAACAAAAGGTCAAGACATTTCCAGCAGTGTTTGTAGCAACAAAAAAGGGGATCTTTTAACAAAAAGTGGTGACATTTCCAGACATATCTGTAGAGACAAATGCAGGTATTTTTTGGCCAGAGTTTAGTAAATGTTCAGCCATGTGTTTATGGCAACAAAAGCAGGCTTTTTTTTTTTTTAGTTCACGACATGTTTAGTCATATTTGCAGCGACAAAAGTGGGTATTTTTTAACAAGAGTTAAAGACATGTCAATCTGTGTTAAGAGTGACAAAAGCAGCTATTACCAACACAAGCAAGTATTCTTTAATGAGTTTGGGAGATGTCCAGCCATGCTTGTAATTTTAAAACTTTTACTGTTTCGTGATAAGTTGTGACATTTCCAGACATGTTTGTAGCAACAAACGAGAGTTTGGGACATATTTGCAGCAACAAAAGTGGGTATTTTTTTAACAAGATCAAGCTGTGTTAGGAGTGACAAAAGCAGCTATTTCAGCGACAGTTTGTAACATTTCTAGCTGTGTTTCTAATGACCAAACTGGGTATTTTAAGCTAAAACAGGGTGTTTTCCTAACCTTATCTAAGTGGTTTTTGCAACACAGCATAAAATTGATAACTGAAATGTCAGAATATGAAACACACAAATGTAACAGCTGTGGTTTGCAGAAACATACAATGCCATCTTTTATAATGGTGATTTGTTTGTGTCATACAGTCAAAAAATAATAATTCAAATGGATATTGTTTTCTCATCAGCATGATTGTTTGTACCTATTAATATTTTGATGCAGCTTTGAATCCAGATTAAAATCTTTTAAACATCATCTATTTTACAAACACTAATGAAGTAAGGCGCATGCTCTTTGACGACTTTCCATCTGTCTTTGGTTTCATTTCTCCAAACTGCAGCTGCCTGCTATGCTTTTCTCTACTCTCTTGTTCTGTTCTTCCACTTCTCTTCTCTGCCAGTAGCAGAGGACTTGTGGTTCATCGCCTGACTCTTCTCCTCATTCGAAAGCAGAGCAATTGAACGTTCATTACTTCTGGGTCACGTGAGAGGATTAATAACCTTATTACTCATATTGGACATGCATAAAATAGAGGGCTGACCTTCTTTTAACCTGTCTTCAGCAATAGATGGAGGGCGTCCATTAATTGAATATAAAGGAGCTTCAACGTACTGAAGGCTCTTGCGGTTACTTTTGCCTTGGTGTAAATGTTTCGAGATCCCCAGTTAGTAATAGAAATAGTCTTGCTTTTTGTGTGGGCACCAATTCATTTATGTTCCCTAAGTACAAACTGCAATACAGGGCTTATGATGATGAAAGGCACCGGATCCTCTCAGCCTGGAGTGTCTGCCTACTATTAAACCTGCACATTCACAGCTTCCATCCAAACAGTGAATCCTGCTTAAATAAATATGTGAATCTCATTCTGACAAAATAATTGCTAGTATGAATATAAAACCCCAGGCAGTCTGATATTCACCCATGTTGACTCATTTAAATTATCAGTTATCTTCAAATGTTTACACAAAATAGTGACACTTTAGATAATATTGTGATATGAATATGGGAGATGTTGACAGGAAATGTGATTACATACAGCCCTTAAAAGTGACACTCTTCACACACATGCTGGCTTGTACCCTTCTGAATAAAATAAAATGTTGAATTAGGGGTATTTGCTCTGAACTCCATGTTGTCTTTCTCTCCACCCTGCCTCTTAAATGTTATGGTCACTTCCTTTCACTGCTTTCCCCTCTTTCAACAGAGGTTATATTTTATCCACAAGAGAGCCATTATTTAGCATCTCCATCTCTGCTGTCCTCCCCACAGCTCTCCCGACGCAGTGCCATTCTCCTTTGTCATTCTAATCTTTTCCTCTGGCGTTACTACTTTGTTTTGACCTCCAGCCTGCACGTGTCTGTGTGTGTGTGTGTGTGCGTCTGTGGGAGTGCATGCATGTTTGGTTTGTAGAATTTGCTTTCATGGTCGTCGGTTAAAGCCACTGGATGAGGCAGAAGAGTTAAAGGGAGCAGACTTCATATTCCTATTCATAGCTCTCCCCCATCCTTATCTCTGTAAAGGATGTGGAGTTTTTCAATACATGCCTGTCCAATGTGGGGCAACAAAGCAACCAAATTATTAATCAAACACACACAGAGAACATAGCTTGCTCAATAGGGGTAGCTCTTTTTCACAAAGATCCTGCAGTACTGCCACAATGCAGACCTTTCATTATGCTGTCTGTACTTTTTTTTTTACACAGAACCAAACACTAGCATAATACCACCCCAGTGTGTCATTTTAGATAGCATGCTGGCAGCAAAAAAGGTGTGACAAAACATACGCATCAGGCAGTGCTTTCTAAACAATAACAATGGCATAACATGACCATAAAATTAATTATCTATCCCTGTGATATGGCTGTGATCTCACCCTCTGCTCTGAGGGTACGGAGATCCCTGACTTCATTGTCTCACAGATTTGCGGGCATTTTGCATCTTGTTCTTGTTCTTTGAGAGAACTGCTAATTGCTGCTAGCTGCTTTCGAAGGGTGCTGTCAGACCTAGAGTTCACTTGTTTTGGTCCAGATCAGGGACTAAATTTGGTATAAAGTTTTATAATTACCTAGAGTTGCTCCGTGTTCACAGCAGCATTTACAAGCAGACCAGAAAAATGCCTTGATCAGAATTTCCACGCAGGAAAAATCCAGGAAGTAAACAAAACGTTGAAGAAGACTACACTTACAAGGGTTCTTTCTGATGTCACAATGCGGGTTGATTTTAGCACTGGTCATCATGTACTATATTGCTTGCATTGTTCATTTTAGGCAAACCATACAGTTTGAAAACGAGACGTGGCTCCAACGAATGTTTTGATGTGTTGGATGTGCATATTAAGGGAGCCAAACAATGTGTAATAGGACTGCAGTTGGTTCGGATCGAGGTCAGAACACATTGTCACCACAAATGAACCGCAACCGAACCGAGACCACCTCTTCAAGAAGGTCTCAGTCCAGTTGTTTTGGTGTGCACCCGAGTGCGAAACAAACCTCACTTAGGAGTCAAATGGTCAAGAGTTCGATTGAACCGAACCAAACGGGGCAGGTGTGAGTGCCCCCCAAATCTCCTGGTGGGTCACACACACACATAACATGTCATGAAAACCTGTCCCATCCTGCCGGCTCACATATTTCACACAGGTGTTTATCCGGCTCTGTTACTACTTGCGTTGCTGGCTCAAGGTGAAACAACTCTGTGCCCCCCTTCCATTCCATGTTTGTACCATCTATACAGAACAGCAAGACAAAACTAAAGCGCAACATTCCCACCTCGAACAGACCTTGTGAAAGGTGCTGGTGTTAGTTCGTATCATATCTGGGCATTTGCATTTTTGGCTACTAGGGGGCACTTACATGGTTAAAGTGGTGGTCCTTAGTATTATGTAATGTAATGTACATGTGCACTGTGCATCAAAGTTCTTGCACCTTAAATACAATTGCGAGATAAAGATAAGACTCAGTCAAAGTCAAACAAGTACAGGGCAACACAAGTGAACTGGCTCCCAAAATGTGAAATGAGCGGCTTCATTTGTCACATAAAGCAATAACTGAACCCATCCATTTGTTGTTTGTTGCCAATTAGGCACCACACATTGGTCTGTAAAATGTCGGATGTTAAGATCAAAATCCAGTGACTCCCAGAGGTCACACAAACTTATTTTGTATGGAAGTCCATTACCACCAGTGTGATGAACAAAAAAAGGATCCTGTAAGAAACTTCATTGAAACAATGATAAACTTGCTCAAATAATGATTAAGAAACTCAAAATAATGAGTTTTGTCTCAAAAATAATGACTTACTTATCTCAAAATAATGAGTACTGTTTAGATACTAAATCATTGTTTTGAGAAACATGTGGGTGACTGACTGTGCATGATTCTTTAATTTTTAAGAAATCATTTCCAATTTCTAAGATGTTCATACTAAATCCAGTGCCACTCCGGTGTTACCAGTGACTGAACTTTAATACTGGTCATTAAAAGCTTCCACTGAATCTATGATCTAAACACAGTTTTAAACACCAAGTAAATACTGGGGTATAAAAAGAATGGAAACAAGGTATATTTAGCCTGAGAAGGATTAGCTTAGTCTGGAGAGACAATAGAAACAGTGTTACCACCCACAGAAACTCAAACTTTATCAAAAGGAAATAGGAAAGAATTTACAAAACAGTACCACCCACACTGTTTATAACTGACAAGTGATTCTATGGAAATTGCAGTGCTAAACCACCACAGCAAAGACAGCACAGCGAGAAAGTTGTAGCCACGAGTTCCTGCACATTACCACTTTATTGTAGGCTGCAGTATGTGATGTAACAAGTTGTCACCCAAATCACACAGACACCCACGATCTCCTGGTGTGGCCACCAGCAACAGCAGATAATTGCCATCAATATTTCACGTAGACTGTGACAGTAGGGCACGACCTGATGCAGCTCAGGAAAAATCAAAATTTCTCGGCTCTGACAGATCATAACTCAGCTGCTACAATCCATCACAGTAAAAGGTGAGACCCAGAAGGAAAGTTCCTGACAGGGATTTGACTTATCACTGTTTGTACGGCAGCTTGTTGAGTTTGAGCTATTAGAAAGAGGACGCTTTTTATTCAGGTCAAACGCACACTGTATTTTGGTGACACCTTTGGTGCAGAATTGCTGAAGTGTTTCTCAATTGGCATTCTGTAGGATCATCTCCAGCCAAGTGATCCAAACAGGAATGATGAAACTTGTGATGTACTTTGAATTTTTCGAGCCATTTTGTGCCGGGGCTGTCACTGCTCATGCCAACAGCCCAGTTCTTCTGTTTATTTCAAACAAAAGCCTGTTGCTGCTGTCTCACAAGGACAGACAATGATTTTTGACACAACTTCGAATGTAACTTAGCAATATTGAGATTGAGATGAGCAATATGGCTGCAATCAATATCAATGTCTATGCCACAAGTATGTGGACATCCGGACAAAGTATATGGACTATAGGAGTACATGTCGTTCCAAAACCATGGACATATATGCTGCTACTCAAACCCCCACTCTTCTGGGAAGGCTTTCCACAAGATTCTGGGATTTGCTCCAGTTCGGCCACAAGAGAATTTATAAGGTCAGGCACTGACGTTGGGTGATAAGGCCCTGCTCGCAGTCTGCGGTCCATTTCATCCTAAAGTATTTTCTTTGTGGACCTGACTTTTTGCACACAGACCCTGTCTTACTGAAACAGGACGGCTCCTTTTGCAAACTGCTGCCACAGAGCTGGAAGTACACTATCGTCTAAAATGTCAGTGTACCCTGTGGCATTAAAGGGGACCTATTATGCTGTTCATTATTTTCTGCCATATATAATATAAGAATGTTAGATGTTCAAATAAATGAACAAAGGAAAACATATTTAAAAGTCCCAGTGTGACCAAAAATCTCAGGCCTCAGACTATTCTGAAAACTCTGTTTACATATTTTTCTCTACTTTGGCTTCAAGATCACGTCAGTGATGGTCATCTGCTCCAGGCACGCTACTGTTAACATTACATAGTGTACACTGCTACATGTAGCCACATGCTAATATCAGGCCAACATGTACTCTTGGTTGGCAGAGTAGTTAATTTCTCTCCAGTTTTTGATTACATTTTGATTACAGGAGAAAGTGTTGCCATACACAGTGATTCCCTGGCTGCAAGTACACTGCTACATGCAGCTACATGCTAACTTCAGAGAAACCTGGAATCCTGGTTGTTGATGTTATTGATTTCTCTCCAATTTTGATTACATTCCCACCAGAACATGTGTGGTTCTGTTTTTATTGGTAAATTTTAGTGAAACACACACAGTCAAAACCCAGCTGCAAGCACACTGCTACATGTAGCTACATGCTAACATGAGGGAAACATTTAATCTTGGTTGCTGGTGTTGCTGATTTCTCTCCAGTTTTTGATAACATTCCTGCTGGTTCTGTTTCAAAGCTTGTATGATGATCAGGAGAAAGTGCTGCCATACACAGTCATTGTCTGGCTGCCAGTACAGTGCTACATGTAGCTACAGTCTAACTTCAGGGAAACCTGGAATCTTGGTTGCCAGTGTTGTTGATATCTCTCCAGTTTTGGATTACATTCCTGCTAGAACGTGTGATTCTATCAAGATGCTTTTATCTGTGATTTTTAACAGGTGAGAGTGCTACACACAGTCATAACCCAGCTGCAGGTACACCGCTGAATGTAGCTTCATGCTAACATCAGCGAACCTTGTAATCTTGGTTGCTGATGTAAATTTCTCCCCGACTTTGAATCATATTCCTGTTAGAACATGTCTGGTTGTCATTAGAAGCTTTTGTGGGTGATTTTTTATAGTAGAAAGTACCGCTTTTCCCCAATTACAGTCATTCCCAGGCTGCAGTGACATGGAAGACCCAAAAACACTGACCAGTCAGAGCAGACTGGGCAGTTTCAGGAGGGGGGCTTAAAGAGATATGCACAAAAATGGAGCATCTTTTACCACTTTTCTTCTTATGAATGTGTTTTTATGAATGAACAATAGGCTGCATCTGCAAACATCCAATAATATCACTGAGTTGTGTGAGATTTTTTTCAGTCAGTGTTGTGTCAGATGTGCTATTAATATACATTGAACCACTACACATTTCCTCCAAGGAGCTTACTCAGTTTTCACTCTGTTTAATATGCACCCACACAGGGGATGATGTGTAAATGAATGCACACTGCCCCTATATTTTATACATATAGAGCAAACTGACTTCTTTATACTCCAGTCAAACTACGCTGTATATCATATTTTCTTTTTTCTAGCCTATGGGAAATGCGGAAACTGGCAGACTGAGTGATTGTCACTCATCACATGAACTGAACTCTAACAGTCAAGAGGCTCCCGAGTAGAATGAATCAACAAACAGAACGATTCTTCATGCAGATGAATATGCTTTTGTCCCTGCTTATGCTTTTTTTCCTCCCATGAGTCCATGTGATTTCTAGTTCCTTAATCAGCCACAATATGCATAATGTATATTACTGATTGCTGCCCATTGGCAGGTTTAATTTTTAAAGCTGCACTCAGTAGATTCAGATGTTGGTGTGACTGCAAAACAACTCAAATCATGAATGTAATCATCACAAGACTAGATAATGCTCTACTTTATGATGAATTTAAAGGGACCATTGCCATTTTTTTTACAAAGTGGGTCACTTAGCCATCACTGCATTTGGTTTTGATTATATTTAGTCTTCAAAAACAAACCTTGTTTGTGGGTTGGATTTTTGCTGTTAGCCATGGCATTTAAGGCTGGCTCCTTAATCCTGAAGCTTTGGTGTGATATTGTAAAATTTGGACAGCTTGATATTTACACAGATCAAACTAAGGCTGAGTGTCAAGAGAACAATTTGTGAAAAGCATTCCAAAGTACACGAATCACTCTGTTAATATGATGCTCTTGTCCTTATGGCAAGTGAGACTGCCTATTGGAAGCAAAGGTTTGCACACAGGTGAAAATCAATGGGAATGAAACTCACTGTGGGTGTTCACTAATATGTGTGCGACCACAGGGTGAACCACAATCATACTCTATAGTTCCCACAGCAACAGGTAAAAAATCAAGGTTGCACAATTCAGAGTCTGAGCGAGGTACTTATTCAATGCAAGGTGGCCATGGAGATCAGCCCGGGAGCTTTTTCACACAATAGCCCCTGCAACGCGATAGCATCTTTCATTAGACTGTCCATGCCGGGTAAATGGCCACATCTTTCAAACTCCACATGCTCAGTTTGTAATGGACGTTTTCTGTGGGAGAAAATATGTTGTTTTGTAGCCTGAGCAGAGATACCCAGTAATATCACTTGAGTAACCTTCTGCGACTTTAAAGAGCTCCTCCAGAGCCGTAGAAGACGTTATACAAGTGTTTTCACAAGCTGTGTTGTGGTCCCCATGGCTAGTAAATTGACTTTGACACATAAAATCAGAAGAGAGCCCCCTTAAAATTGCACTTGTGCTTGGTGCTTATTTAAAGGAATAGTTCGGAGTTCCTGAAGAGGGACTGTACGAGGTATTTATCCATAGCTAGTGTATTAAAAACAGTACAATGCAGTCAGCAAGCTCCCAGTTTGGAGAAACAGATGGGAGTAGTATTATCAAAAGCTAAGCAACGCACTGCTGTGAATGGGGGTTTGCAACTAAACACAATTTATCCACTTTAAAAAAAAAAAGATCAATATCAATCTAAGTGGATGCTATATTGAGAATTTATTCACAGTTCCACCATGCCGTCAGACAGCATTCTTCTTTTGGTGCTGTATTTCTCAGCCGTTGAGCTTCCATATTCCTACGCATAAGTGCAACTGTGCCGCGCACTGTATTATGCCACAGGTCAGCTGTCTGGGTCACAAAGTGCCGCTGTGTGATCAGACAGAAACGGAACTGTACTTTTCTAAAGATTTCAGAGAAGGTGTGTGCTTGTGTGTTTTTCTGGACTGCTCAAACGAAGAAATTAAAACAGCTGTGGCTAACTGCACTGAAAATAGGCTGAGAGGGCTGAGTCAACTCTGAACATGTCATCATGTAAGAGGATTATGTAAAACACCGCAAAATAAGCCAACTATAAAGTAAAATTACGTTAAATGCCTACAAATAAATGAGACGCCTTAGCAAACAACCAGTACAGTGTGAAGTGCTGGTATCTTCTGATTCAGCACGGTCCTGAAGCTGTGCCATAACCCATCCCGCTCATGGCAGCAGTAGGTCTCTGGGTCGGTTAGCATTATACTTTTTACTGTTTACTTCCTTGGCCTCCAGTTTGCACAAAGATTTCCCTTCTCTCTCTTTTTCGGCTCATTCAGTCTCCCTCTGGAAAAGTTCGTCTTCTGTATATTAAACTTTGGTTCATAAAGGAATCGCCTTGTCTCAACAATGAATGGCTTACCACTGTCATAATCACTCTTTTTTTTAAACTAGCTTTTGTTTATCCCATTAACCGCTAAAGGTCTGACCCAAAGAGCTGACCTGCAGCACTTTGCATGGCACATTTGCGTTCATGCGTAGAAATACAGTAGTTATGCAGTTGAGAAAATGTAGTGCCAAAGAAATGGGCATTCTGATGGAAAGGTAAAGTGGTATAGTGTCCTCTCGAATTTTTTGGGGGGCTTTTTTTAAGTGTTAAAAATAGGTTTTGCTGAAAATCCCAATCCACAGCAGTACATTTTAGCTTCAGTGGTGGTACTCCTGTTTGCTTCTTTAAACTGGGAGCATGCCAACTGGCATCTACTGTAGGTAACACAGTGCCTATAGATAATAACCTCATCTCACCTCACGTTAAAAATTCTGAGCTATCCCTTTAAGTTTTCCTGGGTGTTTTTCTTTCTATAGTAATATGGTCCCTTTACTCATACAGTACATAACCAGTGGCATAAGGAAGTTGGGACGGGCCTCATTGCTCGCTACTGTGCATATGTTGTCTCGTCACATGATCAGAGACTTGACACTGGATAATATCAACATACATATTACACAACAGTCATCATTGCACATCTGTGTGTGACAAAAAATACCAAAGAACATAAGAAATTATTCATTTAATTTAACACTTTTAATAGTTTAACAAAAAACATGAAGACTGGTTTGTCTCTACAGCAAATGGCACTGTTTTTAATTTAATGAGAGTTCTTCTTTGAACACAGGCATATGTCCAAGTTGGCAATCACTCATGAGGGCCCATTCTCCACCCAGCACAGTATACTGGAGGGCCCAGTAAACATCTCAAAATGTGCTTTCCTTCCTTGTCCCATGCAAAAATAAACGCTCTGTTTAGCTTGAAATTCCAGTTATTGTGAAACAATAATCAGATCAGGCAAAGAGGAAAAGGAAAGAAAAACCTTATTTTTTGGATTGCTGCTGAAAGGAACCTAAGACAAATCCAATGTTTATTACCCCAACAGTTTCAGCAGCTGTAAGCTCTGTATTTTCCACAAACACAAAAGACATTTACCTCCTCAGATTTGTGAAATAGCATATCTTTTTCTATATAAAGCGCATTTTTTGTTTATTTCATTTTTGTTTTCATTTCCTTTGGAAGCCACCAGTGAGATGGAGATCTGCAAACTATTCTCTACTGGACTCTTGTAAAGCCACGGAATGTGAATCCAAACAAAATACGTTTGAATGTAGTGAAATAATAAAGCACTGTTTCCTGCCTCGGAGTGCAGGAAATTATATACCATGTTGCCATTTTCCACCTCTCTTATGTTTAAGTGATGCATCAATCCAGAAACAGAAAAAACAAACATGTGTTTTATTCATGATGATTGCACTCAAGGAAGGAACATAAATACCCATCTAATACAGTAACATCCAGACACTGCAATTATAAAAAATGCTTCCCATGTTATGGGGAAACTACTTAAAAATGAATCAAATTCATTCTACACAATAGTTAATTGGTTGGTAGCATGACATCTGGTTAATCTATAATTGTATGTCTTGACTGTTATTGAGGACCCACATTATAATTATCCAGTGATGATGTTTCTGACTAATTATTTTTACGTCAGTTCAGAGTTTACCCTCATGCCGAGGTAATTTCACTTGTTCTGGGATGAATTTACCCACTTGAAAACATGTGAAATTATCAGATTTGTTGAGTTCTTTCAGTCAACAGAAAAATAACTAGGATGGAGTGGTATTCAAATAAATCACAGTCAGAATATAGTGATGATAAATTGCTTGTTAATGTTTACTATGTTTGAAAAGGTCTCCTAAATCTAAACGTATAAAGCGGTTTTAATAAAACTTGATCCGCTCCTGTGAATGGATTTCTTTTTTGGTTGGTAAATGTGACAGCTCATTTACGAGCACTTAGTCAGGAAGTCTAGAATGACTTCCTCCATTTAAGATGCCACAGGCATGTTGTCATGCTGTAAACAAGATGCTCAAACACTTTCCAAGTATCAAAACTGACAGAGAGTACTAAGGGTAAAACCACTTATACCTTTTATTTTCACATTACTGCACATTACAACATATTGCATTTCTCAAACACTTTGCATTGAGCTGTTTATCTAAAAAACAGACACTTGTTTTCCAAAGAATAGTTCAAGCTAAAGTGAAATGAAAAAAGGTGCATTTAGTTGATTGAATTGCTAAAATGTTCCTGAGTATCATCCCTTTATGTCAGTCCAAGGCTGCAGTAAGATAGTTAATGTAGTAGCATTTTTGTAATACCAACAACATAGCCATAGATAACATTGATTCATTACTAAATCTTATGTTATCTGTAATGAGAGAAAATTGCTCTGTATGGTGAGTTATTATGGTAATTTGAAATTATTACATATTTATCAAGCCACAGCTGGAAAGTATCTACAGCGCTGAGCCGGGTTTCACTGCCTTTGAAACGTGGTTTTGCTGAGACTGTTCAATATTTCATCAAAACCAGAGGAATACCTTTTTTCCTCAGTAATGACACAGTGAATACAGGCCTGAGGGGTGTGTGTGGTTTATTAAAGGAGCAAATGATCATTTGTTTGTCAGTTACTCACCCTGCACTGTGTTGAATTCAGGAAGATAACATATTTTCACTTACTTAGTTCATGTCTTTATTGTGAACGGAGAATCTAAAAAATCTGAGAAATTTCTTGTGATTGAAGTCATGGAGTCTGTGTTAAACAGCAGCAAAAATACATCAAAACATTTGCTTTCAAACTCACACAGCTTGTGCAGCAAAATCCAAGTGTTGGTCGTATGCTCAGTAATGCATTATTGCGACAACCTTACCATTTATAACACTCCCGCTTACTTCCATCTCACACACAGTTGAGAAGTGGACCTGCTCTGTTTATGTGAACATAATATGTTTTAAATCAACACAGTCTTATCCCAACTAGGGTTGGGTCGGTATGAGAAAAAAAAAAAAAAGGGTACGGTTTTTGTCAAAAACCGCATCAAGTCGGTAATACCGGATTTTCGCCACTTGGGGGCGCATTTGACTCATTTAAAATAAAAAACAACCATAGGACAACAGAGTGACAGTAACACTTTGTTTCTTTTATTCCTTACAAATAAATTTGCAGGTTTAGCTTACTCAATCAGTGCAAACAAGGGTTGCCTCCTTCGTCTGGCTCAAAGCCAAAGTGTTGCCATAGTGGCGCATTCTTTGATTTCTTTGAGACTAAATTGTCCGGCATTATCGACTCCCCCGTCACTGTTAAACAAACTCCAGCCTACAGTAGAGGCCTCGGTGCATGCGCACTCTCACCCTCTAGCTCAGTCCCCGCCCCACCCCCCTCTCTCTCCTGCCCGCTGTGCGCTTGGCGAAGAGGCAGACACAGGTGCTCACAGACTCGGGCGTACTATAAGCGGAGCTGACTCCGCGAGGAATGTCTGCAGTCATTTGGGCTTCCATAGTCGAGCGCACTTCCGTAAAATGACGTATGCAGTCGGGTCGCCTTGGCAATTTAACACCTCTTGTAAAACCCTCAGCCAGAAACCTCGGCGTCATTTTTGACCAGGACTTGAACTTTGAACGTCATGTAAAAAAAGTGGTCCAGACATATTTTTATCATTTGAGAAACATAGCCAAAGTCAGGTCTTTTATCTCAGCCACAGATTTGGAGAAACTCATCCATGCTTTTATTTCTTCACGCCTCGAATATTGTAATAGCTTATATACCTGTCTCAGCCAGAAATCACTTCACCATCTACAGTTAGTACAAAATGCTGCAGCTCGGCTTTTAACTAGGTCTAAAAAATGTGACCACATCACCCCTGTTTTAGCATCCCTGCACTGACTGCCTGTTCATTTTAGGATTGATTTTTAAATTCTTTTATTTGTTTTTAAGGCCAGACTTGGGCTAGCCTCTGCCCAGCGGCACTTTAGACTAACATCGCCTGGTGCTGTAGCATACTGCCGCGAAAGGTGCCTTTTTGCATTGGTGTTTGACGCCTAAATCAATAACAAAGTAGAAGTATTTGATGAGTTGGGAATGAGAACGGGCTGATTATACTGAACAAAGTTGTGCGTGAATTTGTCAATGCATGTTTTAATGTAGTTTGCTGTTGGTAATTGTGGCCCCCATTTACTTCAATTCATCAACAATTTTCTCTGTTTTTGGATTCTTCATTCACTGTGAAGGCATGTGATAAAAACAAAGTTTTCTTTACAAATAAACCAAAACATGGGGTGTGTAACTTATACACAAATGATCAATTAGTGGGTGAAGTATTCCTTTAAAAAGATGAAGTGAAAAGGAAAGGGTATATTCATTGTCATTTGCTGTGCTCCCTTCATTAGTGGATTGAAACATTGCCATCGGGGCTTCATTTAGCTTTGACCACAGCTAGCTTCATGGTCAAAGTCTTAACTTTAAGCTTTTATCAAGGAATGATGAGCCTAATCCTCTCTCTCTCAAAAAAAAAAAAAAAAAAAAAAAGGCACAAAAAAGTTGTACTGAAAGCACAGAAAATCTTAATATTATGCTACTGTCTTTTTAGGCAAAGTGCTACTGATGGGCTTTCTACACATGGATGCACATATGCAGACAGGCAAACACAAGGCTATATGAGGACACTGTACCATCAGGAAAGACAGTTCAACACACAGCTGAAGTAAATTAAAGCTTTCAAAAAGCTTTCATTTACTGTTCTAACCACCCACTGTCTGCTGGGTCGTTCAGGGGAAGAAATCCTCTGGCGTGCAGGAAATGAGCAGTTTTATGCTTCCAGCAGTGGCAATGGTATTTTACTTTTTTATTTTTTAGTAACTACACAAAGAAGTGGATTGTCACTAAACTGCCAAATCTGAGCAAAGGAAAGGTCGCTATTTACAAAGACTGGAATATCATCATTGCCATAAAGTCAAAAAAAAATATACTGCAGTTCTGATCGAACTGATTAACAAACATTGCAGTGAGTGCTGCAAGAGTTACTGTCAATAAGATAAACAAAGTAATGGGACAAATTGCGAACTTTGGAGACACTGCAACCCATCAGGTAAAAACACATGGCCTCTGCTTCCAAAGCAGAAACTTCTCATTCATAAATTCCAAGCATCACCAGATCTAACCTGTGTTCAACAAACCAATGTGCTGGTAGAGGATGAACTTTAAATGTCATGTCAAAATGTGTCCTTTCGACCAAGCATTGTGATGTCCACACTTCCTAACAACTCCACAGATTCATGGATTACAGATTGTACGTCGAATGTACATTACAGATTTGTGCAACACAAGTTTTTATAATGGGTGGATAAAATCTAAATTACAGTCCACTTCACTCAAATATGTGTTTTTCTTCTTTTTATGCCCCCTAAACTGCCTGACCTTGACTATACTGACTTATATCTGTGCAGGGATGCTCACTAGAAAGGTGTTCACACTCTTCCTCAGAAGAGGTTTGTGTTTGTGTACTTCTCTAAAATTTAAGATTCAAACATGCACTGGGCAAGTTAGATTAGGTATGCCACTAATACAAATGCCTATGGCGGTCTCATTTGGGAAACACAAATCAATGGGAGAACAGATTTTGACACAACACCTGCAAAGAAACACAAAACCTCCAGCACAGAGCGTCCTTGTCAGTATGAGGCAGCTAGGAAAGCAGCTCAGCCTTGTTTTAAATTTTTGCCAGTGGCCACTAATGGACCACATTTGTAAAAGGCACGTCTGTAAAATACTTGACAGGACACGTCAAACTGCAAACAAGATAAATGATGACTCTTTCCTTTGTGAATTTTTGATCCAGGGAGGGTTCATTTTTGTAAAAGCTCCCTCGGGCTGCATATTGTGGAAGTAAACCCAGTTGCTAAAAACTTTTTTTTTTGCCGTATGTGCCACTTGGTTCCAAAGGACCAAGTAGGTGCCATCTTGGCATTAGGTATCTAGGTATTATCATAGGTCTATGGTCAGAACAGAGAGCAGAGTTAGCATTAGCATAGTGAGAATTTTGACAGCAAACATTGTAGCATGTGCTGATTTTGGATGTAAACTAGACCCTGGAGCTTCCCTCGACTATCTACAAAGAACCCAGTTGTAGCAGATATTATTGTACGTTTGCTAATGCTGTGTCAACTACGGCCAGTTAGCCCACAACCTACAAGCTAACAAGCTTACAAACTACAACAACAACAACAACAACAAAAGATGCCAACTACATTTACCATTCTGATTTATCTGCTAGTTCCCGATAACAGTGCAGTTTATTAAAAAGCCTAGCAGGTTCGTGAGTAACAGTTCAGACTAAAATCATCAAATTGGACAAAATAGTTAAAATGCTAAGAAGTTGTTTATTTTACATTGTTTACTTCAGTCTTAATTCATTAATTCAAGATGTGAAATTGTTTTATCTGTGCTCTATTAGATGGTCCTAATCGATTGCTTCTGTCTGTGCCCACATACCATGGGAACTCACGATATGTTCCTCAGTCGAGTAAAGTTCTCCCTGAGGAAACGTCACTGTCGCTCTCCTGATTCTTATTCCACCTTTTTCAGGTACGTTGTCATTGTTAAAGAGAGTTAAACATTGCTGTAATCACTCATTAACATGTCAATAGTTTTTAAGAGAGTTAGTGTGACATTTTGTGTAAATCAGAAGTAGATTTTGTCAAGGGTATTAAAGTGTGTGAGGGAGGTCCCCACTTTGTAGCACTGACCGACCCATAGCCGGGCTGAGTGTTACCACCATTTTGTGTAAACTGTGAACTCAAACGCTCACACATTGTGGCATATTTTGCACTGTTATCTGCATTAAGGGGGATTTATAGTTGTGCAGCAGACCCTACGCTGTAGCCTACACATGTGGCGTACGCCGTTGTGGGCAGTATACTTGTGCAGTGGTGTGTCTGTGTCACTCTGCAGTTACACCTCCAAAACACTAGCTGCCAGTGGGGTTTCTGTGAAGTGCTATAAAGTTTACTTGATTCAAAACACACATTAAACATGGCTTAATAGCAACAATTTCAAACACAAGTTCACAAATCAGCTTCACTATAACTCGCAGCATTCACAGACTAGGCATTTGTCTTTATCTGGACACATTTTCCCCACAAATACAACATGCTAACGTTATTAGCACAAGCCTATGGCATTTTACATTGTATAAATTAGCCTAGTGGCTAGAGGACTGTTTTCTCTCCTCATATGAAGCCAGGGACAACAGCAACATTTAACAAAAGGAGCCCACTCCGCTGAAAAATAAACCAATATGGGACACTCTTAGCTTGACAAAACCACCATCCAACTCGGAAAGAGCGAAGAACATAACACAGTCCATCACCTACATCATGTGCAAAGATCTGCATTCATACAGCGTTGCTGAAAACGAAGGCTTTTGTTAGGTTCTAAAAACACTGGAACCCAGGTATGACACTCCAGCCTGATGTTTTTTCACCAACCCAGTCGTACCCAAGCTCTACAGAGAAGTGAAGCATAAAGCTGAGGAATCTTTGATTGCAGTAGGAAGCATTAACTTGTGATGCCTGGCCATCAAGGTCGGTGGATTCGTATGTGACTATAATGGCACATTATCTTACAGAGGTGAGAGGTGTCTGCTGTCTCATGTTCTCCAAACTAGAACAGTACACCAAAGTCACACAGGAGCAAACATCGCAGAGCTCCTGCAAACTGTAGCACAAGAATGGGAGGAATCGCAGAGGGTGTTAAATCTGCCAGCACTTCAGTTTGTTAGGTGTATGCAGCATCTCTGACAGGTTTTATGACGATGTTGGTCGGTCTGTCTGCTTTGCATCACATTTTGCTGCAATAAAATGATCAAAGATAAACAGACTAAAAACTTTATCTTATGAGATAAAATTGATGTTGACAAAGGTTTTTTTTTTTGTATTTTTATACATACAGACTTGTCGTAAATTTTCTGGAGGACGACTTAAAGCAACATCTTAAGCAAAAGAATAGTTTGGTTATATTTTATTATTAACCAGGCCATTAGATTGTGTTTTCTGTTCAAAGTAAACTTGACACTCTTGGCATGTTGATCTAAAGATATTAAAAAAAAAAAAAAAAAAAAAAACATGTTTCAAATTTCCTTGTCAAACTTGTCAAGCCACTACAGACTTATTCTGAGCAGCTAATCTTTTTCCAAATGTACAAAATGTTGTTTCAAATTTTGGTGTATATTGCAACATACTGAATATGTGTGGCTGTATTTTTCCATGCACAAAACATCTCAAATATTTCCTTTTGATGGAATGATGCAACCATGAAGACATAAAGTCTTGGGTTTGAATCATAACTCAGTGTGAGCAACATATAGCTTTAATGAAGAGTTGGAACAAGCTGCTACACAATGTAAACTGTCAGACAGTGTTGAATCAGAAAGTGAAGAAGCAATTAGAGGTGAAAACTGTATGTCAAATGCAAAAAACCCAATATGTGATGACACTGGCTCTGCACCCGCCAAAGGAGTGAGCGCCTCGCAGATCACTCATCTTTTGCCGACCACCAAAGACCAAACACTATTTCACTATCTTCACTGTAGATTAGACTGACATCAGGCTGAGTGCATAATGACGGAATTTCAATTTTGAGGCCAGCAGTTCCTTAAAACAACTCTGCAACATCTGCCAGGGCTGGATGAATACAAATGCATCGATTTGTAAGAGGAAAATCAATCAAGCCAGTCGTTCCAGTTTAAGGTGACACGGGGGGATGTCTTTGGACAGCTGGAAAATACAGCCTCAGTCTCCTTTCAGCTTCCTGACAACAGGTTGCACAGAGGGAAGGACAATGCACTGTCAGATATTAGTGTCGGACCGAATCAAACCACAGACAGATAATCAGTTAAGCTGTTAGAATTACAGGAAAATCATTTTGCTAATCTTTGCTGCTATTGAGCCAAAACACAGGCTGCTGGGACTGATTGATCACAGATATGGCTTATTTGTTCAGTGACACAAATGAGTATCTCTTGAAGAACAAATAGCATATGTCATTATAAGCTTAGTTTAAAATATTATAAGTGTTGTATAAATGTATTGTGACACTTATAACTCCTGAAGCATTTGGTCATCTTCATTTCTGGGAATGTTGACTTTTACCCAACAGCAGGACTCATTTCCATCCAACTGCTTTGTATAAGTAGAACGTGTTAAGTTTGAATATATGATTATACCGTTGAATAAGATGTCTTCTTTCATTCCAGTTTTTCACATTGCAGAGTACATCCTCTGGCACAATGTACCATTTGGGTTTCTTCCCCAACCCAGCCAAGATGGGACTTACCTTAACCCAGCCAGAGCTGTACAGTTATATGAGCGCAGGATGCTGTCAGAGCAAATGAGGCTTGCTGACAGCTTTTAAAATGCCAAATATCTGCCTGGCAATGCAGGCAAGTTTCTATCCTGAGGGACATCTTGCATGGCAGGCTTTCAGCCATCTGTGAATAGGCGATCAGTTTATTTATTTATTTATTTATTTTTTAATTAGGGCCCCTGTCCCTGTTCTCAGCCAACCCATTTTTTTTTCACCTGCCCAAACTATACAAACTGCCCCTGCCATGTATTATAGCTCCCATTCAGCCACTACACAGCACGTGACAATATTTAACAACAGCACAGTATGTCCACGCTGACTGAAATACATGTAAAGGCAGCTTTTTTTTATAAGGTGGTTAATGATCGAATGAATTGTAGGATGTCGAGGGCTTTCAGTCTGAAACAACCGTCAGCATGTTTGCAGTGCTCCCAGACTGAATGAAACACCTAGGCTGCAGATAAAATAGGACTGCTTAAGGCATACATTCAATCCACAAAATCCCTAGTATAAAATATTCCACCTGTTTTTTTTTTTTTAATCCACGGAAGGCTTGCTGAGCAGGCATGTTCCTTTTCAGCAATGACCCGTTTTACATTCATAGAGCTGCAGACATTTATACTTAACAAGGTACCCAGCACTACTACGATCTTGTGCCTGTGGCCGACAAATAGCAGCCTTGCTCTAAAGCATGTCAGTGGCATTGTTATGAAAGGAGAGAGTTGTGTGTGATGTAAAATTAGGAGCACTGGAAGAACTCAGTATTTGTTCCTCTTCTTTGTTTCAAATGATTTTCGATGGAATTCTATGCCTTTGTTTGTTAAGTAGATTAGACAGAGAGAGAGATGGCAACTGGTGCTCGATAAGGGTTCCTGCCCAGATGCCAGAGTCTATGTTTCATGGTCGGTGCCTTACCCCCAGCAGAACATTTCTACTATAAGAAAAATGTTGTCAGCTTTGATGTGTTGAACTTAACCTCAAAAGCCTGGAGAAAAAGGTAAGATGGGTAACATAATTTGTATTTATTCAGATGTCGTGTCAGTGACTTTGTTGTTGTTGTTGTTGACATATACATCTGAAAACTTTATTCGTTCCTTCCTTTCGTTTGATTGTTCCAAAATGTATCACAATGGATCTTGCGTCTATGATTTTGTAAAGTCATACACCAGTGTGGACTGTCAGCTTGGTCTCACTTCCGCATTGTCAAATATTGATGCCCCTCACACTCCTTGTTACTGCTATGAAGAGTGACAGAATCCACGCATGGAGGAGGTGGGACGGGATTGATGGGTCAAACAAACACAGGACTTTCACTTAGGAGATCGCTGTTTGTGCCAGCACTGACTAATTTTAGTGTTACGTAAAGTAAGTCGGGTACATGATGTACTTCCATCACGTTACATCAGATGTACTTATTTTCACTCAGAACATGAAGTTTTTCTAAACCTTACAATATAGTTTTGTTGACTACCCCTCACAGCAACCTTACTCAACAAGTGTTTCACCTAGGAGACTGCTGTTCATGTCAACACTGTTTAATTTTAATGAAACATAATGGAATATGGTGGCACGGTGGTGCAGTTGTTGGCATTGTTGCCTCATAGCGAGAGGGTTCCTGGTTCGAACCCAAGTTGGGGGGATTTGAACCCTGGGGTGGGGAAGCCCTTCTGTGTGCAGTTTGCATGTTCTTCCCATGTCAGCGTGGGTTTTCACCGGGTGCTCTGGCTTTCTCCTACCATCCCAAGACATGTAGGATAGGTTATTGACCCTTCACTAAGGCTAAGGCTAGACTGGCCAATCATAACGTAGCATCGGGCCAGCTCAGATCAGGATCCGACAACAATCTGTGCTCCATTGACTCTAATGTAATTGTTTCAGATTTCCTTCATTTTCAGGCTGGTATTGTGGATTTGGAGCTAAATGCACGTCGTGTATTAATGATACTTGTTACCTGGAGAGGTTGGAAAAAAGATATACGTTTCTTCCCTGTTCCAAAACCAAAACCAAACCCTGAAAAGTGTAGGGTTAGCTAGCTAGCTACTGAAGATATAGCCTACTGAGTGTATACACGTGCTGCTTTTGCTTTTTAATGATTATAACAGTGAAACAAAGGCCGGCCCTGGGGTCTGGGGGTGAAGCTAAACATTGTTCATCTGCAACAGTAACTAAGGGGGCGGGCCTTAGCGAAGGGTGAATTGGTGACCCTAAATCACCCATAGGTGCAAATGGTTGTGTGTCTTTATGTGTCAACCCTATGAGTCTGGCAACCTGTCCGGGGTGTACGCTGCCTCTTGCCCTGTGTCAGCTGGGATAGGCTCCAGCATCCCAACATTCCAACATCCTGCAATGTACATACGTCACACGTTAAATTATGTTATGTTATGTCAAACGTACTTACCCAAAAAATTTGCTTTTTCCACCAAGACCTTTTTCGCAGCAACAAGTGTTTCACCTGCGAGACAGCTGGGCACCTCACACAGGCACAAAAGGGTGCCTTGTGTGTTTGTATCAGTCACCTAGGGTTTAATAATGGAGTGGGACTGTGCATAGTTATACATATGACACATTCTAAAAAAAAAAAAACTTAATTCATTATTCATTCATTCATTCATTCATTCATTTTCTGTAACCGCTTATTCTGTTAGGGGTCGCAGGGGGTGCTGGAGCCTATCCCAGATGACACTGGGCAAGAGGTGGGGTACACCCTGGACAGGTTGCCAGACTATCACAGGGCTGACTTAATTCATTAATTCAGGTAAAATATATGCATTAAATAATATACTTCAATATGCATCTAAAACATTTTGTTTTAGAGTGACTTAAAAGTATGTGAAGTTCTTGTGTTACAGTGGAAAATACTTTCACATTTCATACACACAGTGCTCTTATTCTAAGTACACTGTGTATAAAGGATCTTTCAACTTGGTACTGACACTACAGTATGCCACTATGTACTTACAATGATGTTCCAGATGGGTTTTATGTAATAGCAAATAGCAGCTGTGAAGTGTTAATTTAAAAAAAAGGATGCACAGTTAATGGAAGATATTTTCAGACCGCCACCTTCACACTTCATCATAACCATTCAGCGGATGGTCAGTTATGATGCTTGATGTATGAATACACAAGGTCCTTCGCAGAATAATTCATTATACACCACAAATGACTTTCAGGTACGCCATTTGTCTCCACAACTAGGAATGTAGATCTCCACTTTAAAAAGGAGGGTCAAAAAGTCATTACTATGGTAATGCAATGCAAAGGCCAGAGGCAAGGAGGCAACAATTGATCTTGAAATTGACATGCTGTCACCATGACTGGTCCCTACTCTATTGAGATAAACAAATGCACCGCCTAAAAAAAGAATAATCAATTCTGCATTCTCAGGCTCGAAAGTTGGTAAAATGATTATTTTCCATGAAGTTATCAGATTGAAAAGTAAGTACCCTGGGAAAAAATGCTGGGGCCTACAGTGAGGTTTATGTGCAAGGGTGGGTAGTGTAAAGGAAAAACAGTACATCATCAAGTTAGAACACACTACAGTAACTATCATTTATTTATTTTCTCTGAGGCCACATCGGGTGGCGCACATCACAGCAGACTCTGGCCGGGAGACACGCGGAAGTAACTATCTCAAGCTATTAAAAATGCATCCCTATTTTGCCTACTGCTAATCATGGATATTTTTCTGTAATGTGTCTGGCTTCAAGCTGTTTCAAGGTCAAGATGATAGAGCTGCAATCTCCAGAGACTGTAAATAAATTCAAAATTGAGAATTAAATATAGATAAAGTCATTCTTGCATAAGAATCAAAAAACGCCTCTTCATGTTTTCCCTTGCTGTTAAAATCAAACACTGTTTCTAACACATCCATCAAGCATAATTTATTTAGACATGTGAACACTGTGGTGAATATATACATGAACATATCCGTTACCATGGTTCTTTGGATTGGACGGTGTTGATACAGAAAAGCTTGTTGGTTCTACTGTTGACAAGACCTTTAGCAAATTGTCTGAAATGTGATATTTAAAAAACAGCATGGCTGACTATGACATCAGCCATCCGACAGTAACATATTTTAGGAAGCGTGGAATTTACCAATAGGATTTGGTATTGCAATCCTTTGTGCAGTGTGAGCATTCAAACAGAAGTCTAATTCAAATGTCAAAAGAATGATGTTCTAACCCAGAGAGGTTGACTATAGAGGATATCAAGAATCATACCACACCTACAACATTTGGAAATTCTGGTCTGCAACTTTAGCAGCAAACATTTATCAAAGCTTGTCCAATTAAGACATAACCTTAGTGCACAGGGCGGAGGTCAGCGAAAAAGCGACTATTGATGCTTATTTAATCCCTGCATCAGGCGTGCTGAATTTTAACTCTCATTGCAACCAAGTTGCATCATGTCGAAGAATAATGTCAGGTCACCGCTGTCTATTTGATTAGATTTGAGTTCTGGTACTCCTACATTTGCATTTTACATTTAAAGAATCAAGTCAATGCTCTAACCAGAGAAACCGAATCTAATAAGCTTGAATTTTCTTATCACCAATAAGCAACTAGCACAAGTAGGGAGCGAAAGGGTCAGAAATATGACGAAAGAATGGATGTGGCAAATATTCTTCTTTTCCAAGCATGTTTGATGAAAAATGTACTTGATAATGAATCAAGCTAGTGGGGACCTTGAGAAATACATCTGGCAATCAGCAGCTTTGTACCAGACATGAATATTATACGATACAAATATGTGGCGCAAAGCAAAATGCTCATTTGTTAGAGGACAGCGTGAAAGGAGCACAATCTGAAAATGCAAATCAGTGAGAGGAATAAGTAAGAGGAATACATTTCCCCACAATGAAAAGATTAGGTGTAGTAGGAATCTACTGGATGGGGAGGGGTGGAAACGTTTGCTTTCAATTTTGACAACACAGGTTAATGCAAAGAACGAAAATACCTTCTAAACATGCCTTCCTTAACTGAGATTGTTTTGCCTCTAAAATAACCCAAATCATTCACAGTTCATAACAAACCAAGTTCAAAACAAGTGCAGATGTCTGTGTTAGGCTACTCTCCAAAAGCAAGCTGCATGGAGAAAACCACCAACATCAGTAATGAGACTAAAGCAGAATTTATACTTCTGTATGGAATATACATCATACCTGCAGCATAGGCTCTGTGTAGATGCAAACCCTACACTGTAGCCTAACGTCCACCTCTCCAGAAATGTAACTACACACCTCCTGTGTATTTTTGTAACCATGTACCCCTTTGTGAAAACGAAGCTTTTATTTACTTGTATTTCACACAGACACAATACATTGTGAAGACAATAAAGACCCCACACAATAGCAACTTAAGTCTTGTGCTTTGATTTATCCTGGCTTCATGTGAGTAGAGAAAAACTCTGCTAGCTGCTAGGCTAATTTATGCAATGGAAAATGTCAAAAGCTTATGCTAATAGTGATAGCATGTTGTATATGTAGGGAGTACATGTTTAGTGTAAGACAGTTGTTTTGTCAGCGAACCTTGTGAGTTGTTTTTGAGAGAAATTTTGTTATGTTACCTTTGTTAAATGTTGCTGTCTCTCCTGGCTTTATGTGAGTAGAGGAAAACTCTGCTAGCTGCTGGGCTAATGTATACACTGTAAAATGTCATAGACTTGTGCTAATAACATTAACATGTTGTTTTTGTGCAGAATATGTGTCGAGTTAAAGGCAAGTGCTTTGTCTGTTAATCTTGTGACTTAAAATGAAGCCAATTGGTGTACTTGTGCTTGGAATTTTTGCTATTAAGCCATCTGCTATTAAGTGTAATGTGTATTTTTGGTGTGTTTTGAATCAATCAAACTTTACAGCACTTCCCAGAAACCTCACGACTGTAGAGTTACAGGCACATCATTGCACAAGTTTAAATGTTTACAACATGCATTGTCTACGGCTTAGGTTCTGTATAGAGCTGATGCACAAGTATAAACCCCACTTCATGTATAGCGAAACCTCTGCTAGCCATTAGGCTAATTTATATAATGAAGAAATGCCTTAGGCATGTTGTTTTTGCAGGGAATACTTGTCCAGCAGAAGATAAGTGTTTTGTCTGTGAACATTAGGAGTTATTGTGAGGCTGATTTGTGAACTTGTGTTGAACATTTTCACTATTAAACCGTGTTTAATGTGTGTTTAGGGTGTGCTTTGGATCAATCAAACTTTACAGCACTTCACAGAAAACCCTACGCTGACCAGTGTTTTGAAGGTGTGATTGCAGATTGACACAGACACACCACGGCGCAAGTATAAATGCTCACAGCAGCACTGGCCACATGCATATGTTATGGCATGGGCTCTGCATGGAGCTGACACACAACTATAAATCCACCTTAATCACATTCTGATGACTTTTCATGTGTCGCAGTGGTCAATTCTGTACTTTATATATGTACTATTGTAAAAAAAACTGTGCATGTGCCTCTGTGAAATTATATAGTTTCCTTGTTGCATTTGCCAAATAAATTGAATCAGATTCTTCGCTGCTCGGCTGTATTAAATGCTTCCACCAATGTAACAAAACCGATAGAACTCACTGGCAAGTCTTCAGCAATGTCCTGACTCGCTTCTTGAAACATTTAAATTTCTTTTGGCAATTTCTTTGATTAAGGACTTTGTCTTGATGGAGCTTAATCAGAAATTACTGACTCGGGTCAAAACCTGCCACCTTTAGTCATTTGAGATGTCTGGGCTTTTGACTCATTTATTGCCCATGGCATGTCAAATTAAGGCACCTCACAGCAAGGGTTTTGGTAAAAATGGAGATTCGTTAAAGTTCATTCTATGGCCTCTGGGGAAATCAACAGTGATAGAGTCAAAGGGCTTTGCCGTAATCCAATCTGCCGAGATATGAGTAATACAATTGGTAGTGCTTTATGAGTAATAAAGTGGGAAATATTTAGGCTGCTCAAAGACTTGAGGGGGCGATCATTGAACTGGGAAATGATTCAAATTGACAAAGACCCTCTGTCTCAGAGTCGTCACGTACATCCTGAGTCCCTGAAGCCATGCCTAAGTGTGCCTCAGGTCAGGAAAGGCTGCCTTGGATTTTGAATTATGTCAGAAAGGGACATTTTATTGGTTACATTTATCAGCAATAGCCAATCAATAGCACATTTTGTGCTTAGAAAGGCTTTGATTTCCTAGACACACTTAATTAATGTAACATTCATACAACAGAGTATAAAGAGACACTCAAAGGCAGCAGAGCATTGTGCCTGAGACCGGCTGTTAATCATACAACTAATGTAACCTTGACTTTCACGTTCATATGCACAGACACAGACCAATTATAATGATGCCATTTTATGTCCAAATAATTAAAGTGTGGGTCATCAGATTCATTTCCCACCCCGAGTCCCCAAACCTCAGAAGGATGGTTTCAAAGCGGGGAGATCCGCACTTTAATGGCAATGCCCCTGATTTATAATGTTTTGTCAAGATTTCAGTTGGCAAGGAGCCATAAAGCTTTCACATAGCTGCACGGTGCTTAAAGACTTTTCGCATGAGGGACCTCTTTTGCATTTTTTAACATGAATAATATTTCCAGTTTAAATGTATCACTTGTTATTGTAAAAGTTTAAGCATGGGTTTCATAGATAATTATTAATTTAAGAGAGTATAATGCTTTGTCTTGTGTATTATTGTGCCTGTCAAGAGGTTTATTGCTTTATTAAGGCTACTACTACCTCTTCAAGGGCTTTCAAATGGTTGCTGCTGTCTTTGTGTTTTTGTTCTTCAAGAGTGGATTCAGCTTGAAATAAAAAAGGGACTTCTGAACTATTAGTCTAAAACCATGAGCTACATATAGTCATATTTGTGCCAAATAATGCACAATATAATTCCCAGGACTAGAAGCAGGATGTGTTTCATAGAATATCTTTCACTCATCTGTCATGACATAAAGACCTATCCTTCAGAGTTGAAATCCATCATTGTTAAATGCTGACAAACACAGGTTCCCCCGCCGTAGCCTGACAACAAGGTTTGCTGTCATACATGAGTAGTTTGAGTGACTCTTTGAACAATAAATAGCCAGCGTTGGTAGGCTTTTTCACAAAGAAGTGCACAGGCTGCCGAGCACACTTTTGTTTCTACCACTGGTTTCCTGGAGGCATGTGGGACTGAAACATTTTGTCTGAATCCCATAGGCTCCAGATGCCCTCTGCACAGCAGCAGTTTGTTCAGAGCAGAAAGAATTATGAGCTGTGAATCACACCCTGAAAAGCAACACATGCCTAGATTGCATTTGAACAAATAAAGTTATGCTCCTGTAGTTTGTAATATATTAACTACTATTATAAAACCGTGTTACAAACTGTGACTAATATATGCTGATGGATGACAGAGAGAGGAAGGCAGGCTTTGAATGTTTCAGCACCTTGGACAGAGACATCTACAGAAACTGGGCCTGAGTGTTTCAGCACCATGGACAGATACATACAGAGATACTGGGCCTGAATGTTTCAGCACCATGGACAGAGACAGACAGAGAAACTGGTGCTGTGTCTCAAATCGCGTACTTCTGTACTTACACTTAATATTTTCAGTGCATAAGTGCGTTCACACTGAGAAGAACGGAACAATGCAGTACACTATGAGTACCCGGATAGTGCACTCAAAACGGTCAAGAAGTTGAGTGTGGAACTATGGACACTTCTTGCCCTCAATGGTCGCCATCTTGGCTATGTAGCGGAAGGGGAGGGACCACTTTTCAAACTGGAAATGGCGGCCAAGGACTGTGCAACCATGAACGTTGCAGCATTGTACAAATACACATTTGTTTGCACTAAGCACCACTGTACTGTTGTCGGGTATAAGCCAGCAGTATGCTTATTGGGTTAATTTAGCAGTCTGTAATGATTTGGTACCGAGAACGATAATGCGAATGCTAATGTTAGTTTGCTAACTAGCTAATTTGTGGTCATCATTTCCGGTAAGTGCACAATGGCCGCGTTTGGTTTGAGACAACACTACACCACACACTACTGCACCAATGAGTACATAGTGCACATAGTATACTACATGTAAGTGTACTAACAGAAGTACGCAATTTGAGACACAGCATGGGCCTGAATGTTTCAGGACGGTGAACAGAGACATCTACAGAAACTGGGTCTGAATGTTTCAGAACCATGGACAGAGACATACAGAGATACTGGGCCTGAATGTTTCAGCACCATGGACAGAGACATACAGAGATACTGGGCCTGAATGTTTCAGCACCATGGACAGAGACATACAGAGATACTGGGCCTGAATGTTTCAGCACCATGGACAGAGATATCTACAGAGAAACTGGGCCTGAATGTTTCAGGACGGTGAACAGAGACATCTACAGAAACTGGGTCTGAATGTTTCAGCACCATGGACAGAGGCAGACAGAGAAACTGAATCTGAATGGTTCAGCACCATGGACAGAGCAATACACAGAAACTGGGTCTGAATGTTTCAGGACCATGGACAGAGACAGGCAGAGAAATGCACCCTGAATGTATTCAGGACCAAGGATAGAGACTCACAGAGACTGGAGCTGTGTCCAAAATCACACTCCTCACTACAGAGTCCACCATATAGTGACTTTGCCATTATTTAAGGGCTGTCAAAATATGTTTTGGGAATATTTATACCCCACATAGTGGAATCAAAGAATCCCAGAATGCATTGTAAAAAGTTGTGAACAACTGATCATTACTGACCAGACACTATATCCCTTAATGCATTGCCCTGAGCAAATGGACAGACGAACAAAACTATTTTTTTTTATCACATGCATGTCGGTGTTTGTTATAGATGGTTCTCCAGCTGACGTTGATATGACACGTTTTAATTGGTGGATGACAATGACGTAATTAATGATGCGGAGAAAATGATTGAGTAGTGTCTGAAGGGGTTTTTTTTCTGTTGCAAATGAGCTCACTATATAGTCCTCTACATAGAACTCCCTACATAGTGAGTAGGGAGTTCGGAATGAGTGAGTAATTTCAGACAAAGTGCGGGGCTGAATATTTCAGCACCATGGACAGAGACATACAGAGACTGGAGCTATTTTTTTGTCTTTACCTGTTATAGGTACTGCAGCTTCCATTGCTAAGCATGTATTCATGCAGTTATAGCTGCATTCATTGCAGACTTTAACATATTATACTCACAACAGTAAAATTGCATACCGGTATGCATTTCTCATATTTCCCAGTAGTACTTTATGTACCTTTCACACTTATCTAGTGCTATAACTAGCGCTCCTGTTTGTGATACCTACATATGTGAAGTAGCACTCCTCAGCCAACCTACTTCATATATGTGTTTTTGTAGTTGGATGTTTTTACAATTATTTTGTTGACTTAAACAATTAATATTCCTATTTTTACTATTTGACTGGTCATCAGTCACTTGAATGCATCATCATCAGTCATTGCGAGCTGTCAAGCTGTCATCTGTTTGCAGCTCAGTCGCTGTGACGTATCATCCGCCGTGCAGAGGACTGTGGATCAGAATAGCCAGAAAAAGCATGCTGACTTGCATACCTCAAAATGTGGATGAACATCCTGGTGTTTTTGGCATACTGCATTTGACGAACCATGTATAGGAACATACTACATCTTTTCTACCATAGTAAATAGTATGATAGTATGGACTGCACAGAGGGTCTAAATTAAGCATCACGGATAGAGACACAAGACAACTGGGGCTGCAATCAACCCCAACAAAACATAGCAAAACAGTTAATTATACAACAGCTTGTTGTGTTGCGCTTTTAATATGGGGGGAGGCGGGGGTAACTTAATTAAATTCAAAGCATGGGAAACATATGTTTTCATTGCCAAAGCAAGTGAGAATAAAAACAAAAGCTTTATGTTCTAAGATCTACTTGAATTTGGTTTATATATTCGTCACTGCTGATTAGATATCACCCTCTGACACACCCACCAAACATAAACAAAACAAAATAACAACAAAAAAGGTACCTCTTTTCCTGTTGCACACTGTTTCGCACCATTTTGACAAAACATGCCCTTCAACCTGGAAACTGTAGCAAAACAGTGCACACCATTTTGCGATTGAACATGCCCTAGGTCTGAATGTTTCAGCACCATGGACAGAAGCACATGGAGAAACTGAACCTAAATGTTTCATAACCATGGACTACCTGAGACTTGGTTTTGATGTTTCCCTACAGATAGAGACAAGGGAAGTGAGGCTTGTGTCCCAATCCAGCATTACATTCCTATTCTAGCTGGGTTTTGAGATGTAGTCTGTACATAATGGGGAAAAAAGTGACAACAGCAAAGCATGAGGAACGTAAGTTAAGCAAGTAGCCTAGACAGAGTGCCAAGAGTGAGCTCTGCCACTCCGAGAGAGTGGTGCTCTGGATACGTAAACAGTACATTCAGACAGCGCGCCTAATTTATGAACGGTCCAGTTTGTGCCAGAGTGCGCTCCGGCACTTGGAGTGAATATTTCCAAACGTACCCCATTCAGAGACTCGTATTATCTTCCTCTTTTGTCGCAAACAACCCAACAGAACTTGCTAGCAGGCCTCCAGGTAAGCCCCGCCTACAAAAGACGTCATACTGTTTACTAACAGTAAAAGGGTCTATATGTCCCCCAGTGTCTTCATCGATTTACTTTTAGTGTCTCCAGTTTCCTCCCACACTGAGTTCGTGCAGGTTAGGTAAACTTGAAATTCAACATCTAAGTAAGTCCGCAGGTGTGACTTTGTTTGAAAGTGCCTTGTGTAAAAAATGCAGCTCTATTCAGGTGTGCATCACACCTCTCATCAAATAAAGACACCAGCATATAAACCCCTGGAGGGGATAAGTGTTGTAGAGAATACATGGATGAATAAATGATTACTCAATAATCAAACCCACCAATGCTACAAACAAGGGGGGGCTGTCTCAGTTTCTGACATGCTGACATTTGTGAGATATGTGATCTGAAATGGCTTCACAGCAGTATGTGATCGTTCTGACAGCAGATCGTAACAGAAATTGATGGGCGTCCTAAAAATTCTTTATGGAGCAGTAAAAACTTACATGTTCATAGATACTACATAATCAACATGGTGCCTCAGATGAAGCTTGCTGCCTCAGACGTGATCACACTCTATGATGGGATTAGAGACATAACAGCAGAGCCATAACAGACTCTGACTTCATGGTCCATGTAGTATGGTTAAAACAGACACGCTGTGGGACAGATGGACCAGGGGTCCCCGTACATAAAAGCAACGTGTACACCTTTTTTTCCCCCACATCAGCGTGCCCACCATCACATATGCTCACCGCCACAAAACCTGTTCAGATGTACCTTTACGTACGAGTAAATGATGTGTGGGCTACGCTTTAAGCGGAGCATTAGAGAGTGGGTCATAAATAAGATGATTATGGTTTAATCCCATGAATGATTACACATCAGCAGTGAATGTAAAGGAGTGACAATTTATACAAGTGTGGCTGGCTAAATGGATGCTTGTGTAAATGAGCAGTTAAATCAGTCAAATAATTCCTCTTGTATTTCTTGTCACAGCTTTTACTTGAGTCAACACCATTATAGCCTGTATTATAAGAAAAATAGCATGTTATTTTTATTTTGACTACATTATTTGTTTATTTTTCAGTGACAATTCACAGCACTGACTGCAGTATGTATATATTTTTTTAACTCACAGAAAATGCAGCTCTGTTATCAGTTCAAAATGATCAAAACATGCAAAGTTAGATCTGATTAATATGGACATAAATTTTGGCACAGCTTTGATTTTACCTTCGCTGTTTTGCTGCGCAGTTTTAATCTGCCCTATGAAAAACAAACTTTCCCACACCATCAATTTACACGCCAATGTGGCTCAGAGGAACGCCGACTGCATCGAGCAGCATGGGCTCCAGAATCGAAACACCCCAACACAATAATATTTATTAATATGGGGAAGGTTTGCTGACTCTGCATTCTCGTTTTACAGCATCGCCCTGCTTCGCAATCACACATGCACTGTACTTCTAAGCTCTTTAGTAAAACCACAGTCTTACAAAATACAGTCGACGCTGCTTGAAGTCACTCTACCACTTTGGCACTTTGGGGACACATGTCTCACACAAGAGCATATGATTCACTTCTCCCAGTGCAAGGATTTAAGCCAGAACCCTTCTTGTCTTTAATCTTCAGTCTCAACATCCCACTCTCTGAGCCATCCTGCTGAGTGGAATATTTTTGCTTTGCACAAAGGATTGGGAAATAGAGACAAAACAGCAGGCCACAGTGAATCTCTGGCACGGGAAGGGGCGAGACCACAACATGGCCCGTGAAGCAACACACCACATGCATGGTGGCAACAAACTCCATTGCCCCAGTGGCTCTGCGGCATGGAAAGCTGAAGCTGAGCTGCTGCAGTCAGCCTCCTGGCAGCAACACAGGAGCTGCCAGTCAGTAGAGAAATGGCTGAGCCTGCACAGAAATGACTGGTTCATTCATTCCAAAAGCAGGGAGACTGATGTCTCTTGATGATGGTCGGCCCCTTCCTGAGTGTGTACTGATCTTACCAGCGATGGTCACCCTAAACAAAGGTACTGTGTATGTGCCGGTGATCAATTTCTCCTTGTCAGAACTTGCCAGAGGTTGGATGGATTGGATGTTTACGCAGGTCATCTCTGCTCATGTTTAGTAGGCAACTACAGTCGCAGACAAGGGCTGCACCAGGGCTGCAGTTCTGAAAGCACAGTCATCTAGCAACTGTGCAATTGCCAGAAGAACATGTTGGCATTGTACCAAGAGCAAAGGTTTGCATACTGACAGTAGGGACATACTAATACTTTGGGGAAGTAACCTCTTTAAATAATATCAGTGATCATGAGTTTACTCAGATACTGGTAGGGACAATTCTGTTCTTCCAAACGAAAGACACAAGAGGAAAGTAAACTATGTCGACATGAGTGTTGACTCAGCAAAGATAACTGCAGGAGACAAAAATATTTGGAAGCAATACAGAACACCAAAGAGCTTTATTGGATTTTCATCTAATATAGCCTATTTTTTATTTTGAATGTCACCTACAGCCTGAATTTTGTTTTTCTTTACATACAGTACAGGCCAAAAGTTTGGACACACCTTCTCATTCAATGCGTTTTCTTTATTTTCATGACTATTTACATTGTAGATTCTCACTGAAGGCATCAAAACTATGAATGAACACATGTGGAGTTATGTACTTAACAAAAAAAGGTGAAATAACTGAAAACATGTTTTATATTCTAGTTTCTTCAAAATAGCCACCCTTTGCTCTGATTACTGCTTTGCACACTCTTGGCATTCTCTCCATGAGCTTCAAGAGGTAGTCACCTGAAATGGTTTTCCAACAGTCTTGAAGGAGTTCCCAGAGGTGTTTAGCACTTGTTGGCCCCTTTGCCTTCACTCTGCGGTCCAGCTCACCCCAAACCATCTCGATTGGGTTCAGGTCCGGTGACTGTGGAGGCCAGGTCATCTGCCGCAGCACTCCATCACTCTCCTTCTTGGTCAAATAGCCCTTACACAGCCTGGAGGTGTGTTTGGGGTCATTGTCCTGTTGAAAAATAAATGATCGTCCAACTAAACGCAAACCGGATGGGATGGCATGTCGCTGCAGGATGCTGTGGTAGCCATGCTGGTTCAGTGTGCCTTCAATTTTGAATAAATCCCCAACAGTGTCACCAGCAAAACACCCCCACACCATCACACCTCCTCCTCCATGCTTCACAGTGGGAACCAGGCATGTGGAATCCATCCGTTCACCTTTTCTGCGTCTCACAAAGACACGGCGGTTGGAACCAAAGATCTCAAATTTGGACTCATCAGACCAAAGCACAGATTTCCACTGGTCTAATGTCCATTCCTTGTGTTTCTTGGCCCAAACAAATCTCTTCTGCTTGTTGCCTCTCCTTAGCAGTGGTTTCCTAGCAGCTATTTGACCATGAAGGCCTGATTGGCGCAGTCTCCTCTTAACAGTTGTTCTAGAGATGGGTCTGCTGCTAGAACTCTGTGTGGCATTCATCTGGTCTCTGATCTGAGCTGCTGTTAACTTGCCATTTCTGAGGCTGGTGACTCGGATGAACTTATCCTCAGAAGCAGAGGTGACTCTTGGTCTTCCTTTCCTGGCTCGGTCCTCATGTGTGCCAGTTTCGTTGTAGCGCTTGATGGTTTTTGCGACTCCACTTGGGGACACATTTAAAGTTTTTGCAATTTTCCGGACTGACTGACCTTCATTTCTTAAAGTAATGATGGCCACTCGTTTTTCTTTAGTTAGCTGATTGGTTCTTGCCATAATATGAATTTTAACAGTTGTCCAATAGGGCTGTCGGCTGTGTATTAACCTGACTTCTGCACAACACAACTGATGGTCCCAACCCCATTGATAAAGCAAGAAATTCCACTAATTAACCCTGATAAGGCACACCTGTGAAGTGGAAACCATTTCAGGTGACTGCCTCTTGAAGCTCATGGAGAGAATGCCAAGAGTGTGCAAAGCAGTAATCAGAGCAAAGGGTGGCTATTTTGAAGAAACTAGAATATAAAACATGTTTTCAGTTATTTCACCTTTTTTTGTTAAGTACATAACTCCACATGTGTTCATTCATAGTTTTGATGCCTTCAGTGAGAATCTACAATGTAAATAGTCATGAAAATAAAGAAAACGCATTGAATGAGAAGGTGTGTCCAAACTTTTGGCCTGTACTGTATATAAACACATTTCCAATATAAATTGCATTAAAAAAAATCCAGAATGCAGGAAAGAAAGTGTTTGCTCAAAATCTCCTGAGGGAGGACCCCCACATTATGTGTCTCTAGCAGTGTTGAAATGAAACCTACATCCTTGCATTGTACATGTCTGCAAACCAAGGATACATTACATTTGTATGTTCCAAACAGATCATGTTTATGTTTCTAAAGTGATGTAGTTGTGATCACATATATGTGAGGTGAATGTCATTGATGGAGGGGATGGAGGGGAAGGGGGATGGCGTAACACCACAGCGAGATGGCTGCCAAGCTGGCGGAATTTTCAGTGGTGATTGTGTGACCAAAAATTGAGCATATGCAACCAATTGGCAATTCTCATTCAAGGTGCCCTATTTAAACTGCCTACTGTTGCTGCTTCCACTGCAAGCTGCTTTGCAACCCGCCTCCACCCCAGCTCCTCCTTTTCATGCTGTGTCTGACTTATCAGTGTCATTTCTGTTTGTCATTGATGCTGCTCTGTTCTGTTCCTGGGGGTCTTTGCTGCTGCTGTCCCTGTCTTAGGCTTTCCATGTAGGTACATGGAAGGGCAGGGAGGTTTGCGCTCTCTCCCCCAGACTTTCCTTATTTGCATGTGGAAGGGCAGAGAGGTGTGCTCTCTCCACCTCATGCTTTCCGTATAGGCGAGTGGAAGAGTCTTTGGGTGTAGGCCTGAGGAAAAGCAGAGAGGCCCCAGAACAGAGCCATACTGCCAAATATAAAACTGCAAATAGAAATAACATTTTTATTTGACTACAGTGGTCCTGACTGAAGTTGGCATTTTTTAGTGTGACATCGGCAGTATCTCCATCCATGATCGTGCCACCAAAACCTAACAACAAAAGTATTTTAAACCAAGACACAATCTTTTCCTAACTTGTGGTTTTTGTGCCTCGACATAACCACACTTTAACCACAGCATTTTTAAAATGCATATAAATGTTAAGTAAGTTTTAACATATCTGCAACACAATAATGTGCAAATGTTACATATCCATGGTTTGCAGTAATGTACAATGCCAACATTTATTCTGGCAATTGTGTTGAAAATGGCTAATATGGACACTTCAACAGAATCCTCCATGACCTTCTATGCACCTTGTCAATTGAGCCAAAGAAGTGATGTTCTGAGTATCTTTCACTGGTTTTGTTCAGCCAAAACATAATTCCACATCAAACCACAGGGCAGTCCCCCTTCTCTCTGATGTTTGGCCCTGAACCACAGCTTCATGGAATTTTCAGTCCTATGAATGGGGGTTCGATGGTGATATGTGTCCCTCACCTGCACTGTACTGCTCAATTACTGTGTGTGATTAAGCTGGCTTCTTGTTGGTTTTTGAATGTGAAGTTAAGGGGGTCATTACAACCCAAAACCCATAAGTAAATGAGGCTGGTCACAACTTCAATTAGCTCTGTATTCAAAGCTAGCATCCATGCACCCAGGTCCTGTGTCTCTGCTTTTAGAGATAGTAGTGCTGTTTGTCTAAATGACTTTGGAGCTGCATTTTACGTGCATAAGCACTAACTGACAGATGTAATGGGGGCTACTGACATATTTAAAGGTATTAAAGGTGCAATAAGTAAGATTTTAAGGTCTCGTGGCACAAAAATGGCCTTGATATATCTGCAGGGTTTGATAAGGTTGTTGATCACTACTAGTGAGTCAGCTGCTACGGAGCCAGGGACTGAGATTTCTCACTTTCAAAATTTTCTGCCTGTACTGTTGGAACAACCTCAGCTGCTCTCATATTTTCAGCTGCTCAGTGATGGATGATGGTGTGAGTGCCACAAGAAATTTTGCTCCCCAGCCAAAAAAGCAAATGGAAGATTATTAGAGTACTTAGCATTTGATATATTTCCTTTTCACTTGATGTTTCTGTTATCCTCCCTAATTAACTTTAATATTTATGTCAGGTGCAGTTCACCGTAAACTGTGCTGTGAGCTGTTGATGTTGGATAATTATTTTCATATTTGACAGAAGTTGACAAAAGTGAAACATGGCTTTCTGCCCATGTCGAATAGCATGCTCATTTCCATCTTTGATGAATCACAGATCTATTTTAGTCGGCTCTTTTTGATACAGGACAAATTCTCTTGTTATGGCTTAATGAGTAAGTAATTCCAAGTGGCAACAACATGCTAGCTGATATTTATCAAAAAAAAAGGGCCAAATAAGTCATCAAGGGAAATGTCACAGGGAGCTGTAACCTTTTAAAGGGGCTAACCTTTGAGGCTCAGTGGCAAGATATAGAGTCGTTTGGTGGAGGTGGAGTAGTGCTGAGTCGTAATGAGGGCCGCTGCGGTGTTTGTGACAGAAATTAACTTTAGGTTAATGATCAGGGAGTGTCATCTGGGAGCTCCCAAGCACAAGAGTGCTGCAAAAGCACGTACAAATAGACACACAAGCTCCCACGGAGGCACAGACTGTTTTGCTTGCATGCACGCACAGAAACATACAGACAGAGTGGGGCATTTCATAAATGCATAGTATCAATCTTGTGGTTTCGTCAATTAAACCCTCGAGGCTCTCTAGGATATTTGGTCAGCAGCCTCTCTATGATATGAAGCAACCACTCTAGATTCACATCAGGTATTGGAGGAGATTTCAGAAGTGTTTTAACCTCACAGCGCTTTCCTGCTCTGGTTGATTTGCTCACTACAATCTGTAATACAATTAGCTTGTTTTGTTCTCATATACACCCACGAGCACACAGTGAGAATAAAATTTAGCATCAGTCCTGCACTGGCTAGAAACTCCTGAGGCCAATATTGATGTTAAACTTCACCATAGATGTCCAAATAACAAGCCACACAAGGCTTTACCCTTTCCTTTCAAAACAGTTGATGGTAAACACTTCAGTTTGGTCTTCACCACATACTGTCTGTGAGGTCTGTATGCAGCTTTGCCTGCATGATGAAGCATCTCGCCCCAGGTTTAAGTCATAAAAGTGAAGCTGCTGGGCCAGAAAACCACATTTTCTGAGTAGGTAATCATGACCATTAATCATGCTGGCACACTTCTCTTTCCCATTGGCCAAAAAGAATAGGTCATGGCTAAAGACTGTACCGACACACTGGCGGTGAATATGCATCCCCCTCCACCTACTCAAGGCCATTTGGGCTGATTTGTAGCAGCAGTCCTGTGAAATTACCTGAGTTGTGGTTGTCAAAAATAAAAAATAATGATAAAGTGGCCAAGTAATAGTCAAGGCTTTCCTCGCTCTCTAATACTGTTATGACACCGTCGACAGCAGCTCTTTTAAGGCACCTAATTTGAGGAAATTGGGAGGGTGATAGAAAAGCTGTTTTTATGGGTGTTGTACCAATTTCAGGTTACTCAACTGTTTCCATTTATCACAATTTCATATATCGTTCAGAGGTAGGGAGATTTAATTTACAAAATTGTATAGTACATTAATAGAAAAAAAAACACATAACCTGTCAGATTCAGTAAATTCAGCATGACATGAAATCCTGTTTACAGCTACTAGCTGTGAAAGGTGCATTCATATCTTGAGAGCCATTTGATGCTTTTAGTGAGTGAAAGAGTTGAGTTTGTGTGTGACATTTGGTGACAGTATGACGACAACTTAAGTGTAGTGCACCATTACATATACAGTTAAAAACCTTGACACTTTATAAAAAGGTGCACAAAAAAGAGTCATTACTTAGCAACGGATGAGTTAACTTACTATTAGTTAATGGTCAGATCCTGGTAACTCCCAATCAAATGTCATACAGTAGCTAATCATTGGTTAATTTAGAAAACAGTGAAGTATTGACTGAGGCCTCATTAGTCAATGACTCCTTCTCGAGTAACTACCCATCAAATGTCAAAGATTGGCTAATCAGTTGTTTAGGACTAGTTAAAATAAGAGGCAAGTGAGGGAACTACTGAGGAACTAACAATTAGTCATTGTCAGCTCTTAAGTAACTACCCATCAAATGTCATTGACTGTCTAATCAGCAGTGACTGATTAGTGAAACAAGTAAGGGAAAATGAGGAATGACCTGAAAGCCTTTTAACTAATGATTAGCCATATTTGATCGGGAGTTACTCAAGAATTGACATCAAAGCCCTGTTTCCACCAAACACTTTTGGTGTGGTACCTTTGGAACCAAAAGTAAGCCTTCAGACATGGTAGCTAGACCCTAGCGTTTCCATTGCAAACAGTACCCTTAAATGTGGACAGGGTTGTTGTCACTCACTGCTCCATCCAGCACTCACTGTTTTCCTCATTACTGGTGACACAGATGGAAGACTGCACTGATTTATTGTCCACAGAATGGAGTTACATACCGACATTCTTAGAGCAAAATAGAACAAGATGCAGTGAGAGTCTCTCTCCACGGGATATTTAAAAATAGTGGGTTTGTGCATTTAGTCCTTCTCAGGCAAGCTCGGGGCTTTAGTATTGCTCCTCAATGCTTTTTTTTTCTCCGAGAGAGGATTAGAATATATTCTGTCACATAACCTGTTTGATATTAATACAAATAAACGCTTGAAGATCCACTCATTACTAAAAGTATATGTCATATAAAAACTAAAGTAATTTGTTGATTGATTCACGTCATCACCTCATGCACTGAGTAACAAGTTAACGTTCCACCTTAAAAGTCGCTGGCAGTCGGCCCAGTGAATTAAGTTATTGTTTCTCTGACTACAGCTGCAAGAGGCAGCAAAACACCCTTTCATCCTTTCGTGACCGTCCGCTATTGACCAATCAACAGACTGCAGTGTTCACAGCTCCACCTTGTAGTACCAGATCTGTGTGCTAGGTACCCCAACAGAGGGGGGACCAAAAATAGGCACGGTATGGAACGGTTCCATTGGTACCATCCACAAGTTTTCACAGTGGAAACGAAAGAAAGTGTATCCAACTGAACTTTACTGTACCATACTGCTCAGTGGACACTGGGCTAAACTAATAATTAGTTACTCATTCGTTCCTCATGTGTTCCCTTAGTCATTACTAATTCACTAATTATATGATTAGCTACTGTGTGACATTTGATCGGGAGTTACGTTAGAACTGACCATTAACTAATAAGTTGCCCATTTGTTCCTTATTAGTTCCTTAGTATCTACTCATTTTTTGTGTACCACAAGGTGTTACCACCTTTTATATAGAATATAAACGAAGCAACACTGCAGGAATACAATTTATTACTGGCAGGTTAGCTACAATATTAAACTATAAACATAACATTGTACTGTAATACATTTATAAAGTAATATACAGTTAAAGTAAATTACAGTAGTGATCCCGTAGAGCAACAGAGGGATGTTGGCAACTACAGCTCCCAACAGATTACCGTAATTTTACAGAAAAATGTGTTACTGTGTTGCGGTTAAGAAGAGGTTCGGCTTGGTTGATGCATTGATTCCTTTACAACAACAAAAAGAACATTAACCTTATGTGAAAAATGCAAAACCACACTGTCTTTAAAGAAAGTGTAAGTAAGTAATACTAAGCACCTGTTTCTTTTTTAAGCTGAGGGTAAAGGTGGGTTTACAAGATGAAACAAACATAACAAAACAAGACCAAGAACACAATGAGAGCAAAAGAACAAATGTTATACACCTCCATACATGTCAAAGAACATCAAAAAATGTCAAAGCAGATATGAACATAACCCTGCTCTTTACAGCTAAAAAACATAACTTAGGCACATCTGAGGCACAGACTGTGCCTTAAACACATCAAGAACAAAGCGTCCTCCTACGCTGTCGGTAGGCATTCAACACAGACTGAGCTAGGTGGAACACTTTACAGGCACTGAAGTCTACATTCATCAGACGGGGAAAACAAATCAGAACGTTCTGCAGATGTTTTAATGGAAAATAATTCAATTGTTTCACGAATCTCAAATACAGTATCAGAATCTAGAAATACGAAATTACAGCAAATTATTCTCTTCCAATTTTTACACTGCAGTTATTTGTTTCATGTCAATATAGCAGGCCACTCCACTCTTTTCAAGACTCCAGTCAATCCATAAGAACTCTTTACACAAGTTCAATTGCCTTGGAAACAAGTGACACTTGTGCTCAAAAGAGTTATGTCTCAGGACAATGAAAATGAGCAGTTTTTGCATCACACCTTCAGCTTGGCAGCCTTTCAATTTCCATGTTCACAAATGCAGTCATTCCATGGCGCTATTGGGAACTGGCTCAGTGCAGGGCAGATTATGATAAAAATTGGGTCACACACATACTGTAACTGCTGCTGTTTGTTGTTTGCTGCACTCTGCCACATTTCGGGGGCCAGAACGAGTTCTGAAAATGCCCCTGTGGGTCCTTTTTAATCTTTAAAAGAGTAGACTGATAGCTGACAAGCACAGATGCTGTCAAAAGTCTCTGACCTGATACCAGACTGCTGCAACGCTACAGCTGGCAGTATTGCTGACATACTGTGCTGATACTGGATAATGACTTTTCTCATGTGGAGAAAAGAAATCATGGAAGTAGTTATTAGATTCAGAGCTAATTTAGAATTGGAGGCAATTTAAAACGGAGACTTTATCTCACCAGTGCAGCATTTGAGATTTCAGTGGTGTATGTAAAATCACCTTATATGCTGTCGGGGCCTATCATGACAGCTTTTATGTCCTTTAGACAGGGTTAAGTACCACATGCTCACCCTCGTCTTCTTTTTAGCGTATAAAATAAACGCATGCATTTGTTTAGTGAGTAGTGTTATCTGGAGTACTTCTTCTCTGAGCAATGTGGGCATGCATTACTTCTGTGAGCCTGCCTAGGAATCCTAAATCTGCATGTGATGTAACTGAGACTGCAAAAATACTGGATGCGTTTTAGTGTTAGGGTGGTCTTTCCTGAAAGAACCTGTAAATCTACTCAACTTACCTGCACATTTTTCTACCTACAGCTATCATTAGCTGCAAATTACTTACTCCATGCTGTTAAGATGGACAGCTACTTTATCATCACAAGCCTTTAAACCAAGCGTATAGTTTTATTCTTTAATCAAATCCCTGGTGAACTGGACTATTTTACCTCAACACGTGACACACGTTAAACTGAGTTTGAGTGGAGTCCCCACAGAGGACTGCAGCAGTCACTTTCATACTGTAAAAAAAAACAAAAAAACAGAACAACTCGACTTTGTTGCGCGTGTGTTTACGGATGAGCCCAATCTGTCAATGTTTGAATGGTTTTTGTGAAATGTTAATGAAATAAACAGGCGGAGATCAAAATATTTGCATCCTATTATGTCGACACACATGAGACAACAACATTCGCCTGCCTCTCCTCCTCTCTGTGTGTATATATAGATATATTACTCTCTCTTTTGCTTTGTATTTATCCCCCCAACAGCTTAGCGGAGATATGAAGGATCTCTGTGCTGATCAGGGATGGAAAAACAGTGCCACCACAGGGCTGTTTGGAAACAGCATTCACTCCTGTGGGCACAGTGGGGCATTGCAGCCTGAAGTGACATTACACTATGAATTTCCCAACCTGAAGTGTTCATGCAGAACAGCTCCCTGACTGAACCAACCTCTTCCTGTGGCAGATAGTGAAGTGTGTAAGAGAGTTATTTTCATAGCTGTGCCCACCTTCATGAGAAGAAATGAGCTAGGCTGAGAAATAAAAATAAAGTAGCTTGAAAAAAAGAACTAAAGAAACAGAAAGAAAAGAGAATTACCCTTTAAAACTGAGAGATAAGTATCTTTGCAGTACCTTATCACCTTCAGGCCATACAAGAGATTAGTATGGACCGCCTGAAGTTGGAGAAAGATAGCAGAAATTTGTATTTACCCATTAGACCCATTGATCAAAGCAAACACACTCCAAGAGACGCCCCATGTGGAATGAATCAATTGGGATCAATGGAATCAGACCAAACAGGCTACAGCCTGTAAATATCAAAAGGTCGATTTGCCTGGCCAGAAACGAATCACAGCAGAATATTAAACAAGGTGAATTTCATCACACATGCAAACAAAAGTTGCTCGATGGCCACCGCTAGAAATTCTAAATGTGCGGTTTGGTTTAAAATCTGAATCAAATAACCGGGTGGTGATTACTAAGCAGATGATTATAAACCCCGAAAATAGAAACAGACATATGAATCACCGAGGCTCAGCTGGTGAAGGTGCATACAAAATAAAGGCAGCGTGTCGAGTTTGCCTGGAACCCTTTGTTACACCTCCTCCCGCACATCTATTCTCTGTTTTCACTTGCAGCAGACTAATGATGAAGAAATGCCATCAAAGTAATCTCTTAAAGGGCACTTCCTCAGACACACTCGGAAGACTCAGTGCCATGATGCTCCCCAGGGTGACGTTTTTCTTTCTTTTTTTTTTAAATCTGCTCTTAAAGCAAGCAAAACCTCAAAGGTAAAGCACAACGCAGGGCTGCAAAACTTGTTCTCCTTTATACACTCCCCTATTTTAGCATTTCATGTGGTTTCCTACTCTGTTTGAATCAGATAACACCGTGTCAAATTAGTTTCTGTATTCTGTAAGGTAATTTCATCCACAAGTCACTTCACTCTGTCAGTAAGGGTCAATGATCAGTAATGTGTTTGCCCTTACTGTAACACTTTGAGGTGACTCTGCAGCAGGTTGCCGAAAGTAAAGAGGCGTTTCGAGACTGTTTTTTTGTAGATGGTTCGGCGTGTTATTCTAAAACTGAAAGAGAATGAAAGAGTTTCTTTTGAAAGCTGTCTCGCATGTCAGAAGAAAGCCATTTTGGCAGCTTTTCCATCTGAAGAAAATCTATTGTGCACACACTGAGGAGAGAGAAGGAAGCAGGAGTCGGATGATTGTATTGAGACGAGAAAAAACATTAGTTTGGCTTTCACTGCCCAAAATTTCGTTTTTAGATTATTGTTTAAATGTGAGAAAATTAACACTATTCAGTGCTTGGGAATTTGAATTGCTTTTGAAATTTAAGACATTTAAGTTGACAAACTACAATCTTCACATGTATATCTTATTTAAACTTTTACGTCAAGCACACCGGTTTGTGACACACGCAAAAGAAAAAAAACGAAAGTCACATTACCACACAGCCCTGCCACTGCTGTGCTTATTGTATCCTCGTATCAGGTAGCAGCTGGGAAATCACACGTATCTGCTGCAGGCATTTTTAATCAACAGCTATATGGAAAGTGCAACAATAGATTCCTGTTAACTCCGAAACCCAGATGCAGACCATCCGTTGCTAATAGCCCTATTCAAACAAGAGCAGCATTATGTTTAATATTAATGAATTACGCCTCGGCCGCGCCGTTTCATGATTTCATTCGCATAATGAAATTTTCTGAACCTCTTGTGGCCTGGATACAATTGTGCAAGGTCAAGATTTAATAATTTATCAATGTCTGATTAAGCAAAGCAGAAAGTGCTTTGTGATAAAAAAAAAAATATTGTTCTGTACATTCTACAAGTCCTTATACCTACAAGACTAATAGAATATTTTATCTCTAAAAAAGACCTGTTTGACTCATCAGACTTATGAGTGTGCTGTCTGATCTGCTGCCTTCTTGGGGACCTATGTTCTGGTTACGTTTAAGAGATTAAAAGTACATAGTTATGCTTTGGGGAATATTGTGTTCATAGTTAAATGAAACCAGTGATTGCTGTTATTAGGAGAGGGCACATAAACTGTAGTCTCCAGTCCTAAAGCTTTGTATGCCTTTGATAGCCCTGGGGTAATGCACATGTAAATGCATCTACAGGGGTATGCAAAGACAGCTGCTATAAGTAACTGAGGGTTACAGAGGCTTAAACAGCACCTGCACTTAAAACCAAAAGTGGACTTTTGAATCATTGTGCTATGCTAAGATGACATAGGAATGGATTCTTCCTATCGCCTTTCTACCAGCTCCCCTAAATTTGTGCTAAATTTAGGGTCTCGTGTCTATTTTGTAAGATTTGATGGTGCTTTTTGTGGTTGGCTTTGGACAGTGGTGGCTAAAAGTCACTTATTGGGATGTGGGAAACAACTCTCCTTTTGCTGACTTGTAGCTAGCTTGATGCTAGCTAGCCAGATTAAGATTTTCAAATGTAAACATTAGTAAACACTGAGAAAAGATAGGCACTACCTGAACTGGCATTGTGCTAGCCAGTCTACAGGTACTGGATAATAACTAAACAACCTCCATGCCTGCATCAGTTTCCAACTAGATTCCAGGAACTGTAATGTCTGTTGATTCACCAAAACTTGGCTAAATCCTAGACAGCGCCTTTCAATCATGTGGCTCTTTTTCTATATAGCCCCTTTTACACTGCCAGATTTTCGGCGAATGTTGGGCCGTTTTGCCAGCAAGCTGCAAGCATTTAGACACACAGAGCTGGATTGGCGAGTTGATCCGAGGTGCCCAATTTTCTGTAGGGTAGACATATTGGCGGAACCCTTTTTGGTTTAAAAAGAACGAGGCGCCCTTCCGCCACTGGAGGGGCTGTTGATGACGCCGCACGTGCGACCCACTGGTGGTGGATAAACAGGAAACAGCTGATAGCAGGAATGAGCAGATAGTACTAGTAGCAAGAGGGAAACGCAAACCTGAAAGACACTGTAAAGATGAGCAACTGGGGAGACAAGGAATTGCGCACCCTCCTTGCCCTCGCAGACAAAGAGGCCATTAACTGTCAAGTGACGGGGACGGTGAAGGTCAACTTACGAGAGAATCACCGAAGGACTGACCAGCCGTGGCTTCCCTTGGAGTACGTCACTGTTTACGTCACACGCTGAGCTACACGTTTTGTTACTTGCTCACGCCCCCCATTACCCCAAAAAGGCACATTCTGTATAAACAAAAGTAGGTAGGCAGCATTTTGCCGCACTCCCCGATTTTGTTTTCATACTGCCAATGCTGAATAAAGACTGATTGGGCTTTCCTGCAAATTTGCACAATTCCTATTTATAAAGGGCATATGCCAATCCAACAGAACAGAGGATTGTGGCAAGAAAAGGAAAGGAGTGTGCTTTATGTTGAATAAGGACTGGTGTGACAGTGGGAATGTGAGCTGCTGTCCTGTTCCTGCTGTGGATCATTGCTATCGGCATTCAAAGCCGGCTACAGTGCAGTGCCACTTGTGTTCAGGAAGAGTGATCCAGTGGCTGTCTTGTTGGGATGTGTGGACAATTAAATCATTCCACAGCCAGAAACCATGGATTATTCGAACTATTCGGGAACATGGACAATCACAAAGCAGCAGTCAACAATATAAGAAGACGCCAAATAACTAAATTACAGTGCACAAGTTAAAGGAGCTGTTGGGATCACGTTTCACTGGAGTTGTACCTTGTATATTTTAATGTGACAAATAAATGATTGATTGATTTGTTATTACTCAAATGTGTATTTCCCATTGTTGTCCACACTTAAAGCAGTGTGTTGCTCCATCATTGACACTGGATAATTTTATGTAACACATTTTTTGAGGGGTGGCTGGGGCTCAGGAGGTAGAGCCAGTCGTCCACCAACTGGAAGATCAGCAGTTCAATCCCTGGCTCCCCCAGCCAATATGCCACAGCATTCTTCGGCAAGATAGGTAACCCCACATTGCTCCCGATGGCTGTGCCTTTGGTGTTAGGGTGCATTTTAACTGAGTAGCAGGTGGAACCTTGGACAGTAGCCTTGGCCACCGTTGTGTGAATGTGTGTGTGAATGGGTGAAGACTGAAAAGGAGCTCTAGTAGTCCATTCATCATCCTTTTACATCAACCAGCACGAGAGCTCAGACTACCGCAGCTAAAAATATTTATCAGGATGTGTAATTACCACCAGGTTTCTTTAATATACTCTGGCTGAAATGACAGGAAATCATATTTCTGTGGTGCAAATTCAAATTAAGCCTCAGCATCTACAAGGTGCCACATTAGCTTTGGCAGTACTGAAAAACAACAAAAAATAGAAGCTCGACATGCAGCTACTCACGCTGATTGACTGACAGATGATCACTTGGCAGCGCCGAGCATAAACACCTCTGTTGGCTAATTCATTGAAAACCTGTCCAATACAGTCGGTGCATGTCAAAATACTCAGCAAAACTACATTTTTATGTTAAATTTTCAAGAGCTGAATGCTTTCATTTTAATGACAACATTACCACTTTAATACCAAAGCTCTTTTTCTCCCAAAAGCTCATACGCCAATGCAACATTTTCCCGCTGTGCAACTGGTGTCACATCATCATCATCTATCTATCTATGTTGGAACAGTGAATGTAGGCACAAAAACTAAGGAAATCAAAGTGTGTGATCATGTAAAACTAATATGAGACAAAGTCGAAATTAATTACAGCGTAAGAGTGGTTAAATCTGCTTTCTTATGGGCTGCAACATCACTGTTTTACTTTTTTCTGTCTCACTCAACGGTGACATTTCAACAGTATCCCACTCTGAAGCAGCCCCTTTTTGAAATCCAGCAGTGTTGACAATCTTGCATCAGACCTCGGCGTCAGCGCACCTCAACACTCTCTCTCATGTACCAGCACATCAACAGCCAGTCTCACTGAGATATTACACCTTCTTTGTCTCCCCTCCTTTTTCACTTCTTTTGCTCTCTCCAGTGTCCTGTCCTACACCTGCTGCATTCTAAAAAAGAAAGCCAACACCAGAAATAATGTAAAGGTATGCCACAGTATATCAAATCAATTCACTCCCCTCAGGCGGGGGTCGCATATCAATCCCTGGCCACATATTGCTCTGTGTGTATCATATGAATGAGTCAGAGACAAAAAACATGCACAGCGATTCCCTCCAAAATAAAAGCTCAGACGTTTTCAGCTTGAAATCATACACTCTTGCTGAGTTTTATCATCTTGAGGCACATTTAAGGGGATTAAGCACCAAGAATCGTCCTCAGCATTGCCACACTTTAAATTTCTTTTTATTGTGTTGTAAATTAAACACAATCTGCAGGATACACCAGGAAAATGAAAATCAATGACTAAGCACTTTATATAGCCCATTTTGATTACGCATCTTTACACATGCTACAAATCAAAAGTGGGACCCAAGATGCATTTTTCAAACACGAACACAGATATCTGATCAAAAGCATATACACATTGCAGCCTCAGCATATATCTCAATAATCAAACCACACTGTAAAGCCTCATTCCGCAACAGCATGTGTCCATGCACCATGAAACATATAACAGTGGGATTTCATCCTGATAGTATGCTTCTGACTGGCAAAGCAACACAGTCCAGTTTCCTTTGAGCTCCACCAAGAGTCCAGTGATTGAACTCACACGATAAGCTTTGCCTTTATGAGTGGATAAAGGTGGAGCAGTCTGTAGTATGGGTGAGTGGTGTGAGTGTGTGTGGTAGTGCGTGAGTGTGTACAGCAGGGATGGCGGGATTAGTGACTCGCATGGGGACATTAAACTTTATTGCATGCCAACGACCAACGCTCCAACAATTTCTAATGTACCCCCTGATGTGTTACAGCAGACTTTTTTTTAATTTTTTGGCTGCCACACTTAGCTACCATAGCAACAGTTTCACCAAGGTTTTGCTCCAAACATCATCTAAAAAGAGTAAATTATGCAGTAAATTAGGACGCGAATCAGCCACAAGACTTTAAAAGATGCATGCAACCGTCATATATTTCACACGCCACCAACTCTGAATCTCATGAAGGAAAAGTAGCACTTTGTTTTGCTCTCACCTTACCTATGCAGCTTGAGGTAGAGTTCCAGATGGGCGGTTTACAGACGACTGATACTTCAGGTTGTGGATGCTGTGCTGGAGTGCACACGGCAGTGAGTAGCAGCGGCAAAAGCAGTAGGAGGAAGGAGACAGTAGGGGGGGAGAGAGGAAAAAGGGAGGAGGAGGAGGAGGACGAAGGCGCAAATGCTGAATTATGGATGTGGAGGGGGGGAGAGAGAGGGATTCCTCCGCCGCTCTTACTCCCCAGATTGCAGAGCGTGAATCATCTTCTGCATGGATCAAATGGCACAGTCCACTGAAGGGCTGGGTCGGCGCAGTGAACAGAACAGAGGGTATCTGCCGAGGCTGGGATGGGATGTAATGGGGGGAGGCGGGGGGAGTTATGCTATATGAGAAGCAGCACAGCACAAGAGTGGTACAGATAGTATGGGGAAACACTCAGAATCCTGTTAAACAGTTTTTCTGTCTCTTTCCGTTCCTCTTTTACGACACACCTGCACACATACCTTCAGTCAAATCAGTTTGTACTCTGACTGTAGCTAACAGTCCTCTGTTTAACCAGGTAATCAATACCTGGGGTTCTTTATGGACACTGCCTTTCAATATCCCAACCCTCTTTCAACAATTTATTCTCTTCTCACCAAGACTCCTTAAATCAGTTTGTTCCAGCATAGTGTCACACATGAGCTGTTTCTGAAATCTTTTGATATCATTATCTTATTCTCGAGTCACTCTATTAGTATTGCTAAATTGTTAGCTGACAGAGTTTGTTGGAACACTTTAATAGCTTTTTAAATTGTGGTTGTTTTCTTGATTTATTTAAATTGACATGGACACATGGCTTGGACCTATGCATCACATTAAAGTACTGGGATCATCCATGGATTACTTTACCCACAGCACAGGTGCAGGTGGCGGGGTTAAAGGTCTTCCCCTTTTGCAGTTTGTCAGTATGTCCTGCTGTGGTTTGGTCATTATGCATGATTGAGTAGATAGTGGGACTTATTTTGTGTTTTAAAGATGTACTCATATATGCTTTATGACCACTTGTGGGCAACAAAACAAGCTGGAAGCACTATTTACAAAATCACCTTCTTAAGTTGAAATTCACAATGTGTTGGCAAGCAGTTGCCTTTTTACACATCTCTCTGTTTTGGTCTACACCATCTCGAGAGGGATGTATGTCTCTTTAGCAGCTAAATGCTCCATGATGTTTCCCAACAAGTCGCTAATTTTGTCTGTCTGCCATTTGGTACTGTAAAGTTGTGGCCTGTAAACCAGACCAATAAACTAAAAGATGCTACATGCTTTGTGCAGCTGAGAGAAACTACAGAGTTGGTTGATCAGTATCTGTTGGTTCACCATTATGAGCAATCCCTTTCACATTTCACAGAGTCATTTTAGCTATTGTTAACATAAAAATATGATTATTTCAGCTTTCAGTTGGCAGGGTAGCTAATTTACATCCCAGTCACCAGAATAAATGCTGCAAATTATGGATGTGGAACATTTGTATGGCATTATTTAGTGGATATGTTGAAACTTTATATTCCTTTCAACAGTGCTGTGTTTAATGCGGGGTTGTTTAGACACAAAAACCACCTGGTTATGGCTAGGAAACGATCATGTTTTGGCTTGAAATGCCCGCATTTGGTGGCACCACTGCCACAGCCAATGTGTTGATGTCTCACTAAAAAACATCTGCCTTTGGTGGCACATTTAATGTTGTGAATGCTGTTTAAGTCTCACTAAAACATCACTCAGTTTTGCTGGAAGAATTGCTGCTGGAAATACACCAATGTCTCAAAGAAATACCCACTTTTGGTGCCACAGTCACCACTGGAAATGCCACAGTTGTCTCACTAAAACACACCTGGTTTAAGAGGCACAGTTGCCGCTGGAAATGCCCCAATGTCTCACGAACAAACTCACTAAAAAAATACCTGCCTTTGTTGGCACAATTGCCGCTGTTAATGCCATTGATGTCTTGCTACAAAACGCCTGCTTTTGGTGGCAAAATGGCTGCTGGAAATTCACATATGTCTCCCAAAAAAACCACCTGCTCTTTGTGGCACAATGGCCACTGGAAATGCCGTTTATGTCTCGGTAAAAAACACATGGTTTTGGTGGCAGAATTGCTGCTTGAAATGCCACAATGTCCCACTAAAAAACACCCACTTTTGTGACTCCATCACCATTGGTGGCACAAATACATCTAGAAATGTCCCTCTAAAAGACACCTGGTTTTGGTGACACAATGGCCGCTTAAAATGCCACTGATTTTTGCTAAAAAAAAAAAAAAAAAAAAAAAAAACATCAGTTTTTGGTGGCACAATGGCTGCTGGAAATGCATGTCTTGAAAAAAACACCCGCTGTTGATGGCACCATAGCTGATTCAAAAGCTGCAAAAGTGTCTAAAAGTGTCTCTAAAAAACAAAGAAAAAGGTCATGTTTTGGCTTGAAATGCTCTTTCTTGGTGGCACAATCACCACTGAAACTGCCACCGATGTATCACTAAAAAACACACAGTTTAGGTGGCAGAATTGCTGCTGGAAACACCCTGATGTCTCACTAAAAATGCCCGCCCTTGGTAGCACAATCACTACTGGAAACGCCGCCAATGTCTTGTTAAAAAATGTGGTTTTGGTGGCGATTCACTGCTGAAAATGCCCTGGTATCCCACCAAAAAACACTCACTTTTCAAGACACCATTACCACTTGAAATCTCACTAAAACACTCCCATTTTTGGTGGCAGAAACGCTGTTGTAAGTAGTTTGATTTCACGCTAAAAGTCACTTGCTTTTAGTGGCACAGTTGTCACTTGATGTGCTGCGATTCTCTAGCTAGAAAACACCTCGTTTTGTTGGCAGAATTGACACTGGAAATGCCCTAATGTCTTGCTCGTGGCACAATGACCGCTAAAAATGTGTATATATCACGCTAAAAAAACACCTGCTTCTGCTGGCACAATTGCAGCTGGAGTTGCACCGAAGCTTATATAACCTACCTGTAATCAGCACTTTAGAAATGTTGATATGATACGTATGACACGTGCAAATGTACTCCATCCATGGTTTGCAGAAACTTACAATGTCAATATTTTGCTCTGGCAACTAGGCTGATAATTCACCAACCAGCTTCTTTTGCTTTTATCTGCAAAAACGAAATTTTGCAGTTCCATTTTCTGGTGTGGTCTCTATTCTTCACTTCATCCTCCTCTGCTTGCCAGTCCACATCTGATAAGTATATGCTGTCCCTAAACTATCCTGGGTAGACTTCCATTAAAACCTCCTCAAATATCATCTAGCTCTGTCTGTGTCTACACTCTTCAGAACTGTCAGTTAAGCCTCTCTTAAAAACTAGTATGGATTTGGAGGTCCTTGAGACAGATTTCGCTTTTGTTTAGCAGCATCTATGGCAGCTCATCACCACAAAATCCAAAATAAAGCACATCTCCAATTCTGCCCAACGGAGACAGGCGCTTACGTGGTTTGCAACATGAAGCCACTCTCTTCTTCCATTTCACTGTGCGTTATATTACATTGCATTATCATACAGCTTTTCTGCCTCCATTGTACTCAGTGTGAAAGCTATAATATAAAGTAGAATAAAATAAACTGGTTCAAGCGATCATTTCCTGCATTGATTGAATGTCTCAACAAACTCAACACTGCATTATAGCAGTGCATTGTGAGGGTTACAGCTCTCTGTCTTCCATCTCAGAGCAATATTCGGCTCTGAGAGTGCAATATTTTATGGGTGATGGACAAGTGATTGCTGGGAAGTGCAGTGCAAGGACATCACAGCAATGACTTCTTAGGAGAAGTCTTCTGATCTTCTGAACTCTGCTTTCTGTTCTTGTGTGTTATCAAAGATTTGTGCTGTGTCTCAAATCAGATACTTCCGTCACTACAGTTACATGAAGTTCACTGCCTCCACCATGTAATTACTTGCATAGTGCAAGAATTTTGACAAGATAGTGTTCACTGAAATCAAACACAGCCATTGCGCGCTTACCAGAAATGACCATTGCAAGATTTGACAGCTTTTCTTCTTCTGCTCAGTGAACTGCAACCAAGCTGAGCATTATCACCAACATCTGATGAACCATTATCACTTGCCAAAATATGTGCAAGCTGTATCTACTTCTTTGCTGGCTTGACCTCCTCTGTATTCATTTTTTTATTGTATTAAAAATGAATGTGCTTTCAGGGCACTTTTCTATATCTATGCGTGTCCATGGCTGATATTGGTTGGCTCTATCACCAGCTGATGTACCGAGATTGAGTCCAGTGTGTAGGATTTAGGGGTATATATTGGCAGAAATTGAATATGACATAACAAGTATGTTTTCTTTAGTGTATGATCACCGGAAAACAAGAATCATTGTGTTTTAAGTACCTCAGAATGAACTGTTTATATCTACATAGGGGAGCGAATCCTCTTCTACAGAGATTGCCACATTGCACCACCATGTTCCTACAGTAGCCTGGAATGGACAAACCAAACACTGACTCTGGATAAGGGGATTCTTTTTTTGCATTTTCAGCCACTGTAGTTAGCAGCAACTCCCTTATGAGAATCAGAAAAACACTGATGTTCTTCTGTTCTTCTACACATCCAAAAGGTCACACACAGTTCAAGTTCATACAGTGAAATTGTTTGGAGTGAAGCAGCATCCTCTTGATAAATCCTGAGCTCTATCAGAGCTTTCTAAATAAATACTTCAGAAGCTAAAAGTTTAATTTCATGTTTCATAATACGGATGGTTGGTTTAAATATCATAGTATAAATGTCCTTTATGAAATTAAGAGTGTGTAACGAGTTAGTATATTGTAACAGTACTGCTAATTCTCAAACAGTTTCAGTTGGACGCTGTCTCTCAACTGCTCACATGTGCCACCTGCTGGTTGTTGTTGCACACTGCAGCTACTCCTGGATCAATTATTTCACCACCTTCACTGTGGCTGCGGCATTGAAATGAGTAACATCTGTATGTGAAATGGTTAACAATGGACGACACAGGCTATTTCCACATATGTAATTAATTAGGCTATTAATTGTGTAATTACGAGATCTTTTCTCGTAATTACGAGATAAGGTGTCTCACTGTTTTTTTTATCCAGTGAATGCAATGCGCTTCCGTAGAAAATAGTTCCGGGTCACGCAAGTTGGATCAAATGAAAAATCAAAATCAAATTTTAATTGTGGCCCATTTTTCGATTTGCTATTTTTGATGTGAGCATAAAATCAAAAATAAGAAAAACAAACCGTTTTTTGTAGTTTCGAATTTGATTATTAAACGAATAATGAAAAACAAACCGTTTTTTTGGTTTTTGATTTTTGATTTAAAATTGAAAATGGAATGAACGAATGACACACGGACCCAAAAGTCACAAAGCCAGTGCACATTTTCTAAGAATTAAATCAGTTTCTTGTTATTTACCATGAGAAGGAGGTGACTGAGCTGATTGCAGTCTAACAGTGTTCATAGTTGAACACGTGTCTATTGAATACCGATAGGTAGTCAAAGCTGCCCTGTATCCACCCTGCTCCATTCCAGCAGAAGCCATTGATGTAAACTGGTTCTATCTTTATCTCAATCTATATGATCAACTGTGATGCCTCTTCAAGTGTACATCATTGACAGCACTGAGGAGCATTTGTCTCCCTCCAAGCATGCCCTCGGCTCTGAGATTGAGCTTTACACCTGTGTTTTTATCCCTGTTAGGTTTCTGCCTTGTTGAACCTATCCTCAGTTTCTCCTGTGCTACCCGCCACAGCTCCTTCTCCTATCAATGTCAGACTGTCAGAGGAGGAGGGAGTTGGCCACGGCTCCTCTGCTGCTAGGCCCAGCCATGCGTCTGTAATCATTCTGGCTGTTGCATTGCTGATTGGTGCTCCTGTGTCTGGCCCTGCTGTAGGTGAGTGATCAGCCGTTCTCTGGGATACACAAGTCTGCCGTTGATCAATTGCCCCATTAATCCAGCCGCAGAATGGATAATGCACAGCTAGCAGGGATACACACTCCAGCACGGTGACACAGGCACGTGTTCTCACTTTGCAGCCCCTTGTAAAACAACGCCCGAGGTTGTTTTAGGAAAGAGTCTTAAGAGGATATGTCCTCTATGTACATTTGCATAATGTGGTACCTATGTTTGAGCTGAAAATTACATTGCAAAGCTCTCACTCTGATGATGCACTTGCTTGTTGAGGTTGAAGATAACAAACATTCAGTTCATCTGGGAAAGGATCAGCTTGGAACCAAATTAATTTTCACAAAGGTTGTTGAAATGTCAAAACAAAGGCAGCAATTACTACCAGCCATGTCAGCTGTTTTGTCTATGTCAACAATGGAGACATAAGAGGTATAAGATATTGTACAGCTTTAGGCTGAAAATGATTTTTCCTTTTGTCTACAATGAACAGGTAGGTTGTTTGAATTTTAGTACAACTGGACTGCGACTGTTACATCGTCCTAACATCTATGGATTTAAAAGTTCCAGATTGTCTCTTGCTTTTGAAGTCTGTAGGTTTCGGACATAGTCTGTGTCAGGCATATAGTTTACAAAGTCTGCTCCAACTGCACAATCATTCAGTGAGATTGACGAAGTAATTAAATCCCCAACCTGTTCATTAGCTTTTGTATTCGATTTAAGTAGCATATTTAAGTATAGCCCAGTCACAAGAGGAAAATGTTGGCATTGCACATTTCTGCAAACCACAGATATCTCAACACATTTTTATCCCAAGTCATCACATATTGCTGCTTCGTCAGTGGACTTTCACTTCACATCTACAAATAACATGCTAGGTATCCTCTTGCGTCTCCAATTGGGAGCGTATCTATGTTTCCAGGGTTCTATGTTCCCCACTTAACCCTGCAAAAAAGGTTCTATGTTCCCCGCTTACACAAAAAAAGGTTCTATGTTTCTCGGGTTCTATGTTGCCCGCTCAACCAAATGGGAAACATAGAACCCTTTTTGTGTAAGCGGGGAACATAGAAGCTTTTTTGCAGGGTTAAGTGGGAAACATAGAACCCGGGAAACATAGAACCCTGGAAACATTGGGATGACCCCCTCCTATTGATGTTCCGGGATGCTGCTACCAACGCAGAAACGTCAACAAAAGCACATTTTTAGGTTTAGAAAACAACATCCTGTTTTGGCTGTACAACAGGGGCGAACATTGGGCTCTCGGGGTGAAAGTCCAGGGTTTGTTGAAGCCATCCACCACCCCTACCACCCACCCTTTGGTAACTCTCCAGTTCCTGTTTCTGGTTGCATTACAAACTGACGCTGAATTTACTGCCACAAAAGGTGGCTTCTGTTTTGGCTTGGCTTCTATGCGTGATGCTTAAAACACTGACAAAGTGGCAGTATTTGACGACTTGGGAATCACACCAGTCTGGATATGTTATATTTGTACATATATAGCATAAACATTTCTAAAGTGACACAGTTGACATGTGTTTGAGCTAAATGGATGGCGTGAAATCTGCCAAGCTGCCAAGCACAGACCAACACAAGTATTTCTCAACCAAAGGTGGTGAGTTGTCGCTGTGGTAACTGTTACAACCCAGTATGTGTCTAGGGGTAAGGGAAGCAACATAAAACCAAACAATGAAAGTAAAGTGAATAAGGCAAGCTGCCGTTTATTCATACACAAAATAAATAAACAATACAAGCTACACTTTTGTAAAAAAGCGGCACACAAAAAGAAAACACGCTCGCAGGCTCTGCAACACAACCCGGAAATCGGGCTTCAAGAAAGGAGCCTCGGCGGTGAATTACATTTAAGATATAACAAACTCAGGGAAGGGCAGCGGGTGACAGCAAACCATAAAACAATTAAAACAAAGCTCTAACCTGTCACCAACAAAAAAAACACCCCAGCTAACTAACGGTGGTGGAAGGCCACCCAGAATAACAAAACTAAAACATAGGCTATCTGCCTGTCTGCTCTATCACTTACCTATCAAACAAAACAACACTCAAACCGACACCCATAAAGCTAGTGTACCATACAGCGAACAATCTACGTGTGTGTGTGAAAAGGATATGTGGCTAGGCTACAAAGCTAAATCCTAAAGCCCACAGGTTCCCAGATACAACAGCAACAAACAGATTACAGCAGCTGAAAACACAAACAGAGCGAGGCGGACTGCTCAGGTTAAATCACAGCCGCGCCATTGCTCTTGACTCCGTGCAGCTTTTAAAGGTTCAGACGAGGGGCCGGTGAAGCGGTGATCGGCCGGAACCGATGACGACAGCGAGGGGGCCGGCCAACCAGCAAGCGGGGGAACACTGAACAGCAGCAGAGGAGGGCGAGCTGGAGGCGTGGTTCGCCGGGGATTCCCTCCAGAAAAGCAGACAATTAGACACACACATAAATGATTGACAAGTGCTGGCCGAATAATTCCCATAATGACGTGCACAGCACATTAAACACAGAAAATAAATGTACTAAGGTCTGGAGACCGTAACAGTGACAAAACCAGGTATGTTAAGCCAAAACATGATGGTTTCAAGACTCCAGCCAAGTGTTTTTTGTGCCTAAACCTAACCACACGCTACCTAAAGCATTGTCACAACATAAAATTAAAAACTGAAACATAAAGAAATGTAAAGTTTCAACATGTTCCCGACAAATTAAATGCACAAATATTATATATTCATGGTTTGCAGAAATGTTCAATAGCAGCATTTATAGGTTTTTAAGAAACTCTTTCCGCTTCTGTTCTCCATGGGAATCAAACTTTTGGTCAGCACTCTCATTCAAGTTTTAACTTTCACGACAACCTCGTGTTGTATTCCTCAGTGATTTTTGATAATGAGTCTCTGTGGCTAGCTGGCGGCAGCATGATTATAAAGGTTATGACTGTCATCCTGTCAGTCTGTCTTTAAGTCTGTATGCGCAAATGTAAGGTAAGGAGAGGGGTGTGTTCCAGCAAAGAACACCACATAGCCCAGATGTCACAAAAGAAATTGTCCTTTCATTCCCTCCATGCTGAGTGCAAACTACGGGGGAGCCAGCGGGAACCTGGCACATCTTAATAAGACATGAGTTCCCCTGAAAACATGTTTTGTGAAATTTTGGGGGGTTTCTAAAATATTAACAATATGCTATTTTTGCCACGCATCTCTATTTTTCCATATCTTCGTCATTACACGTAAAATCAGGCTATTATAGATGTATGATTTATGCATTAGGGTGATTTATCACTAATTAACTTCAATAAAAATACTGACATGTATACTATATACCTGTGTGAAGGTTTGATGTGGTCATTTTAACTACTTATTACATATCAGGTGCGTTGACATAGAGCTAGTAGGCCTGTATGCATGTAGCTGTGACTATTTCCATGCTACAAATGTTACAGTCAGTCCTCTCTTTCCCCCTGCACAAAAAAAGAGCTCCCTTGAAAGCCATGGTACAGTTCAAACACTGCCTCTATGAATGGCTGTATTACCAAACTGGTCTCCAGGTCCAGGGGTCCAAGGGCTGAGGGGGCAAGGTCCTTTTTGTGAAGTAGCTGTTAAAGACTTTTCATTTTTTTGTCAAAGGGCTTAGTCATCATGTCAAAAACAGAGCTGCAAAAGTCTTTACACAGTCATTTTAAAGATGTAACAGGTCAAAAAAACATCATGATACATTTCAAGTGACTGTTTCTATTCTCTGTGTTTATCTATAGGACCTTGGATGTGCCGAGTACTCTCTACGGCATGGGCTCTTCAGTTATGTGGGCAGAAAAACAGAATGTTGTACCTGTGCTTGGGGGGTGGTGGGGACTTTAATGGGTCCTGGCCCAAGGGCCCATTGTGCCCATTGTGCCCATTGTGACATTGTTTCTGTCAGGTTTTCAGAGAATCAAAAGACAGTTTACAAGGTGCAAGAATTTATTTATTTATTTAATATTTTGAATATTAGATAAGTGGACATGGTCTGAGTGCAAGAATATACTCTCAGGGGTCCTGATATTAAAAAAAGGTCCCTGTTTATCCTTTGTCTTATAATATGTCTTAACAGGATTACTTCTGATTGTGCTGCTTGTCCCTTACGGATAAAAAACTCCCTGTAAACATTCACAAAGAGTCACCTATATCTACAGCATATTTGATCAATCAGTTCTCCCCCTCATTTTCAACATTGATCCAAAGTAATGTAATCATGTGATATAATAATAATAATGCTGATGACTTGTTTTGAAATGATTTTTCTCTCTGTGTCTCCTCATAACGAAATAAAGACATCATATCTGACAGTGAAGCTGTGCCAATCATCAATACAGGTTGTGAGCTGACTGACATTTGCTTTGCAGAAGTCTGGCTGCCAACTGTGCACAACTTGTGGAGTGGGTAATATTTCTATAGCAACACCAAAGCACTGTAACGGCAAGTGGTGGGAAGGTGCTCGAGTTTGCAGGCAGCAGAAACATTTTAACGACTGATTCAAATAGAATCTGGTGCTTATTTAGTCAAGTTAAAATGTAGTTGATGCACTTTGCAGATCTCTGTACTGTCTTTTACAACTCTTTATAATGTGTCTCATAAAGTGATATCAGATACTATCCTTCTCCCCCTCTCTGTGTCACTCACTAGTCCACGATTTATTCATAGAACAGTCATGTTTACATGTTTGATGTGTGCCCATGGCAATAGATATGCAAGACAAATAATGTGCACTTAAATGTATTGTGAGCAGGGAAACAACTGACTTGCTCATAGGTATAGAAGAGAAGTTCACCTCTGCAGCTATATTAAGATGAAAGAAGTCTCTCTCAGTTCGTATATTCACTCTCTGCCTCATTCGCAGTTACTTGCTGGGTTTCTATCTCTCATTTATTTTGGTGCCTCAGTGATCTAAAATTAAGGACTCCAATTCAGCGCTTATTTCCAGTGCAGAGTCACTGTTTTGAATGTTATTCTTTTTTATTGTTTCTATTTATGATTCACTTTCTTGTTCTTAGAGGCGTCTTATTCCATACAAAACACCAATAACATGCTGTATTGTGCCATACTAGTTTGTGGTTTTGGTATTTAGTATACAAGAAATTAATGTACTTTTTGAATCTTTGGTCACACTTTCTATGAAGACCACATCTATATTGCATTATGGGGGCATTCAAAGTGAATTATAATGCATTTATAATGCTCTATGACTGCCCTCATAAACACACATAAGGCTTACTGAGTCACTTTATCAACACTTATAAAATATTATAGATGTAACTTATAATGAATTATAAGTTTCAAGTGTCTTATGGATGCGCTTTACTAGTTATAATTAAAGATTGACTGATGAGTATTATAATGCATTGTGGATACTAATACTCACCTATACAGTCCAGTCAATGTAACTCAAAAATGGGCCCAACCTAGGAGAAATCGCAATAGTAATGTTTCAGATTTTTTATTAGTTCTAATACCCTCCTGCATCATATACTAAAAGTATACCATCATGGATTTGGTGGTACTTTTTTTTCAAGGTCAAGAGCAATGTTTCAACACTATACAGTTGCATGGTCTGGATGAAATTATGTTCATATTTAAGGGTCTGTGTGGACCTATTCAACATATTTGGTGCCTTTCCCAAGTTCTGGGGTCAATCTTTTCAATAAAACACTTTTAAAGAGGACATTCTGATGTATTATACCTGTATTTAAAGGTACTCTTACTTTACCTTTCTTGCATTTCACACAGCAATTAGAAAAAAATTGAACATCCACAACTCCCGCCTCCCTCCAAAGTCCCACCCCCCTCCTCCTGCAACTCCACCTCCCTCCAACGGCCTACTCCCCCCTCCTCCATTATGTCCTCATTACGTCTATGATAGACGTAGGCATTGGCAAGGTTACGTTAGATACACGAAAGAGGAGAGTGAGTGTAACATTACAACCAAGACAGTCAAATGCAACCCCGGAGTTTTAAAACTCAACTGGAGTCAGTGATGAATGATGAGTTTTTGAGATGGTGAGATGTTACGCGAGCGGTTACATCAGTCAGAGGCCTCCATGTGGGGTAGACAGACAGGATGCTTGGCCAATCATTGGTCGGAGTTTTCTTAGAACCATATGAGAATGGTATAATTATGAGTTTTTATTTCTGGTGGAATTCACTTACATTTTAGTGTGCCATCAGCTTATTAATAGCATTTTAACCTAAACAAAGAAAAGCATGAAATTTCCAGAAAAGTAAGTGTTGCTTTAAAGCACTACTATCCATGAACTTTCTCTTTTTTTTTTTTTTTTTTCCCGCCAAATTTTCTACTTACCGTTTGTGCCACATTGCTGATATGGGTGTATCTGCATCTCATCTCGGTATTAATTATTCCATATAACATTATCATTTGTTGTAAGTTTGAGGGTCATGCAGGGGATTGTAGTGCAGGGGAGGTGAAGGGTTGGGTTGATGTAGAGATATAGTGTGTGTGAGCTGACTGGTCCTATTAGCAACTATTCTGCTCTATGTTTCAATTTAACTATTTTATTAGTGTTTTTACTCTTGTGGTCATCATCTGTTTTTTTTTTCATTCACTTAAAACAATTCATTTAAATTTATAAAAAATTGTAAAAGTAATATGAAATGCTGGGCCTCATGATGATGTACCAGAAAAAGACATCCTGTACATCTTAAATGGGATTGGATAGGAAACATATACGGTGCAATAGTGGAAACTTCTATTGTATTTCAACATAATAACTTTTCCCAAGTGGCAGCTTAGTCACAGACATCAACCTTAAATGGCACCAACAGCCAAACCAAAGAATGACAAAGCCAAGGCTTGTTTCATGTTTGGTCTCATTTAAGGTCTCAGTCTGAGTGCTGATATGCATCATGGCTTACGTGGATAAAAAAAATTGTATGTGCAGGAAATGGAATGATAATATGCTTTATAACCTAATTGTACTGACTTTGTTTGGATTCAAATGGTCATTTTGGGGTAAGGGTACCCCTAATTGCACATGTACATCCAGAACAGGTCATATCTGATGGTTATATGTGAAAGACCGTCCTAAAAAACTAATGTTTAGACATAAGTTATATGAAAATATCATGTTCAGAAGCAGAGTTGTGTGAAGTTGTGACATAATGGCACCAAACATCTCATATGACAAAGCCCAGTCAGAATCATTATGTAATGTGGAACTGGGAAATAGTAAGAGAGTTTCTACTTAACAAGTGAAAAGTCAGAGCTGCTGACATTGAACTTACTGTCGATTTCACTCAACTGAGTAAATGCTGAAGCAGACAGAAGTGTAGCAATAATGCTTGGCACAGTGCTGTAAGTCTTGCTTGCACTCGCACAGTTTTTGATGTGTTGCTTGTACAGCAACAGGTCACAAGACAGTGCACCTGACTGTCTAAGGAACACTGTCTGGGAGCTAATAAACAAAAGCAACAAATGCTTGGGTACCCTGTAGAGCCAGCACTCTATAATGTTCCATGATGTAATCAGGTTAATTTCCTGTGTTGCTGTCGGTCTCATGACTAGGCAAATTGCCAAAACATAAAACACATTAAACACCTACAGTCTGATTTACCTGCTGTCAAACGCATATAGAATACTGAGAAAGTCTTGAGGCAAAAGAAAAGTACCGTAGAACATCAAAACATTTGGTAGCACAATCCGACAGGAAATCAGCAATTGGTAAAAAACAACCGCTGTATCAGTAAATAACCAAGACATCACTGTGTTACTATCCTGACACAAAACACAGTGGCGTCTTGGTTAAAAAATAAACAAAAACTACATTGTAAGTTGCTTTTTGTGGTCCTATCCCCGCTGGAAATGCAGTGATGTCTCAGTAAAAAATACCACTTTTCCTGACATTATCCTGGCAAGGAAAGAAACAATGTCTCTGTAAAAGATAAGCACTTTTCAAGGCACGATCCCCAGTGGAAACACAGTAGCAGTTTGCAAAAAAAACACTCATTTTTGGTGGCTCAAAAGTGGCTGGAAATGCAGCAATGACTCACTCCAAAACTTGTTGGTCTTAAACACTGTTTTGGCAGGCGTCTCGCCCAGGTGGCACACCATCCCAAAGTGACTTTGGAGACAAACACGTTCATCCATCCATTCATCCATCTCCTGATGAAAAAGTCAGCTCACATGAATTCCCTTCATGACACTTCTAGAGGGCTCATCCAAATGTATGTGCCTAACCATGAGCTGATTATCAAACAATGGGCCCCTGGGCACAGATAGGCAAAAGGCCCCACAACAGTTGTTTTCCTTTTTTTTGCATCTCTTTGGAGTCAATGTACATCTTTTGGTAGATTTGTGTGTCTTTTGTAGTAATTCTGTGTCTCTTAGTATTCACTTTGTGTCTCTATGGGGTATATTTGTGTGTTTTTGGTCATTATGTGTCTCTTTGTAGTTCCTTTGCATCTCTTTGAGGTTGTTTTGTGTCTCTTTGTGGTCATTTGTGTAACTATTTGAGGTAAATGTGTGTCTTTTGGGGTAACTCTGTGTCTCTAAGTAGTCACTTTGTGTTACTTTGAGGTAAATGTGTGTCTTTTTTGGCCATTTTGTCTCTGAACATTTAATTGTTGTTACTGTACTTAGTGTTACTGTAATTTGAAGCATTCTCTGGCACAAGAATTTCATTCTGGATCAATAACGCAGTCATGTGCAAGGGGAGGGGGTGCAAGAGCACTTGCCCCTTTGCCCCTTGATGGGCAAGTGCCCTTTTGGCAAGGCATTTTTTTTTTTTTTTGGTGCGTGTGTGCGTCTAGGCCTGCCTGTGCCCTTTAACAATAACATTTAACGATTAATAATAATTAATAATAATTTAGCTTGCTCACTTGCCCTCCCTGCTCTGACTGCGACTGACGACACCGGGATGCTGCAAACTCTGCAGAAGAACTGACGAGCTTACAGGAGTTATTTATCTTCAAATGCGGGTAAGTAGGGTTTGCATCATGTGCACGTTGTTTGGTGTATTGTAAGGCAACCAACAAAGTGAAATAAGCATGCTATGTGCAACGTTACCTGTTGCCAGAGTCAGATTCTCTGCTGTTACTAACTTGACAAGTAGTGGCCATTAGCCGCTAGCTAACCGAGGAGGGCGGGGGGCGAAGGGGAGTATGATTGGCTTCTTGTTTCTGTCTTTCTTTTGTCATGGCCGAAGTGTAGTTCTGTCCACTGTTTTAGAGAACATAAGATTTACAGGGCTTTCCCCACCTTTCTGGAGGGCTTATATTTCACTAAAACTATGCAATATGCATATTCACATAATGTTGAACTATTATAATTACAATATTTTTTTAAAAAACGCACTGTATTTCTATATTTTGTAAAGAAAATGCATTCAGAACAGGATTAGAATAGATGTATATTTTAAATATGACAAAATATTACTTTCACAGCAGCAAAGTTAATGTTTACAACAGCAAAATTATTATATAAATTGAACAATATCTCACTAGGAAGAAATAGGAAAATGTCAGTAAAAAAAAAATGTAATTTTAACAAACTAATATATTGTGTGTACGTATACATCTATAAATATATGTATATATAAATATATATATATATACAGTACAGGCCAAAAGTTTGGACACACCTTCTCATTCAATGCGTTTTCTTTATTTTCATGACTATTTACATTGTAGATTCTCACTGAAGGCATCAAAACTATGAATGAACACATGTGGAGTTATGTACTTAACAAAAAAAGGTGAAATAACTGAAAACATGTTGTATATTCTAGTTTCTTCAAAATAGCCACCCTTTGCTCTGATTACTGCTTTGCACACTCTTGGCATTCTCTCCATGAGCTTCAAGAGGTAGTCACCTGAAATGGTTTTCCAACAGTCTTGAAGGAGTTCCCAGAGGTGTTTAGCACTTGTTGGCCCCTTTGCCTTCACTCTGCGGTCCAGCTCACCCCAAACCATCTCGATTGGGTTCAGGTCCGGTGACTGTGGAGGCCAGGTCATCTGCCGCAGCACTCCATCACTCTCCTTCTTGGTCAAATAGCCCTTACACAGCCTGGAGGTGTGTTTGGGGTCATTGTCCTGTTAAAAAATAAATGATCGTCCAACTAAACGCAAACCGGATGGGATGGCATGTCGCTGCAGGATGCTGTGGTAGCCATGCTGGTTCAGTGTGCCTTCAATTTTGAATAAATCCCCAACAGTGTCACCAGCAAAACACCCCCACACCATCACACCTCCTCCTCCATGCTTCACAGTGGGAACCAGGCATGTGGAATCCATCCGTTCACCTTTTCTGCGTCTCACAAAGACACGGCGGTTGGAACCAAAGATCTCAAATTTGGACTCATCAGACCAAAGCACAGATTTCCACTGGTCTGATGTCCATTCCTTGTGTTTCTTGGCCCAAACAAATCTCTTCTGCTTGTTGCCTCTCCTTAGCAGTGGTTTCCTAGCAGCTATTTGACCATGAAGGCCTGATTGGCGCAGTCACCTCTTAACAGTTGTTCTAGAGATGGGTCTGCTGCTAGAACTCTGTGTGGCATTCATCTGGTCTCTGATCTGAGCTGCTGTTAACTTGCGATTTCTGAGGCTGGTGACTCGGATGAACTTATCCTCAGAAGCAGAGGTGACTCTTGGTCTTCCTTTCCTGGGTCGGTCCTCATGTGTGCCAGTTTCGTTGTAGCGCTTGATGGTTTTTGCGACTCCACTTGGGAACACATTTAAAGTTTTTGCAGTTTTCTGGACTGACTGACCTTCATTTCTTAAAGTAATGATGGCCACTGGTTTTTCTTTAGTTAGCTGATTGGTTCTTGCCATAATATGAATTTTAACAGTTGTCCAATAGGGCTGTCGGCTGTGTATTAACCTGACTTCTGCACGACACAACTGATGGTCCCAACCCCATTGATAAAGCAAGAAATTCCACTAATTAACCCTGATAAGGCACACCTGTGAAGTGGAAACCATTTCAGGTGACTACCTCTTGAAGCTCATGGAGAGAATGCCAAGAGTGTGCAAAGCAGTAATCAGAGCAAAGGGTGGCTATTTTGAAGAAACTAGAATATAAAACATGTTTTCAGTTATTTCACCTTTTTTTGTTAAGTACATAACTCCACATGTGTTCATTCATAGTTTTGATGCCTTCAGTGAGAATCTACAATGTAAATAGTCATGAAAATAAAGAAAACACATTGAATGAGAAGGTGTGTCCAAACTTTTGGCCTGTACTGTATATATATATATATATATATATATATATATATGTATGTAAGGGATAATGTATAATAAGCCGGTGAATACTGGGAAAATAACTCCCGACAGGGAATAGAACACCCGTTTTATTCACCTGAAGGGAGTTATTTTCCCAGTATTCACCGGCTCATTATACATTATCCCGCTTATTACACGGCTAATTATCAGTTAAATAAATAATGTTGTCTGCCTCCGCGAAGTGCATTAAAACCGACCGGATTCGACAACTTTTGGTGAAAGTTTTGTACTCACCCAGGCTTAGTGGACTGAACCGAGGCATAAAACTTGTGTAAAATGTCATTAAGCATGACTGCCGAGTGTGTATTCAAATACGTGTTCTTTTGTTTTTGGCAGAGAAAGTCCGTATTCTTATTCTTCAGCGGCATCCCATTCCTCAAAATCCTCGTAGCTACTCTCCAAATAAGTTAAAAGAAATGTTAAAATCAGCCACTTCTGTTTGTTTTTTCCCTCGGAAGTTGTTTGACAGCTGCAGTGTGTTGCAGGGCAGCATCCCTAGCAACGCTGGGCTACATAGCAACTGTGTATAATGACCGTTGCTACTAGCAGCGGTCATTACACAGTAATATCAGACCGCTGAATGCTGCGACTGACCAATCAGAATACAGCATTTAAGCTAGTAATGCTGTAAGTTATGTCGTCATAAGGTCTTTTAAAGTCTTGTTCCATGTGCCACTTTTTAACTTTCAGCATCTGCCCCTCCAAAGGTCTCTGCACGGCCCTGCAATAAAGTTCTATTGAATTGAATTGAATGTGTAGTTCCTTTGCATCTCTTTGTGGTTGTTTTGTGTTTATTTGTAGTCATCTCTAAGGTATCTCTTTGTATCTCCTTTGCATCTCTTTGTAGTCGTGTTTGTCTCCAAAGTCACTTTGTGTTTCTTTGAGGGGTATTTGTTTCCTTTTTGGTCATTTTGTGTCTCTTTGTAGTTCCTTTGCATGTCTTTGTGGTTGTTTTGTGTCTCTTTGAGGTCATTTTGCATCTCTAAGGTATGTTTGTGTCTCTTTGTAGTTCCTTTGCAGGTCATTTAAGTCATTTTGTGACTCTTTTGGTTCATTTGATGTCTCTTTGAGGTATATTTGTGTCCTTTTGGTTGTTTTGTAGCTCTTTTGCATGTCTTTGTTGTCACTTTATTTCTCTTTGAAGGTCAATTTGTGTCTCTTTGAAGTAAATTTGTGTCTTTTTTGGTCAATTTGTGTCTCTTTGTAGTTCCTTTGCATCTCGTTGTGGTTGTTTTGTGTCTCTTTGTAGTTCCTTTGCATGCCATTTAAGTCATTTTGTGACTCTTTTGGTTCATTTGGTGTCTCTTTGAGGTATATTTGTGTTCTTTTGGTTGTTGTGAGTCTATTTGTAGATCTTTTGCATGTCTTTGTTGTCACTTTATCTCTCTTTGAAGGTCACTTTATGTCTCTTTGAGGTAAATTTGTGTATTTCAGGTTGGTAAATAATTTGTGACATTTTGCTGGTGACTGGGGGGGGGGTTTAACATTTTGGGCTCCGGGCCTTTGCCCAGTAGGCCCTTTCAGTAGTCCATTCATGTCTTTAACCCTAACCCAACCAGGCTGTAGCATTAAAAACACATATGGTGCATCTATATAAAAATAGCAAGCATTTAAACTTGTGTTTTTAAATGAGTTTCTTGACTCAACTAGAAGTTTGTTAATGGCTAGAATTTCACCAACCATAAACAATATTAGGAACTGTATGTGTTCTGACTTCCTGGCTGCTCAAATCTAATACTATATTCACAGTTGTTAACTAAGATCTCTGTGAGTCCATGTGACTTTTGTTTACAAGCACTGCACTCCTTGTAATTGGGACATGTGATCCTTAATGAACCCTACAAAGATGCAAATTTTGTAATAGCACAAAAAATTTAATCAAGTCCCTAATTTGCACTTCAATAGAAAAACACTTTTTATTTATACACTTCACAACCTCTCACCTGATAAATGCCTTTTGTTTCCAAATTATACTCCCTTGTGAGTCGCTACTGTTACATCCCTGCAGAGCTGACGCGCAAATATCCAGGAGGAACTGACGAGTCACGTCTCAATCATTAATTAAGAAGATAAAGCTGAGCAATGCACTCGCTCATTAGCTGCAGAGTGACTGGGTGTGTTGTGTATTCTGCCTGCCGCTGCTCTCTCCCTGGACAATTTCAAGGTCACTGTCTGCACTCGCTCTGCTCTGTTAGCAACATTTTGTGTACTGCTTGTATTCCATCAGGCGCACGACCACCTTGTTCTACAAAATTAGCCAATCATTACAGGGCAGTTTAAACATAATGACAAAAATATGGCACACTTTTAGGCGGGTTGAGGTTGCCATGCACAGTAAATTTTCCCTCTCTTGTCACTTTAGCTTTATTGCTCCTCTCTGCATTGACAGGACACCACATAAATACTGAACTACACTAATGCAACCTAAATTGCTTTCTGTAAGTCTGCATCTATACATCCACTCATGCTACTCAGTGCATTGAATGTCTCTGACACAAATATATGAATCTATGCAAGGTGGAGGGACGGGGAGTGAGGACGGAACAAGACCCACAAGCCCTCCATCATCCTGTCTCCAAGCAACCCTGTATCTTAGGAATTATGTTTATATACAGTTCAATTAATTTGAAAAAGCAAATATCAAAAGAATGTAATCACATTTTCATTTAAAGTAATAAGGAAAGTTGATAATTAATGTACCTGGCGTTTCGTACTAAACTTATCAGCAAATTGTTTACTGACAGCGCATTTCAGTTGTTTGCAATCAAATGAGACAAACTCCTGGTGACTAAAACACTAGTTTTTTATAATTACTTTAAAAAAAAAAACAAAAAACATTTAAGTGAAATCACAGTCTTTCCTTAACTTCAACCAAGGCGCTTTAATTGCAAACCAGGAATTCTGATGTCAAAGTCTAGCACTTTGTATGTCCGCCATCGACCCCCACCACCTCCTTACGAATCCAGCACGGCACATCAAATGTAGTGTTTCTTTAACTCAAAGTAATGTCTCTGTACTGGGATTTGGCATTCAGCACAACATTGGTTGGCCACAATAATGTGTCCTCATATGCCCACAATAATAGAGATATTCACTTATGCAACGCCTATTTTGAATTTTACACTATAATCAGTCCCTCTCTCTTTTCCTCTCGCTTTCTCTATACTCACAACACATTCACTGCCAGAGAATGTGAACAAAGTGCCCTGTAAGGTGTGTGTGATAAACAAGTCAGGACTAAAGATGGAAACACCTCAAATCTCCACTTTCATCTTAAAGATCCAGTGTGTAGGATTTAGGGGAATATGCTAACAGAAATGGCATTTAATATTCATAACCACATTTCCATTGGTGTACAATCAACTAAAACTAAGAACCATTGTGTTTTCATTATTGTAGAATGAGTATTATATCTATAAACAGAGCAGATCCTCAGCCACGTTGTTTCTACAGTAACAGAATGGATGAATTAAACACTGGTTCTAAATCTGGGCCATTAAATCCAACACACTAGACTGTTAAAACTCACCACCCAACAGAGTAGTATGCCACTGAGTCCATTCACAAAGAGCAGCCGGACCAAAATCCTACCAGCAATCAGCCCTCAATCATCTGAGCTTCCACAAAGGCAACAAAATAACCTCACCAACTGATTAATCTGATTCATTGACCTCAGCATGCCCTCGTGCAAAGTAGCCCTTACTGCTTTTACATTGTGGCCACTTTTGGTAACTTATGGGTATTGCAACACATGTGTCTTATATCTATGTGTGTCTCTCTCTTGAGCTTTGTTTTGGATGATAATTGTATATATCATTGATTTTCTTTAATCAATTTGTCAGTATGGACTTTCAATGTCGCACGATCTTACTCTCCCCATCATCAAGGCAGGGATTATGTTGTCACCACTATGTAATTGTGAATGCAATGTAGTAAAAAAACAAATGTAATTTCTAGAGACAGGATTGCACCCAGTCACCTACCATGATTGGGACCAATCAGTGGCATCAGGGTCCACCTCTTTGCACTCCCCTCTCCTCCATTTGTGACCCATTGTAAAAAGCTTTAGCCCCTCCACTACAAATGCAATTCCCCCTGCAGCATCATCTGACACTACACCCGCACCTAATTGAGGTTTTCTAAATCCTTTCCTCCTTACCTATGGCTCAATCATGCCAAGATTGTATCATCCATAAACATTGTGGCTTTCATGTGTGTGTCTGTGTGTCTGTGTGAGCTGGTGTGTGTGTGCATGTGAAAGCCTGCAGGAATGTACCTCTTTGCCAGGAGGAAATATTTTCCACAGCTTTGAGATTACGGCTAGATGTAAAAAAGAAAAACCTGGGCATGCAGAACCTGAACTTTAAGCTTCGTAGTTAATTGATTTTCATGACATTTTCATATAAATAAATTTCCATTTTGTGTTTTCCCAGTCTTATCACCATATTCATATAATACAATAGGGAGTAAACCGAAATTCATTCTGGAAAGCCTTTTAAGTGTCCTGTTCTTAACACTGGTGTTTCTAAAGGTCAAAAAATCATTGTTGCCTCTTTTCCTGTATGACCCAGAAATTGATGTTCATATAAAGTTGCTTGTTGCCGGTGGAAATATCATTACTTTTGCAGGTATTTGGTCCTAAACCATAAGACCAGGGATGAGTGATGAGATCACCACAGCTGTGGGAAACATTTCATTGCAATCTGACCTATAGTTTACTCTGAACCAGAGATAGAAATTGAAAGTCAGGGGATAAACAAAGTGATTAGGATTCATCTTCTAGAAACCATTAATGCATTTCCATAACCTCTAGCAATCCATCCAATAGTCACCAAAGTTTCACTCTGGACCAAGGAGGTGGAATAATGCGAGAAGTATACTTGCTGCAGACAACGCATGCGCGTACGCATCATGGCTGCCATGCGTATTTTGCGGTCGTTTGGTTGCGTAGGCCGCTCACTTTGACGCGAGGTAACGTGACGCGTGCGCGAGATGCAATATTGACATGAACACTAGAGGCACTCGTGCGAAGTAGACCTCTAGAGACTGTGAACGTGAGGTCAGGCCGCACATACCATCTCCGATGGTGGTGGAGACAACGCCTCTGCCAAGATCTTAAAAGACATGAAATTATAATCTCCTCTTCATCGAGAGTATGCATGTTTGTGTATAGCCTACTACATCCGGAAATACAGTGTCACCGCCTTCTTCCCTTTTCGCAACCTCTGTGTCTGAGTGCTGTGGTCTGCCCCTAGCGGAGACCACCAGTATCAGGTGTTTTGGCTGCGTCGACAAATGACCGTGCTGCAGCAAGTTAACACACAGGCGCAGCACACTATGTACGCGTATGTTTGGCCACGCAGCCAGTATACTTGTGCCCTAACTGACCAATCTAGTCATCCCAATAACCAAGCCACTAGCACTGCTAAGGGCACATAAATATGAGGTGTGTTTTACCCCCTAGAAAATATAACATTGGGCACTGGTGTTACTCCGGTGCCAATTCTCAAGGCGTGGAGGCAGGTTTCACCTGATGTGACCGTAACCAGCACAGTATCATAGTCTTCCTACCAAAACTCCCAAGTTTGTAGTTAATCTTTTAAAAATGTGTACTAAAATATTTTCAGTGGGACAGATTGTAAATCTCTAAGTAGCCCTACATAAAAATAATCAACTTCTCCTCCATATTTAGGACAATACACTAATATTTATGGAAGACAGGAAAGATTTGTCGCCTGTAATTGGTTGTTCCACGTCACGTGACATGTGGCGCTCACTTCCAAAAGTTGAACTTTGTCAAACTTCATCTCCCCGCATCTGAAAAATAAGTGCTTAGGAATGCTAGTGCTTCATGATGGTGTTTCTCTGTCTTTTGAGGGTGCTTTCCACACATCATCACACGTCTGGTTCTCGTTCCAAAATTGATCTATGGCTAAGCCACGCCCCCCTCCACTCACTCGGACAAACTATCAACATTCAGTGACCGGGCGCTATGGCAGGTGTCACAGTACACGGCATTTCGCAGGAGGGAATTGATGATTTTTGGGGACATAACGATCAGATGTCATTGAGAAGTAAACAAAACGACCTAAACTACGCATTGGAGGGATGTATTCATCATTTTATTGTTGAGAAGGTCGATGAAAAGCTTAAATTACAAGCTAAAATTTACAGGTCCCAGTGTACGCTTGTGAACCGCATCTCGTTGCCGTCGCCATCAAAGACAACAAGTTAAAGTGCCACTGCAGTTCAGGTTTTTGGCTCAGAATATGAGAAAAGGATAACGGCCTTTTTACCATCTTTACCAAGAGTGTCTCTCCGTTAGTTTGGTGCTACAGTATTTACACTGAATCATTCAGCTTAACGTTTGCCAACCTTTGTTATCTCTGCCATTACAGATAAGTTAATGAAGCTAAGCTCCAGAAGTTAACGTTAGCTTAACTAGAGCCCTTTGGACAACAGCTAACAATGATGTACGATCACCAGAGTACAAAACTAGAACAAAATAGGCTAATGAACTCCCAACAAACAAGGTGACATGATAAACAACGCAGCTAGGAGCTAACGTTACTCTAACTTTAGCTAACATTAGCTAGAGATGGTAAAGATAACTTTATATTTCTTTCCAGCAAAGTGACAATATGTTGCCTCAAACACAATGTTGACTTACCTTAGAACAGATGTAGACGTCCTTGTTAATCTTATTCACGTTGAGTTGGTGTTGTGGTCTAACGTTACCGCACAACTTTATCCAGAGGAGACACTTTTCTCGGTTGAGATGTGTTTTAAAGTATAAAAAATATATCCAATACATGTTTGACCATTTTTAAACTTCAAGTTTAACGAAACTGACTTTCTGTAAAGCATTTCAATGAACATTCAGGCAGAAAATGTCCAAGTGTATGGGAATGGCTATACGCACTGTGATTGGCTCATCGCGTTTGAGGGCGGGACTTAGCCAAAGGTCAATTGTCAAAAACCACTGCTTTGTCAATGATTTTGGCATCAGACACCAAAAGCCACCTCTGGCGGCGGTATGCTATGCCACCAGGTGATGTCCATTTGTAACGCTGCTAGACGAAACCTTTCATGGTGTTATGCTGCCAGTTGGTTGGTTGATACAGTATGATACATGGACAGATGGCATCAGTTCATAACATAGCCAGACGACACCTGTCGTGGTGGTATGATACACCCCTGGACAGAATTAGATTGAAATGCTGCCAGTAACCACATAATATAAGGAGCTTGAAAGTCCCTATGGTCCAGGTGGGAGGGGTGGTGGATGGCTCCAACAAACCTGTACTTTCCCCTGGGAGCCCAATGTTCACTTCCCATATGAATGTAGAGCCAGACCTTGTGTTTTTGTAAACATCTCGGCTTGGTCGCACTGTCTTGGGAAATCAACAGCAGATGCAAGAGGATACCTTGCACGTAATATGTAGACGTGACAGTCCATTGACAAAGCGACGACATGTGACAAATTAAGATGAGAATGTGTTGTATGGGCAGCTCAATGTAGTAACACATGGATCTCCAGTTAAAAATGTGAAAGGAGAACAAGGTTGCGTACAGAAATAATCACTTTCTGTCAGAGCACATTGTGGCACAAACTTGACTATTCGTAAATTCCGAGCGCTGTTGAAATCTACTGTTATTCTGAACACCATACTCTCGGAGTAGCAGAGCGTCCTCTGGGCACTGTCTCTGGGGAGACAGAGCAGCAGAGCGCCAAGCATGGGAAAGTGTGATTAACTTCCTGGTTTGTTAATTCATGTAAGAACAGAACGCTCTGTTTCTTCGAACAACTGCGCTCTCATTAGAGCATCAGACTGGATTTACACACCCATAGTATTCACATTTTGCTTTGAGTGAGAACAAACATTTGGATTGGTTGGTCAGTTTTGCCCACAGTGTCCCAATTGTTTTACACTTTATTTTGCTCCCCTCTGTCCTTATTTTACCTGCAGCCACAGAGGGTTTTCTTGTAATAAAAAGGTGAATTGGGTTGTAAACATTAGCAATGAAAGTCAATGTGGTAGAACAGACAGACACACCAAGGAAACAAAAACTTAAAGAAAAACAAAAACAAACCGTTCCCATTAAATGAAGTGCTGTATCATCACAGCAATCAGTAGTTATCAACGTGGCTGTTTCCTCGAGGAGTGTGTAGACTTATAACACACAAATGGACTGACATTATTAATTAAAGCAATCTTATCTATGTGGTCGCTGAAAACAGATATAAGACTTCCTGTATTTTCATAACAAAGAAAACAATGTGGGTCACATGTGGGCGCCTGCAGCCTGCACACCCTGAGGTCTTTTGGATTAGGTGACACACTTCTGCCCAGGAGATATAGTGAGTAACATCTGAACCATTAGTCACCACAGAGAAGGGTCAGAGCTCTGTCTCGGTTCCCTGCCTTCACATTGGCCCGCAGAGACTCATCTGGTTCAAATGATAGCAAAGCTTGAGCTCATGGACATTTCCTGCTTCACCTGTGACCCCTTTGTTACTGTAGGAACAAGCAACCAGTGGCTCAAGAACTGCAGCCCCCTTCCCAGCCTTCTTCAAAAAAAGCGTACTATTTACCATCCATTTGCTAAAATGTCTGTTATATACGTGGGGGGTATTTGATGGGCTTGTTGATCTTTGACTTCACTCTGTGTGATTTCAACTGAATAGAGGAGGGAGGAATTCATTTTGTTCCTATGCCAAAAAAGCTCATATGGCACACTACAATTATTATCATGATGATGATTTATTATTTTACTTTGCAGAATGTGATGACTGGACTGTTCTTTTTCACAAACAGCGAAAATTACAGCCATTTGCGGTAGCTACTAAACAACACACTCTGAATCTGTGTGTGAAAAGCTTATACAAATAGATGTAAGTGTAACAGAACTCCAGGGGCCAGATACAAAAGACTGGCATACGCAGGTTTGGCGGTAAAGCTACACAAAGACAGAAACATACGTATTTACTCATTAATTGTAAGAGTAAGCTTAGGTAAGGCCTGATTTCAGCTCCCAGAATACAGGATAAGTAATGTATCATTTGACAAACTGTCTGTGTTGTATTGGCAAAGTCCAACCATAATTACAGGCAACCATTCGACAACAAAAAAACATACAGAGCAATTTGAGGTTGTGTGTCTTCAAGTAAACTTCACTGTGTGGACAGGAAGAACCGGAGATTAAACCACCAACCCTGTGATTCATGGCTGACTCTCCCTTCAGACTTACAGCTGGCCTGCAAACAGTTGTATCTATTAATAGCACCTGTATTTTCAAAACTCATTACATTTACCTGTAAACCATCACTGGCGATATCTCAATTATCATCGAACATCAGAAATGTCATGAATAATTTAAAGGTTTGCTCATATCAGAGGAGCCCTTCGTAAGTGCTTCACAATAAAGGATAAAGAGATAAACACAGGGAAATAAAGTTATATATATCCAATGTGAATAGAAATAACGAAACTGAGGACACAAAAGTAAATTAAACAATTCAATTAAAAATTTAATAAATGTGTGTTTGATTAACATATTATTGATCTTATTGTAAATGAAAAAATAAAATTACTAAAATTCACCAACAACCTGAAGAAAGAGAGCTGTGTGCAGGACTATTCTTAATCCCACTCCTGCCAGCTACTGCTGGATTTCATAATGTGTGTGTTCAGGGGCAGGGCTAGGCTCTCAGCACAGTGGGGGCCTTTGTGACTAAGTCATTTCAGAATTCACAACCATTAATTTAGCGGCTATATCCATATGCCATACATAATGTGTCACTTGTTAAACCAAGCAAACCTACATGTCTAATAAAACATACATAAAGCCAATTTGTCAGACAAGCTTGCTCTGAAGAGCAGATAGAGAAAACAGGTTTTCTTTCAAGTTAAAATTTCCCAAACTCTCCCCTACACCCTCCCTATCCACTTCCACGCTGTTTCCATGTTCACGCTGAGGAGCCGCCACATTGAGTGGCATCCCAAACCAACTAGTGAGGAGTGGAAGTGAGTTAAAAAACCTTCCGACAGTGAGCCAGAATCAACTTACTGACCATGTGCCATATTACATTCATGGAAGACTTTCCGTACAAATGTAACTTGCTCAAACTGAGACAGACATTTATAGTCCTATTGTCTTAAAGACATTGACATCTTAAAGGTTAAATTGCATAAAGGGATAAAATATATTCTTCTCTAGTCTCTAGAAAACAGTTGCATTTATTTGATTGTAGTGCTGTATATTCAAAAGAACTACAAAAACCAAGCAGCTTATAAACATCAGAGTGAAAACATGAGATGTTTACAAAAGAAAAGAAAAGAAATGAAACTGAAAGAAATGCAACCACATATGCTTAGGAGTGAGTTTTATTTCTATTTATTTATTGTTATATATGTCAGTTTATCAAGTTATTTCTTTTTAATGATAAAAACCTAATTTACAAGAATTAAGATACACAATAGCAGCACATACACATTAAATGTAAGTGCTACAAATACATATGAAGAACATAAAATGGATGGGAGTTTTATTTTTCTACATGATGAAGAACACAAGATTGGATTGAGCTTTATTTTTCTCTGTGATTACGAAAAGTTACGACAGTTCCTCTTTCTGCCGCAGAGAGGGAAGTTTGTCCCAAAGGTTGCCACTGTGTTTACCCCCTACACCTATTCCATCAGCTGTAAAGGTGACTATAAAAGGAGTAACACTCGCAGTTGGAGTGAGAAGGGTCTGGTTTTGGAAAGGCCCAATGTTTCAGCTCCAAGGACGGCGCAGTGCTGATGTAACAGCTGGATTTGTGGTATTACTGCAATGCCAAATAGTGCTACCAGGTGGTGCCTTCTATTTGTGTGTTGAGAGTTGAACACACAGTGTTGCCACATTACTTTGACTGACATCCACAGGAGAGGACTCTCAGCACTAACCAATTAGATGCAGGTTATATTGACTGTGTTCTACTGGTCTTGTATTATAAGAGAACATAGTTCCGTGGAGACCTGGCATGTTTGGTCAGTGTTAAGTACTGTAGAATAAAATAACTGTGTTGAAACCTCCCTTTCATTGTCTGTCGACTCTTTGAGCTAATCGCCAATCCTGCTAAGTAGCCCATGCTGCTAGCTCTCTTCACCTTCACCGCCCACGTTACACTGACAGGCGGACAGAGACAGCTGATTGACAGTGGTGGGGCTGAACAGGCCAAGTGTACTATCTCAGTCAGTACCATGTCTTTCTTACACACACTAACATACACATAACATGCACGGTGGTCTACAGCACTATGTCTGGCATATTCCAACACAAAGTCCATCTACACCACCACGGGCAGCAACACAGACAGGTGTTGAGATGCAGTAAACATGGAGTAAGACAACACATTAATCTGACATTTTGACTGACCACAATGTCAGTTATTAAAGATTTATTATCTTCTACTCACCAATTGTTGTCCCTGCACTGTCTGCTGGTTTAGTTTGGTCCATGTGTGAATTCAACAATCCTCCATAGAACAAATAATCCCAACAGGTAAGGTACAATGCACATATCTAGGTCCCTTGTTAATACTTAATCACCCTCCTTATGTGTGTGTTCCAGTCCGCCCACTCCCACCCACAGCAAAGTTTAGACCATCCATTTCTTAGACATTTGCGTTGGGTCCTGTCAGTCAAGTGGGCCCCACATAGATTATGCTAGGGCTACCTGGGTATGAAGTGGGGATGGGCCCACAGTGGGCGTCTTTTCTGGGGCCCATTTAAGTAAACTCACCCATGTGGGGAAATGGCATAGGGCCAATGTGGAGACTGTTCACAATCCCACATAAGGCCCATTTTTCTGTCCATTTACCACCCATACAAATGTTGGCTGGGTAAAGTATGAGGTTTAGTCTGATGATTTTGGGTTGAACCGTCTCTTTAACATCCATGTTCACGTAGTGTCTATTCCTAATGAACCATCAGTAATTTCATCTCAGTGTTTGGGGTTTTTGCAGGATAAAGTTAGAAAACTTTTTGTTTGCTTGGTAGGAATTATGTGTGAGGTGCACACATTTTCACTGCATGTGCTTTTGATAAATAGTTTGTCTAAAATAGTGTATGCACACTTATGCATCTGGTCCCAGGTCCTTTTCTGTCCCCAAGGCCTGCCTTCCTTCTGCTCATATCTTTGTACTACAGAACCACATAAACATATATTTTTCTTTAGGTAGATATGTTTTCAACTCCAGCAGACAAGTCTTTGCCTCAGCTGTTTTTGCACTGAGCTCACAGTATGACAGCCCCTTTTTCCTGCTTAGGTGTGCTTGTTGGCTTGTTCCTGTCATCTTGCAGGTTATTGGTGGGTGGGGCTGTCAAATCAGTGCAAGTGGGAGCACCTGGGCCCCGTGCTCCTCAGGCACAATAAAAGCTGCCATGGTTTATTCAACGAGACTTTCACCATGTGCTGCATTTGGTTGTTTTTTTTTTTTTTTATCATTTTTACTCAGAGCCATAAACTTACAATGTTGATATTTCTGAGCAGACGTCAACAATAGTAGTTACATGAAGCAGCCTCTTCAGATTTTCCAACCACTCACTGTGTAAAAATCACAAAACTGCAGTTGTTGCCCTTTTCCTTTATTGCACAAATGCTTGATATGGTCATTTGTGTGTTGAGTGATTTTCGTGACTCTTGAAGCCTCTAAAGCTATTAAAGTGTGATTGTGAATGAGCTATGACTAATGTCAGTCTTGTAAAAGGATAAAAAGTACAACATTTGCTTTGTGTTCTGAGTCATTTAAAAAGCTTCTGAATCATACTTACGAACATTTCATGTATATAGAGGTGCTGTTCTGCCAACTTCAGACTTAAAGTACTTGTTAAGTATTTTTCATTGTGATGACGTGGCATCATTTGAATGATAACTGTGGAATTCATAAACTGTTTTTGCTCCTACAAGAGGACAAATACTGATTTAGCACTAGATTCACAAACTGTAAAGTTTTGGTAACAACTGTTTGGTTTCATCTGAGCTTAACAGTTCTTCTTCCTTTCATGCAGTTAGTATTTTGCTTGCTTGAAAACAACACTTTTGTTGTGGCTGCTGTCTGGAAAATTACCCACAGTCTACAACGAGGGAAATAGCACAAGAAGAGGCACATCAATACCCAGAAAACAACCTTTTGCCTTGTGCATGTGTGTGTTTTGTTTCAGTTTCTTGGCTGGTTGGAGCTCAGAGCCTCTGTAACTGGGAGCATCTGGCCACCATTACCAGTGCCCAGATGTCAGTGTTTTCTTCTCAACGTGCACCAAGGCTTGTGGCTTTTGTGCTGTGTTTTGGAGTTTGTTTACTCACGCTGGTAACTGCACTCCCCCATTTCCATTCACCGGTGACTACTGACTTTACGCCTCACTGCCTTCTTTATCTTTGCTTTCTTTAATTATTTTGGACCAATCTGCATGCGTCTCCATTCTTTGTTGTAGCCAGGGAACCGGTCATGGAAGCATAAGGTCTAGTCGACCACGAAGCAAGATTAGTGGGTTAGTGGGATATATTGAACATAATGCTTTTTAGTGCTACAAAGGGGGCTTTCTTTTAACCTGGCTAGATCTCCATGGTAACTTATGCTGCAGAACTACAAAGCAGGATATGGAGTTTGCGTTATAACTTCACGCTTAACTTTGGGTTTTCAGTACTATGAAGCTGGTTCTCTTTTTACCGGGATAAATCACCATGGTAACTGATGTTGAACAGTGAACCTGCTCCGGAGCAGTATAGGATCACAGCCTGTCAACAGCCCGACCTTTGACCAATCAGATCACTGAAGAAAAAAGTATTCAATGGACAAGTCGTTAGAAAGTTGTTAGAGGTCAGTAGTAACAGTAGGTTATTTCATTGGTTACTGGTTTTAAAACACAGCTTCTGACAAACAGAAAGTGTTTACACACTAAACACATCATCTTACCAGTAGTTTAATTAATGCAAAGTTAATTTTAGTCCACAGTGATAGTGTTGTTGGTTTACACTCTGATTTCATCATCGCAGCTCAAAATAACATGTGGCACCTCTGTCGTGAGAACTGGGAAAAAAGATAATATTTTATTAATAAAATAACCCACACACTGTTAATTGGCTCCGGTTATTATAAATGCAACATTTCTGTCAGATAGAGCTCATTAGTCATTAACTAGGCTTCTTTACCACCCTTTACTTCAGCAGCAGGAACAGGCTGGTGTTACTTTAAAGTGTTTTATGTGACATATTATCCTCATACATCTACATAGCAAAAAATACTCTACTAATGTTACATACAGCCTAGTGGCACCTACACATAATTCAGCCTTTTTGGACAGCTTTTCAGTATTTCTACATTTTGTCTTGTAGTCGCAGACACTTTTGGTACTGTGTCATATCATATGAAGCAGCCTACTTCATTCATGGTTCTGGTGATGTCCCTCATAATTGACACCCCTGCCTCTTTCACATGAACATGCTCGTGGCTGGATAGGAAAACCCAGAGCTGACAGAACAAGTTGATAACCAGCTTTGTAGTACCGGTTATCCAGATGGACAATGTTAGGGTTAGTTGAACCAGATAACAAAAAGATTTCCTGGGTGAGTTGAACTTCGTACAGGCCCCTGGTCCAGACTAGTTTATGTCCAGAGTTTCGGAATGAAATCAGCTAAAAAAAAGAAAAGGCTCTCATAGGGCAACTCCTGTGGAAATGGCGCCACTCTGTAGTCGATAGTCATTCTATGAGTGACACAGACTCTCAGCTGAGGGAATATAAACTTGCTGAGCCATAGCGTTACATTAGTTATGCCACCAAACAAAGCCATACAATTACAGTATCACAAAATGCATCTAAGCAAGAGAACTGTTTTATTTTATTTATTCATTTATTTTGTGCAAGGTTGTTCTTGCTCTTACTGAACTACTGAATATGACTGTTGTGTTCTCGGGTCATTTGCCCACACTCTAAAAGAAGCCTTCTGTACTTGCATATGAAATGCAATATAATTTATTTAAACTATCCCATAATGTTACCACTTTGGATTCTGTGTTTATTCTTGCCCTTATTTGCTAAAGTCTACGAAGTTTACATTGCTTGTATCTTGCAGATGATAGAACAACGATAAGAACACTGATCAGTCTAAATGTGTTTATTGCATATTATATTCAATCATCTCCTTTATTATAGGACTGTGTTAGACCTAGGTCAGTGAAAGCTGCTGCATCAGGTTTAAAGATGAAGGGGCTGTGTCCACCACAGTTTTTTTTTTTTTCCCAGTTAAAATTGCCAGGTGCTCCTCGGGAAACACCCAGCTGGGGGCGGCTCTCACCACAGAGTAGATGCTGGCCTCTTGTCAGCTGCTGGCATTGGTAGTGTAGTGTAAATGTGCATCACTCCCATTGCAAAAATCTAAATATGCTGGCCTCAAGGAAAAACACTTCAGTGGATACGACCCCTAGGAGCGGCAGAATGTGCAGTTGTGCACTGGCGGTACATTCAGTCGTAAAACAAATAAATTACCACTTTACACATAGATCATTTTCTACCAGCATTTCTCTCTTGCCTTATTTGCAGCAACAGTTTTGCTTTAGCTGTAATAGTTTTTATAGCCTTTATAGGCACTAATAGGCAACATGTTATCAGTCCATTTAGTGCAGTAGAAAATTTAAACTAGGCACTAAATGCTCTATATTATGGGAACACACGCAGAGCCTGAGAGAGAAAGCCTGGGTACACAGAGCAAGTTGATAACCATCTCATCTCTGACTAGGGTGTTAGGGTTTGTCGAGCCAGCTAAGGCAAAGAAAGCTCAGTTGGATTTGATTTGTCATACACCTTCTGTGCTAGGTGTTAACAGTGCTATTTGCCACTTAATGTTTTGGCTAGTCATATGGCTGTTGGATACCCCAAAAAAGTGCAATTACAACCAAACTACAAGTCTGTTAGATTGTATAATTTAAATGCTTATAGTTCATTTCTTGGTATTATCCAATAAGAGGCACAATAAATGATGTGTAAATGATTACACCATGATCAGTGCTCCTAGCTAATTTCCTGTCCTACCAGGTAGTTGATTACAGCTAATTGTATTCACCTTGCACCCCTGGAGTAAATCAGTCCCCGATCAGATGGCTGGAATGTAAACCAGCAGGCTGCTGGACTCATGTGGACCCTGATTAAGAATCACTCACTCTCGAATCATTAGCTTACCTAATAAATGTGTTTATCTCTGGCAAATCAGCACATTGCTTTGTCTTTAAAGAATTGTTTTCTAAAAGTCATCTGCTATATTTTGTGTTTTCCCACTGTGTGGATGATGTTTGTTTTCTTTCAAAACTTCTTGGATTTGTGGAAAAGTGTTGCAATAAAAAAAAAGCATGGTCAGGGCAATTCTAAGTTCGTAATGAGCGTTTTTCCCACAGAGCCAACACTGTTAACAAGTTGTCACTTCGTGCATCCAGTCAGTATTTCTTGGGATAAACTAAAAAATGGAGGTTTTGGGAACTGATAAATACTTGTGCTACCCTACTACTGTGAGAAAAAGATGACACCACAAATCCTATTAATGAAATACATTTTGTGCTGTGACTTCTGCTCCTTCTGAATAATACCTACAGTAGGGAGTGCTGAACATGTATTGGCTTTGTGACCTCTTTGCCTATTCTTTCTTTTTAACACCAACTACACTGCATTACTTATGTGAGCAGGTTAAAGCAAACTGAAATCACTTCTACTGAAGAGAAATTTTGCAATGCCATGAAAGAACTGCATGCATCAGGCACACCACTGGACCGAATCCATTCACTTGTTATCAAAGTAATTGAACTTTTCTCTTTAACATGTTCGGCTTGTCACAACTGCAAGACGAATGGCTTTTATTTATGCTGGCAGGGTTCCATTTACTGCCCACTGTATGATATATATTATATGCAGCGTTATTTTTTGAGGAGTTTTGTCGATACAGCATCAGCTTTCGAGGCTCACTGTCGTGTATGAGACTGAGATTTAAAGGCATTTCAGACATAGATGAGGAATGAAATTTAGCATTTAGCATACTATCAAATTAAGCTGTAATAGGTTGAAAATGCTGTATGTTAAGTTTCTATTCAGAAAACTGCCAACTAACACTGTACAGAACTTCACTAACAGTGTTGACGCATCGTGGATTTACACCACTAGATCAGTGGATGGTGCTTGTGCGCTCCTGTGCATCAGGCTGAGTATATATATATATAGTATAATGTTTTTGTGTTTATCTGCGGAGAGTTCTAAACGCAACACAACATGCTAGTTTGTCTGCTTCATGCAGTAAAGCATGCATGTAGATGTAATCTGAAGATGTGTAAATGTGTTTTCATGTTACTAAAATTGTGTTATTACTTTATAGATGAGTTCAGTATAAGCTGTTGTTGAGAGTAACTTTTATATTGTTTATATTGTTGTTAAGATGCTGCCATCATCAAGTTGTGCATTTTGCCAGCAGAGCATGAGTGTGTTGTGAACAGCAGAGTTGAATAGGTAATTTTAGCACAAGGGTCCAAACATTTTGTGTTACTGTAAATTCGTTATTTTGGTTTTCATTAATTTACGTGCAATCGTTTATATTTTATTTTGCACATTACTTACTTTTTTATTGACACTGGTGCATCTGACTCGTGCACATAACGCAGTTGCGGATCAGTGTTGAAACTAAGTGTATTTTTTACTATTTTGGGAGTTATTACCTCTGCCAAGGGGGTCCATGTCATTGGTTCGACAGCCAATTGGTTCTACATCCCATTAGTCCGACTGTCCGCGGTGCTGAATGGCTCGCGGCGGGCGTATGGTGCGCCGGGACCGGCTTGAGGCGGAGTAGACTCACGGCTTATGTGTTTGTCACTTTCTTTTTCATTTTAACCCACACCATGATCTTTTCCTGACCCTAACCAAGTGGTTTTTGTGCCTAAACCTAACCAGACCTTAACCACAGGGCATCATGATGATTTCGGAACGGACTTTGGAACAATGAGTTTAATATGGTCGGAACAATGGGATGTCGAACCAATGGGATGTCGAACCAATGGGCTGTCGAACCAATGGGCAGTTCCCCTGCCAAGGAGGTTAAGTTTTTGCCGGCGTTTGTCTGTTTGTCTGCAAAATAACTCAAAAAGTTCTGAACGGATTTTGATGAAATTTTCAGGAAAGGTTGATCATGGGACAAGGAACAAAATTTTAGTGGTGATCAGTTGAAGTGAAGTGGATAAAATAATAAAATGGCAGGAAATCCGAGCTGCTTGGCGGAGGTCTGCGCTCTCCGAGTGCTCTAGTTTTGAGAGTGATTTGGATGAAAATATTCTTTATATTGTCAGAGATAAAATGGCGCTGGCTTGATTAAGATGTTAATCCATTGTGTGTCTCTTCATTGATCCACAGCCAGTGCATCTCCAATCCACAGTGCTATTTAGGCTGTGTATCACATGTTGACGGCCCAGATACACTTAGGTCTGGCGCCGGTTACAAAGCCACTGTCAGGAAGCTGTTTAACTTTAAGGAAATATTGATTTTTATTTATTTATTTATTTATTTTGGCTCAGCAGATTTTTATATATATATATATATATATATATATATACATATATAATACTATTAATAATAATAATAAAGATAATAATAATGTTATATATTTATATTTTAAATTATTTATTATATTATATCTTTTATAACATTGTTATTTATTTATTTATTTATTTATTTCAAGGTTTCTGCTATCACCCAAGAGGAAATTCAGCATTCCAATATGGAGTCTCTAATCCATCTCAAAATGAGGAGGTGCTTGTTCCATCCAAGAGAGAAGCAAGAGACGTCTGGCAGTCAGTGAGGTGAATGCTTTGACCAGAGCATCTTTGCCCTCACAGGGGCACATTTCTGGTCTAAGTCCAAGTAAGAGGTTGGATGCAATGTTTCTTTTATACGGAAGAGGATTAGGGCCACTGTGGGGAAAAAAAGTGAGTTCTGACTTTAAACTTTGAATTCTGAGAAAAAAGTCAGAATTCTGAGAAAAAAGTCAGAACTCACTTTTTTTCCCCACAGTGGCCCTAATCCTCTTCCGTACTTTTAAACATCATACAACAAGCATAAAAAATGTTGATCCAGAAAGTGCTATGTCTGGAGCAGGACCAGAACCAGCTAGTTGGCCTTTGCAGCAAGGACATGATGGGTCTACATTAGGAAAAAGTTTTGCCAGTCTTGCCTTGGTCGAATGCACAAAATAATTTTGAGTTGTATCAGATTGTGCTAAGCAGATCTATTGTTTTAAAAGATCCTACATATTTTGACTCTGGGTCATATTTGTTTTAATATTTGATTTTAAAGATCCCTCCTCCTCTCCTGATTAGAGCATGTGTGCAAGGGTGATTAGCAACAGGTGGTGCCCCGTGATTGGTCTGTTTAAAAGAATTGCTGCGTTAGGATTGGACAAGCTGCATCATTTCATTTAAAGCCCCGGCTGACAGCAATCTTCTCTGTTCCACCTCTGCCGCCTCCAGCAGTTGAAGGCAAGTATTTAGTAATTCAGTAGTGTGTATTCCAATAAGAGTTTCTTTAACTAGAGTAGCAGCTTTCTGACCTTGAGTTTTAAAAAAGTGTGTAGCCTTGTGTTGTGAGTTAGTTATTTTGTTTGTAATGTGTAAGCAGTTTTGATGGAGTTGTAAGTTTCAATTCCAGGGTAAAAAAAGCTTTTCTTTTTTCTATATTTTTTATTTATTTATTTTTTTTTCAGTTTGGGAGTTTAAATTAAAGATGTGTAATTTGTTTAAAATGTATTTCTTTTTTGTATTATTATTATTATTATTATTATTATTATTATGTTAATTTCTTTCTTTTTCAGGGAGGTTCCGGGCTTAAGGTTTCTTTTATTACCCAAGGGGAAATTCAGCATTCCAAAGTGAGACACCACAGCGATACAGATGGACACAAACGTTTGTTTGTTGTTTCTAATTCTCTGAACTCCAGTTCATACAGCTGGACATTGGAGGACTCACACAATGTTATGTCTGGTTCCCCCTGAAGAGAGGACATCACAACCTGACTGATCAGTAATTGTTTTTCCACACTAAAGCAGTCATCTACATCTTTCATCCCCCTTTTTTCTGTTCTTGTCACCCGTCGCATGGGTAAAAAGACTTGCACATGTACCGATGATTTTCAAAAAGCTGGCACAGCTTAGCAGGGGTGGTCTGCTTTTTTAACAGGAGAGAGCTTCCAGGCACCATGATATTGAGCGAGAAGAATTCAGCAGACCAGATTTGATGAGGATGACTTTAATTGAAAATGGCATGGAAAGCGCCGCACTAAGCCTATTGTTCCACCGAGGCTCTGTGAGGCTGCAAGGAGAGACTGCAGGAGACTGACTGACAGCTGCTGTGGCTCCCTCCCAGACAAATATATCTTATTTAGAAGTCTGCTCACAGACCATGCTGTCCACTATTAGCATGAAGAGACACCTGCTAAAATACAAAATGAAAAAAAATCAATACTTCGTGGAAGGATAGTGAACAGCACTGGCACTTATGAGACACCTTTCTTCTACTAGATAAGCATTTTGTAAATGAACTGATACAGTGTGCAACATACAAAGCTGTCATCAAAACGATGCCATCTGAGGGAAACGGCTGACTGAATTGTATTTTTATAATTACTTTAAAGATGAATAGTATGTTTTACTCACTTTCATGTTGCAGTGTTTGCTTTTATATTTTAACGTGCAAAGCCCTGAGTGAAAGATGGCAGTCTCTCAGTCACACCTCAAACCAATTAGCTGGCAGGATTTGCTTCCCCAAACCTGACGACTCTAATGAGCTTCTCCTCATTCATCTTTAGTATGCAGAGAAAATGTTGAATTCCAGTTCCAGTACTGCATTACCTATCTGCATCAAATTCTGTATTCAAAACGTGTGCACTGAGATTATCCACTGGTTAGTTTCAACATAAATTACATAAAATAATTTATTAATTATTATATTGAATTTCCTTCCCTTCTGTTTTATGCAAAGCGAGCTCACATGGCTCACAGTCCAGCCCAGTCACCAGGAGAAAATGCTGGCATTGTTTGTTTCTGCAAACCACAAACACAAAAATACTTTTTACATGTCCTATCATATAACATTACTAAAGAGACATAGTTCTGATTACATGTAGACATGTTGACTTTTAGTCATGCAGAGGAGGAGGTGATAGTGGATGGCATGACAGAAGCCTGCCAAGGTGCAGACCACTGTCTGAGACCAACAGACAATAAAACCAGTAATTTTTACAGACATGACAACATGGTGGTGCAGTGGTTAGCATTGTTGCATCACAGCAAAAGGGTTCCCGGTTTGAATCCCAGGGTCAGGGAGCCCTTCCGTGTGGAGTTTGCATGTTCCCCCCTTGTCAGCATTGGTTTTCTCTGAGTGCTCTGGTTTCCTCCCACAGTCCAAAGACATGCAGGTTAACTGGTGACTCTAAATTGTCTGTAGGTGTGAATGTGAGTGTGAATGGTTATCTGTCTCTATGTGTCAGCCCTGTGATAGTCTGGTGACCTGTCCAGGGTGTGCCCCACTTCTCACCCAATGGATAGGCTCCAGCTCCAGTCTCTGCTTACACAATTCCTTTCACAAACTTTTGTAATACAGCCAAACAGTGAACAAGAATATGTTTCTGAAAACACTTAAGGTGAGAAAGAGACAATGCAGTGAGACAATTTTGGTTTAAATTAGTTTACAGTTGTATCTGAGTTTGAGAGAGAGAGAGAGAGGGGGCGACTCTCTCTGTCATGATATGCTTCTACATTCTGTTTCCTAATGCAGAAGTACTATCTGTAGTTGGACAGCCCTGGAGTCAGTATTGCAGTGGAGGGTATAGGTACAGAAGAAGAGGTGGGTATGCGTTGTATACCCACCTCTTCTTCTGTGCGGTTACAATGTACCAACCCAGTGTCACTCTTAAATAAACACATTCTCACTTCAACCTTGTCACTTATCGACATTTGATCATGGGCTTTCCACGTCCAGATAGGACATACAACAAGCATGCATTGTCTTCTTTCAAAATACACTTCCGTTTTCACAGGAAATTTACTGTTTACATACAGTCTCTTTCAAAATAAATGCACTTCATCGTTACAACACTGCGAACTGACATTTTTTTCCTTCAGCAAAACACACACGTGGTTAGGTTTAGGAAAAATAACAGGGTCTGGCTTTATAATCTTACAGGAGCGAACACTGTTCTCCCAGGATGAAAGTCGTGAAAGTGGTTGGTGGACCCATCCACCATGCTCTTTTACTGCCTTAACTTTTGTTCTTGTCCCGCTGTGTTTCCCCTTGATGCCGCAGAGCACAGTTACTCTAAAACAGCGACCGGCTGCCAATCATGCTGATGCTAAAGGACGGCTTTTTTTGTCAGTGTTTGATGCCGCAAGTCACTGCCAAGTGCTGGATTTCAACAACTACGGAGTGAGATCAGGCTGCAGAAGTCATCGAAAATAGCCATTTGGTTAGTGATTCCCGGCATCAGACACCAACGAAAAAGCCATCCTTTTATGGCGGCACGATACACAGCTGGTCGCCATTACTGTTTCACGGTGCCGAGCGGCATCAGGAGGAAATGTGGCAGGACAACAACAAAAGTTAAGGCAGCGATGGTCCAAATAGGGTGGGAGTGGGATGGGGGATGGGTCCAACAACGACTTTCACCCAGGAGGTGGGCAACCATGTGTGTTTGTTATCGAAGGACAAAACTTCAATTTGCAGTGTTGTACTGACGTAGTGCATTTATTTTGAAAGAGACTGTATGCAAACTGTACATTTCCTGTGAAAACTGAAGTGTATTTTGAAAACAGACAATACATGTAACAGGCTGACAGTTGACACGTCATCCCAGAACGTCAACGACCAACACACAGGGTATCTTGCTGGTCATATGTGGACGTGGAAAGTCCATGACCAAACGTCGATATGTGACGAAGCCAGAGTGAGAATGTGTTGAATGTACTAACCAAAAAGCCAAAAAGCTATCGAAATGTATAGGACAGAATACGCACTTCCTCCTTGGTAGCTGCCAATATATCTGGTAGTACAGCCACCTCATCAACTACCACTACTACACTCTGCTCCAATATTTCTCCAAACATGTCTTTGTCTTAAGTTTTCTTTTATTATTCCCCCAAATTATAAAAATCCTAATTATATATATATATTTTTGGTGCAAATAGGTTTATGAGTTTGTATGTCTTGGGAATAGCACAATTGAGAACACTTTCAAAACGAACGGATGTCAATTTAATGTTTAAGAAAATAAATGAAACACTGCTTCATAAATCTAATCTTGCGCTCCCATTGCATCCCAAAAACATATCTGAAAGTACCTTTTCTACTTTCATTTATTCTTTGTTGTTTATTAAGTTGCTCATCAAGGGAAATTAAAATCTGGCTTCTGATAGAGCCACAAGAATGGGTCCTGAAGTTGTGTCTTACATTTCCATTGCACATTTCAGACACTGCATTCTTATTCTGCATTGAAGCCACAAATTCAACAATAACACCTGATATTTGGAAAGAGGTCATGGCCATGGGAATTGGAAAATAAATCACATGGATGAGATACAAAAAAAAGTAATTTGAGAGTGAAATAAAATAAAACAGTGGCAACTAAGTTTAACTCCAAACCTGAGCATAAAAAACTTTGCACCATAAATAAAGTGTTTATTTTGGCACTTTCTTGGCTGAAAAACAACCAAATGTTTTTTTTCATTTCTTTTATTTCTAACTAAGTCCAAATTGCTTCTGTCAAAGTCACTGACATGCACACAAACTTGTGTTATTGTAAGTGTGTCAGTGGCTGTTTAAGCGCCCTTCATTAAGACTTAAACCACTTTAAATGAGGTGCCTTACCCCAGCCAAAGTTTGTTTTCAAATACTGTAATTTCGCCCTAACCTTTACCAAAGTCATTTAAATTATCCAAACTCTTCCATTAGCTAAACTTTGTACATGGAAAAAAATTTGAATCCAATTAATTCTAATGCCACATGTCGCTGGATTGGCCAGGGGTGAATGAGAAAGACATTTATTGAACTTTCTTAAGTCCCAATGTGTTTCTAAAACAGTAGAATTCATCCAAGTCAGTGCAACTTTCTAGAAAAATACCAATTTTTACCATCATAGCAGGGAGTAAAAAAATGATCCACAGGGCACCTACATCTACAACACAGCTAACTGTGTGAGGAATGCAGCAAAGATATGGCTAAAACACATTTTTCATCCTGCACCAATGTCTTGTTAGTACAGAGTTGTGTCTTTATTTGATCACATTTATAGGTAGAAGGTTTCAGCTCATATTTACTTTTTGTTTGACCCTGAAAACAACAAAAAAAACCCTGCTTTTTGACTTTGCTGCTTTTCTCTCATATCATCCATTTACAGTCTGAGAGAGAGTTACAGAGAACATGCGGGCCTGCCTCTCTCCCTGAGGGATATATGAGGTGAAACTTGCATCCTCTTTATAATGCTTTGGTGTTTACATTGTAACTCCAGTTCCTTTTCATTTTATTCAGAGAGCCGCTTCATGACAGACTTGTTTGAGCCGAGCATTAAAGTGTCAAGAGATTAATAAGCTTTCATTTTGGAGCAGGCTGACATTTTTTCGAGCTAGAGTGCAGAATCCAATCCACCTTTCAAGCAGCTATTTTTTCCGCACAGCAGGCTACTTTTCAGAGAGTTGGACATACATAACTGTTCGCAGCTACACACAATGCGCCCACCTGACAGAAGACTTTGGTATCATGTATTAGATATATTCTTAATCCTCTGAGATCAAAGCTCACTTACTTTTTATGCCATGAACTTGTTCTTTCTAAAACATTTTCAGAAGTACTTTAAGCTGTCTTGTACTGTTGTTCAGAATAAATTCAAATAAGTTTTATGGAGTTTCCACCATGCTCTTCACTTTTAATAACAGGAAGTGTATTCTGAGCTCTCCTAGTGAAAATCAGTTAAAACTGATGAGCTCTTTATTAAAGGGAAAAAGGTAGAAGGAAGGTCAGGGGCAAGTGCTAACCTTCAGGGCTAAAAAAAATTAAAGGAACTCCCTAAAAACATGGGGCGGAGCCTTACGTCCTGCGTCACAAAGAGCACTGTGTGCCTGATGTGCATTCCCGTTGGCTGGCATTGGTTCATCTCCTCACATTTGGATAAACTAGCTAAACTGTATTCTAAAAAGTTATCAGATCTTTGCCATAACCCCAAAAATTAAACCTAAAGGAGATCTCACACCAAACTGTGACATCAATATATACTTTTCCCTTTGTGATTATAGATTTCTGAAGATATACTTAGTTTTTGCTCCTTATAAGTTACTGCTGTTACAGCTGCAACCATGACTAAACTTTCCTGCACTTTTTCAAATGACTTTTACGTGACAGCTGATAAGTTCTCAAACTGACCATCATAATTAGGGATGGGCATCAATTTTCGATTATCGATGATTGATTGTTAAGGCTTTTGATCGATCACAAATAATTTTGATCGATAGTCGCAGTGTTTCCCCTACAATGCCTGGCATAGGTCCGGCGAGCCGCTGTGCCAACGAGACCCCCCGCCCGGCGACTTGCCGTACCAACGAGACCCTTCCGCCCGGCGAGCACGGCGGCTCGACAGGCCTACGAGACCCCCGCCGGACCTATGCCAGGCAAAAAATCAGAAACAGACGGAGGCTCTCATCGCTCTCCAAAACCTCGGCGGCTTCCCTTGATGCCTCTGAAAACACTACGCCATTGAAAGACGGAGGTTTTGCTGAAAACTGAAGCCTGTAACTCTGGCTGGCAACGGTTGTAAACACTCAGGGGTGAACTGCGCATGCGCGCCATTCTTCCTCTTTGGCCTGGGGGGGTTGAAGCTCAAAACTGGGGCAGCTGCACTCTCTTGCGGCGACAGTCTGCACTGTACTCTTTTGTTTTCTCTCTTTTGAAATACTCGCTTATCAATTAATCGATAATTGATTGTTAATTTTTTTGATGATCGAATAATGAATTTTGATCGTTTGCCCATCCCTAATCATAATGTTATAGCTACTATTAAATATGTACAACTAAAAAGTGCTAAAATATATTGACATAAATCAAACTCAGGTTCGTTTGGGCAGGTAGGAACACAGCAGTCACACTCAGGTGCGCACCAAAACAACCAGACAGAGTCCTTCTTGAAGAGGTGGTCTCGGTCCGGTTACAAACAAACTCTGGTGCGGTTCATTTGAGGTGAGAAGGTGTTCCAACCTGGATCAGAACCAACTGCAGTCGCATTTTGCATTGTTTGGGTTAAACAAGCATGAGCATGTTACAGTCCTGGAGGATTATTAATGTGCGCCTCCTCCTGTACTGCCTTAATATGCATATTCGGTGCATCCAATACATCAAAACATTGTTTTCTAGTTTGCGCCTCATTTCCAAACTGTATTGTAACCCTTGTTACTAGATCTTCAGTGTGAAACTTAAGTAAAACACAAAAAAAATGATATTCTATATTATATTTTTATTGTCATTGGTGTTTTCCCTAAAGAAAATGCATTTAAATCAGAAGTGAAGCAGCACTCTGATATCAGAAGAAAAGTAGACATAGATCTATGATACCTAGAAAAGTCTGCCATTTTAAATAAGGTCTTTGTGTTTATTTTGAATTATTTGTAAAGTTTCAGGTGATACTGGGAATAAAATAGCTATGAAATCAGTGATTTCATGTGATTTCAGTGATTTCATTTCAGAGGGTGAATATGAACCATTTTCATTTTATTCATTTTTTGGCCAATCAGGCCGGGTCTTTTGTTTCCTCCCTGTTTCTCCTGTGTTGGATTCGATGTCCTTGGATGAGAGTGGATTCTTCTTCTTCTTCTGCTGTCTCTGAGCTGCATCGGGGTAGTGTTGGAGTTCAGCAGTTGTGGCGAGCCAATCAGATTCACGAGATGAATCCTTAACTCTGAACTCTTGCTTTAAACTGGAATACAGGTAGGACTGGTTATTGCCAGAACATGGGGGCGATATTTCTCTAAGGCTGCATAATTTTCATTCTTTCTATTTTTTCTTTTTTTTTCTTTTTTGGACTGAACGAGAAAAAAAACGACAAGGTTCATGTTCTTTTCATCTGTGAATTGAGCTTGTTTGAGAAGTGTTTTTGATTTGTAAATGTATATTGAGAAGTGATCCGGCCTGGTATTAGAATTGTTTTATTTTTCAATTTTATAAGTGGGTAAAGAGTGAAGAGCAGTGTACCCTGAGGTTTTTCTTTTATTTGCAAAAGGTAAAGAAAGAGAGGTGTTGTATGCACTTGAGATTTTAGTGAGATCATACTGGATCATATAAGAAAAGTGACACATTTGTCGCATTTCATATATATTTTTTATATTTATATTGTATATGTTTCTTATTCTCACTTGATACAAACTTAATACAGTAATACCTGTTTCAAACTTACCTGTGGGTGGTCATTACTCTTGCTACTTAATACTGAGGGCTCTAGTTTCACAGAAACTAGGTCTGAAAGCACCCTAAGATTGATTAAATCATGTCTAACATCCAAAATCTACTTAGATGGAGGATCTGTATACTGATACTGATGTAGTATCCGGCAATAGTCGATGCCCAGCCCAAGTAGGCATATTACTTGAACAAAACCAACATAATTCACCTTCTATCATGGAAAACACATGAAGGTGGGGCTGAGAAGAGCTGAGTCATTGATTTTATCCCCAACCATAACATTTTCCTAATCTAAACCAAGAAATCACTTTCTAGAAGAAAACCCTCTAAACTTCTCCCAGCAGCTCATGGTGCTTGTGGCTCGCCAAAGCATACACTGCTACATTGTACAAAACCATGACCATCTGGATGAAACCCCATGTTTTTAGGGAGTCCCAAAAATGAAGCCAAAACTAATGCTGCTCTTTGAATTAATAATAATGATTTTAGAATCTCACTTTATCAGTTTAAGTCTATATTACTGATTTTATGTCAGTCACAGACACTGTTGCGGTCATTTTCAGTAAAGGTATTTATGTACAGTGTTGGGCCGAGTCCATATTTCCCCCCTGCAGGCTGGGCACACACAGACATCATCATGTCAACTGTGTGGACATGAAACAGGAAGGCGACATGATCCCCTTCAGACAGGTCTTTCACCTCATGGCTTTTAAACTGTCACTTTTATTTTTAGATGAATTTTAGCATCATCTAATTAGTACATGCAGAAATTTTGTGTTTTCCTTGTGTAAAACTTTGAAGCATTGCATCCATATTGCAGTGATTTGTGGGTAAATCAATCAGTGATGTCTGAAATCTGCTCCCCAAGCTAGGAGAAATCTCCAGAAAGTCCACATGAGCCACCTTGCAAACTTAAAGAATTGTGGATTTGGGAAGCCTCAGGCACTCATAGCCTTCTTTGGCCTGCAAGTACGGTAAGGTACAATAAATCTAGCTTTTAATTACGATCTCTGCACTTAATTGGATGCATGCATCATGTTCAAATTTTACACCGTAGCAGCACAGTGGCTTTTCAATTCAGTTTGCTTGGATGAATAATAAGGAGTCAAAGCATCAATACCCCCAGCTTTGTTGAGTAGAAATATGATAAGCTGTTGGTTACACATCATAACTATGACTTAGGGGTGTTTATTCAGTACCTCTGTAGATAATTTACAGCTCAACTTTTTAAGCACAAAGTCCAGCCTTTTTAGAAAAACTTGGATTTATGATTTGGTACAACGCATGCATCATCTTGAACCTGGCAACATGGCCTTTAGGCAAGATAATTCTACTACAAGTGTGACAAATCTATCAGAACTGGACCTGATCCATCCTCTCCATTTTTCACTTTTGCTCAGCAACGTTTCTTTCTAAAGCTGCTCACAGGTATTACAAGCAACAGGCCATCCATACACACTGTATACAGTACAAACTGGCTCTTGAGCTAAATAACCTAAAAACTCGACAATTGTTTTTTTCCCAGAAGATGTGAAAATGTTCAGAGTAAAAATTTCAGTGATTCTGAATCACTGCTGAACCTTTCATGTCAGAACGTGTCAAATTCCACAGTGTCGTCGAGGAGAATCCCACATTTCAGTGACTGACGGAATGTAATTTTCACAACCGAGTTTATCCTTACGCGCTATTATCCTTCAATGAACTGTTTCACTCTAATTTGCTGAGCTAAATGCAGCCTGCAGAGCTACATATCCAGCAGTCAAGTCAAATTAGGTCAAATCCATTCCCAAAGCACTTTAAACAGATTTGTCAAGAAGTGTTTTAAAGGAAACAAAAGACTGGAATGCTTAAAACCAAGATAAAAATAATGGATAATAAAACACGGGAAAAAAAGAAGAAGAAACTGAATAAATGCGTCACAGACTCCTCAGACTTTTTATCTGTGAGCTGAATTGTATTCTCAGTGCTCTTATACCCATCAGACACAGACAACCATGAACTAAGTATGGCCTGCATTGTGCATGTAATTTGGTCCCAAAAAATGAAATCAGCAGGTTAAGTTGACCTCCATTTTACATGTACATGTTAATATCACAGGGCTGAACACAGGCTACCCACTTCTGCACATCCAATGCGTAATGAGACCCTGCTTTTAATATATAAGCCATATGAATTAACTGTCACATCGGTTTCTTGCAGTGCAAGCACCACGCTTAGCCATACAATTTCAGCCGCTTGATGTTTCAATAAATTTTAAAGGGATTTTATCCTGCAGCACCATAGCTAATGCATCTCTCTCAGCACTAAAGAAATGGACATTTGGGTGATGAATCATCCCGCACTTTTTTTCTTTTTTTTTTTTTTTTGTACTGGTTTCAATTTTCTCTTTATTGTACAATCAAGGGAGGATAATTAGTTTAGCAGTGTGCAAAGTTGGCTAGCTTATACTGTACATAAATCACTCTGCTGTTATTCTAAAGCGGTTTGATCAGCATATTTTGAAATGTACTTCATATTGTGATAAATCAAATTGACTATAACGTCTCAGTTAAGGCTGCACTCGGCACATTTTTTATGTAAAATAATACTAAAGCAGTAAAGAATATGTATAGGTTCAGTGCTTTATGTGCTTAATTCACTGTTTTTGCTATTCGTTAATTTCTTATGAGCTACAGTGTGTCTAAAATCATCCTGTACCCAATAAATGAGACTCTGTAAATTTCCCCTATTTGCCCAAATGAAATGGTTTTATTGGATCTAGTCACTCTCACTCTCGCTCATTTGTTCCATCCATCTCCAGCCTTTTTTCCTCTCTTGTCCTTTTGCTATAAAAGTGATCACTGAAGTAAACATGAGTGTGCCGTGTGCAGTTTGCTGACATCAAATTGCTTGACTTCTGGGAATTGAGGTTAAGTTTCCAAACAATTACCTCTAGGTAATGCTGCCAACATGGGCTGCCCACTGCAGTCACAAAGAAATGGCAGAGAGAAGTACGCTTATGCAATGTAATGTGATGTGATGGAGGATTTAGCTAAAGTATCAGTCAGAATAAGCCAAAAAATTAAAGCAATGGGTATACTTATTAGATACAGTAAGTGGATTGTGGGATTGTTGTGATAGGCTTGCATAGCAGAATGGTCACCGTTCAAAGTATGCTTCAGGGAAACAAAATCCATGCTGTTAATATTTGCTTTCCTTTACTGAATGATTCTCTTTTTGGCCCTCTTGCCCTGGTTTTGGGGTCTGCTGAAGGTATTTTGGTCTACATCTTGTTTTGTCATCACATCAAGTATGTATCCTCAGTTTTCCCATCAGCAGAATAAAATGAGTCTTGTTTTCCTTCAAACTCACAAACCACAGAATCACATATACATATCTTTAAAGGCAGTGTTGACTTTACACGGGGCACCAGTGTGCAATGCCCCTTATTTCATTCTCTGTGCCCTCTTGCTTGTCTGAAAGCACATTATTGTTTCCTCCATCATCAGTGTGAGTCTAGCAATGACTGTCCATTCATGCATTCATTCATTTTCTGTAACCGCTTATTGTGTTGGGGGTCTCGGGGGGGGCTGGAACCTATCCCAGCTGACATTGGGCAAGAAGAGGGGTACACCCTGGACAGGTCACCAGACTATCACAGGGCTGACACATAGAGACAGACAACCATTCATGTTCACATTGACACCTATGGGCAATTTAGAGTCACCAATTAACCTGCATGTCTTTGGATTGTGGGAGGAAACCGGAACACCCAGAGAAAATCCACACTGAGACAGAGACAACATACAAACTCCGCACAAAAGGGCTCCTCCATCCCGGGGTTGGAACCAGGAACCCTCTTGCTGTGAGGCCATAATGCTAAGCACTGCACCACCGTGCCGCAACTGTTTGAAAATGCTGTGATGGAACGTTTTACAGTTGAGCGGGAAGTCAAGTTTGGAAAACAAAAAGTTCATCATTGGGGATACTAGGCTAGTTTCACTTAGCTAGCTAAGTATTTTCATCCCATCCACAGCCATGGGTTTGACAAGGTGGCTGAAGAGCTCAAAAGCAGTGAGTTTATGGTCAAGGGTTGAAGATGATGTCACTTTTTTTGTTGTCGGAGTTGCTACTACTGGCCCCTCAAGTCTAAATGCTACATGCTGCTGGGCTGATGGTGCTGTTGAGCCTGGCACCATGGTGGATGACTTGGAGAAGGCCTCAACAGGTTTCACAATTAAATTATTTGGATATTTTCATTTCCACCAAGCAGTACGGTTCAGTTCAGTTCAGTTCACATTTTTTCTATTTCCACTGCAAAAAGTTGTTGATGGTACTTGTGGAACCGTTCCGTACCATCTCCATTTTTGGTCACCCCTCTGTTGGGGTACCTAGCACACAGACACTGCAGTCTGTTGATTGGTCAATAGCAGATGGTCACTCTGTTCAGGGCTGAGTTGTGGCTGGTTTTTAGGCTCATGTAACCACTGTTCATACCGTGGAGAGTTTTACATATTAGTAAACTGTAACTATAAAATGAAAGGGTGTTTTGCTGGCTCTTGCAGCAGCTGTAGTCTGAAAAAAATAACTTAAATCACTCGACCAACTGCGGGTGACTTTTGAGGCGGAACGTTTACTTGTAATGTTACTCGATGCATGAGTTGATGACATGAATCCATCAGCATACCTTAAATTTCAATGTGACAACTTTGACCATTCCATTATTTGTTGTTGTCTCCCTTGGATAAGATACACTTTTAGCAATGAGTGGATCTTCAGGCATTTAAAAAAATATATTAATTTCGACCGGATTATGTGAACTGCGTATACATTGCTTCTGCGGAGCATCGTTCCTGTGGGCGCAAGCAACACTAAACCCCTGAGGTTGCCTTACAAGGACTCGATGCACAAACCCGCTATTTTTAAACATCTCATCAAGGGAAACTCTCATTGTAGCCTGTTCTATATTGTTCGAAAAGGTTGCTGTGCATCACCATTCTGTAGAACACAAATGAGGTGCAGACTTTCCTCTGCGTCACCAGTGAAGAGCCAGGAAATACAGTAAGTGCTGGACAAGGCAGTGAGTTACAACAACCCCGCCCACATTTACAGGTTCTGTTTGCAGTGGAATCACTAAGCAGACCTAGGGTCTAGGTACCATGTCTTAAGGGTTATTTTTGGTTGCAAAGGTACCATTCCGAAAGAGTTTGGTGGAAGCGGGGCTATTGTTTTGTGTTGCCTTGTCTTATGAGTAGGACATTTTGGCAAAAGTAAAACGTGTGCCATTGCATTTCCTCACAACATGGTGATTTCTCCTTTAGTGAGATTATCAGGAAAGCAATTAGACTACACTATTTTTGTAAAATTTTCTCCTGGGGAGCATACCACTGAATGGTTTCACTTTCACTATGCATGACTACATTTCCATTTGCCAGTAATTTGGTGGCCCCCAGCCCCCCCACAATAAGCCTTGTGCCCCCCTTGGATATTTGTTCAAGCGCCAACACTGTCTAAATGGTTTAATGATGATGGCACATTTAAAGTGTGGGAGTACCTCTGAGCAAATTCTTCAAGGGTTATATTTATGTCTCCAGGGTTCAGTGCCCCAATAAGCGTAATATTCTCAGCACTACAACATATTAATCATCACAATACAATGACGTGAAAATCAAACTCACAATACCTGCAATAAATGTTACAACATAATGCAGTTACACAGTTAAGTCACCTTCCTTTTCCAGAATTTACAATACAACACAAACAAATTGAGACCACTGAAGACTGGGTAGATGAGATCAGCAATACCAAGCCACTGGCAACACTGCTTATAGCAGCTAATGAGAGATGGAGACAGTGGGTATTGTGATGGTGCTCTGGCCTGCAAGGATGTCCCTGTTTATTTGCTCCTGCTGCCTTAATGTGAGGATTTTGCCTGGCCAAATTTATTCATGTGTTGTGCAAAAAAAAATTAAGGTTGGAAAATAAATGGCATACATCAGCTAACACTGCAAGCAGGCTAATATTAAAAAATGTTGTAAACTATAGTGTTTATGCACTAACTGCAGCCAGATTGGCTTAACTTATTTTGCCATGCAGTAATATAACCAAGATACACTTTTTTTATTTTAGTTTATCTTTTGTAAATAACAATTCATTCATTTTAACTTTGTCATGGTTGAATATTACAAGAAGTTTTTGATGACCAGTAGTTTCATCATGGCCCTGGTACCGCCCTACTTTTCCAGTCTTCATTCCTACACCTCCTTATTCACTCCGATCCTCTGATACCCACTTACTTGTGCATCAGCTCTATGCAGAGCGTATGCCATAGCCTATGCACATGGCCCACGTCGTTATGAGCATTAATACTTGTGTGGTGGTTTGTCAATGTCACTCTGCAGTTACATCTCCAGTAGTTGGCAGCAGGGTTTCTGTGAAGTGCTGTAAAGTTTAGTTGATTCAAAACACACATTAAACATGGCTTAATATTGATGATTTCAAATGCAAATTCACACATCGGCTTCTCTATAGCTCACATCATTCACAGGCAAAGCATTTGACTTTTACTGGACACATTTTCCCCACAAATACAAAATGCTAATGTTTTTAGCACAAGCCTATGGCATTTTACATTGTATAAATTAGCCTACCAGCTAGCAGACTTTTCCTTTACTCATATGAAGCCAGGTTAAATCTCACACAAGACTTAAAAATGCTATTTTGTGAAGGCTTTGTCTATATAATCCATTTTTTCTTACCTGTGAAATAAAAGCAAATAACAGCTTCATTACCACTGAGGGAAATGGTTTCTGCTTACAAAAATAGACAGGAGGTCTGTGCCGACGCGACGTGTATTTACATTTCTGGGGAGGTGCACATCCGACTACAGAGTAGGGTACAGCGTTGGCTTTATGTCGTCGCCGTGGGTATGGCATCAATGCAACGCAGAAGTATAAATCCAGTATTACTCTTGACGACCCCCCCTTCCAGGCTCTGTACTATGGGTGCTCTTCCTCAGAGTCTGCATCTGTGCACACCGGTTTCTTCATTTAAGTCGCAACTGAAAACTCATCTTTTTAGAACAGCTTCTCTTGGTGTTTCATATGTTTTATAAACATGGTCTTTTATATATTCAGTCACTGTTGTTGTTGCTTATTTGTGAACTTTTGTTATGTACTGACTGCTTCATTTGGTTTTGTACAGTGTCCTTGGGTGTCTTGAAAGGTGCTCATGAATAAAATGTATTATTATTATTATTATTATTACTATCACTGAATTTTGGCATAGGATGTTACTGCAGAATCTTCCAGTATGAACAGTGATGCTCAGTCTCTGTAATCCCAAAAATGGACGATTCACTAATTAAAGTATTAAAATTGAATGAACTGTTCAACACAGCTGATAGTCTGGTGATATTGAGTGTTAACACTTGGCGCTCTAAATAAAGTCCCTGTTACCAGGGCTGTTTAGAAGCTTGTTGACCCACTTGCTTACTTGCTTACAAGACTGTCCCATATTTTAAGCATTCCTCATCAACCATATTTCCTTGAAGAGGGACACCAATTCCTACCTGCTCAATAATTCCATATTCCTGCACAAGCAATGAGCCAGATGCCTGAAATATAAATGTAAAGGGATGAAAGATATGCTTCGCTCCCAACCAGCCCACACTTGGAGGGATATCTGAGCACAGGCTACAGCATCTTAGTTAGCAGGGTAAAGTCATTACACTTGTAATTAAAGGTTTTTAGTTTAGAGCTGTTAATGTGGCCCCAAACTACTGTCTGCATCTCAGTATTTCTACTTTTGAAATCCAGTACTGTTGTGTGTATTTTTTTCCTTTTTATTTTGACCTCTACGCATATTTGCACCATCATAAATCTGACTATGGGGAGAGACATGCTCTGAATACGCTGCTTGCCATGTAAATCAATCATTCCTGTAAGCGGCAGAAACCAACACATTATCAGTGCTGCAGCTGAATACTGAGCTGTAGTGGTGCTCTCGACTACCAAGCTTTCAACTGGCTTTTTGTTGTGTACAGGAGCAACAAACCCTGTTGTCCCTGTAAAATTATTCTAATGCAAAGTAGACGATAAATAAATGACCTTGGGAAATGTTATTGTATATTCAACAAATTCTGATATTCATAATCAGATTATTTTGAGTCAATATACATTATTGTGCAGCCCCCCTGTTGGCATATATATATTTATTATTTCTATACTCCCTGTACTTATTGCAAAGACATCATAATGAATACGATATGTTATCAGAATTCCAAACTTCCTTATAAAAAACAAAATCCATGAGATTATCAAGTCAGATTCCCAGTAGAAAACACAACTCCATTCCAAAATTACTCACATGCACTAATGTAATATATGAAAATAGCAAGAATATTTGCAAAAATCACATGTTTACAGATAAAATGCCAAGTTTACTTGATTCAACATTTGTTTTTGCACCAGCAGTCTTTTTATTTTACCTCAAGAAAAGGGTGACCATATTGTGCATGTTACATTCGCTGACATTTTAAAAGGACTACTTATATGGTGATGTATTATGTAGGTTACACTGTCAGTGTTAAATTTGGTGGGATGTCAGGGGTTCACCACTTAAGATAAGCTAAACACAGGGACAGACAAAGGGCAGTGGTGCGTCCATGAATTTTTCATAGGGGTGGCCAGATGGGGTTACTAAAAATCTTCCAAATCTACTAAAAATCACACCCAAACCAAAAGCTATACATTAACTTCAGGAATTGGATTATGCTGTTGTAGTATATAGGGTAGTTGAAAACTATGTCGCAACAATCCTACTTTAATGAGTTATATATCTATAAAAGATAGGCAATTCATTGTTCTTTGAGTAAACTGCTAGTCTTTTTCCTTAAAAAGAAATACACAGCTTTAATTTGAAGGAGTATATTAATTGTAAGGTGCGAATCATTCACTGGGAACAAGCCTTAAATTTAGGGGAGACTGATTGGTACCCATAGAGCCTATTTTCATTTAAATATCTCCAGGTGAAAGTTCAAGGGACCCCTTTTAAAATGACTATGCCAGTTGTGCCGTCACCTAAATTTATTCTTTGGTGCGTTATTTAGCCCTCTTCTTGACAAGCTGTGCCAATATGATTGGTACCAATGGATGCCTTTGGTTGTCTGGTTTCACGAGAAACCACCACCTTTTGCCTTTGCTTAAAAAGCAATGCCCCAGCCTCTTAAAGACAGCAATGTAAGTCTTTGATAATATTTTGCCAGGGGGTACAGTAGGGCCATGGGTGGCACGTCTTGCCCCCTTGGGTGGTGCCACTGGCAAAGAGGCTAAAATGGCTCAAGCTGCTGCCAACTGACCAAATCAGTGAATGAATTACATGGAGGCTGTATCTCAGAGGTAAAGAGGGTCGTCCACTAATTGGAAGATCAGTGGTTCAGTCCCAGCTCCTCCAGCCCGTATGTCGAAGCATCCTTGGGTAAGATTCTGAACCCCAAATTGCTCCTGATGGCTGATCCATCGGTGTGCGAGTGGGAGTAAATGGTTACTGTGTTGTAGGTGGCACCATGTACAGTAGCCATGGCCACCAGTGTATGAATGTGTGTGTGAATGGGTGAATGTGACATGTGTATAAAAGTACTTTGAGTGCTCTGAAGACTATAAAAGTGCTATACAAGTGCAGTTCATTCACAATTTTGCTGTCCTTGCTGCTGTTACTCCGATAAGTCCTCAGTTTAAACTTTTATTTAATGAGCAGTGAGGTCATCATCTACAGAGTTGGCATGAATTTATTTCACTAACTAAAATGAGAATGAACTTTTAAGCCCTTTTCACCTTTCCTCTTTGTCAGCAAATGAACAGGATGTAAGCTGTTATTCATACTTGATTTATTAAGCAATAACTGCATTATATTTTTGCCTGAAACTACATTTATGAGACCATTTTGTTTCTAATTGGTTCTATTTAATGGTTATTAACAGCCTGTGCTTGGTGTGGTGGTCAGTGTGTTCTCTGGCCTCAGTAATTGCCGGGGTGACAAATGTTAAGCTACTCTGGCAGGCATTTAATGGGAATGTTAGTTATTGTTACATAAGAAATGTAGATTTGTAAAAGAAAAAGAGTTTAATAGTAGCATTATTTTGGACCTCATTTTTGGGATAATCTATTTGGATTGTTCTTTAAATTATACATTAGATATTTACTGCTGGGGTAAATAAAATAAATGCATCAGCACAATGAAAAACAGGAGTAACTGTGTGGACAGTGTGAATGTTTGAGGAGTTTCCCTTGGGGATTTAGTTTTGGCTGGGTGGAGCAACTGCATGAATACCCACCAATGCTATTGGAAACAGTGTATTATATTTGGGGGGGTAACTCAAGGGCATGTTTGTCTGCTGTTTTTTTTTTCCAAGTTGGACCAGTGTAATGCACAGAGGCTGTAAATACCACCTACCATCTGTGAATGTCTGACTTCCAACTGTCAGTGCAATGCAACATAAGCCTGTGTAGCTGAGATACCAGCCCTAAGCCAATGTATAAGAGGAATGAGGGTTGTGGTTTGTTTTTGTTGAGGATATACTAAATATTGGCAATGCAAGCGCTTTTGCAGAAGTCTCTCAGCATTACAGGGAACATGCTACAGTGCATCCCTTCCTTTGATAATAACAATAAGAGCTCTGTGGTTCCTGGTGGACACAGACTCTAACTGTGAGTGACAGAGATGACAGCAGGTCATCCTTTCAGTTGAAAAATGTTTATCCAATTGAATGACAGAATGACAAGGAAATAGCCAGGTAGTTTTCCCACGTCTATACAACACATGAACGGTTTTCACAAGACAAAGCAACCGTTTGAAAAGATACGGTGACACCTACTGTAGAAGAAAAGAGATTGATGGACTGAAACTCTGCAGGGGGTGGACAAAATAACAGGAAACATTGCACAGTATTGTGGTCCGAAACAATTTCCATGCACTAATATGTCTATTTTTATAAAGCTCAGGATGTTTTTTCTTTTTCTTTTTTTCTTTAGGAGATTGCATCAGTGTGTTTCATCTGAGGGCACACATCACCTGACTAAAATTGAAGGAGTCTCTGTCTGTCTGTATATCTGTCCTTCAATTTTCTCAACAACTGTTCATCTGATCGACTTCACACTTGGAGGATGTATTGTTGAGAACCCAAGGAAGTGCAGTGTTGAGTACAAAGTCTTGAGATCTGCGGGACATTTTTATTAGTAGTACATAATGCACACATGTAGTCTATTGAGAGGAGACTCCTTTTAACTGTTACACCTCAGAACGAAGTGCAGCACTGAGTGTGAAGTTATTTGGATAAGTGGTTCCCTAGAATGCTGCAAGCAGCAAGACAGAGGGCCAAGCGATTGGCCCAAGCGATCGGCCCGCTCCGAACAGTATTGACTGTTTGCTAGCTAATGCACAGAATACAGTTAGCTGCAGTTAGCTAGCTAATATTCTGGAGGGATTTAGCACAACATTGCTAATGAAATTAGCATTTACATAACACTTTTCAAAAACTATCAATATCGACAGTGGTATATCCAACATATTCTCACTCTGACCTTGTCACATATTAACATTTGGTCATAGACTTTCCTATGTCAACATGCAACGTGCGAGGTACCCTTGGTGTATTGGATGTTAGACTCACAAGTCAGTCTTAAGACGCTTTGCTTAACTAAAGACTGATGACTTTCTCCCTGATTTTGTGTTTAGATGGGCGGATACAATTTCAGAGTTTAAAAAAACTCCCTATGTCGCAGAACCAATAGTAAATCCGCAGGGCGGTCCTTCGGTGGCTCGCTGAACTCTTGTGCTCGTAAACATAGTCTGACTGCATTAAAAGTTTTAAACAAAGTCCCTATAAGTCCTTCATTTCCACAATCTTGTGGACTGAGCACACGTTTGATAAAACGGAGTTAAATCTCTCGGCATCCATTTTCAAGCTCTCTGTGTGTTTGTTTCCTTGCGGACGAGAAAAGGGGGAGCGCACATTTCCAAGAAGGCGTGTCCTTTTCAAAAATGCAAGAGGCGTTGCTTTGTTGCCGGCCGTTTTCTCCAGTGTGTTAAACACACTTTAGAAAGGAGTGTCCCCAGACTATCAGAAGGCGGAGATCTCTGATTGTCTGGTGGCGAGACTAATTGGATGTTGACATTCTGAGACGCCGGGTCAACTTCAGCCTGTTACATGCATTGTCTGCTTTCAAAATACACTTCCATTTTCACAGGAAGTGTACAGTATTATTAGTGAATTAGTATGTTTCCTTCAACAACAAACACACATAGTGATGTTTAGCCAACACACACACACACACACACACGGATGTGTAGGGTTTGGCTTTATAATTGAAAGGGAAGCGAACATCGGCCTCACAGTATCGGCCGATGGAAGTTGGAGCAGCAAGCAGGATCTCACTCTGAAGTCACTGAAATCTGGCGCTTGGGCAGTTACTGGCGGCATCAGAAACCAACGAACAAAGGCATCCTTAAATGTCGGCATGACTCGCGGCTGGTAGTTTAATAGGTGGATGGGTCCAACAAACACCGACCTTCACCTGGGAGAGCTGTGTTTGCGTCCTGTAAGATTCTCAAGCCAAACCCTATTCTTTTTTCCCCAAAACCTAACCACATGCTTGTGTTGCCTAAACCTAACCATGTGTGCTTGTTGTTGAAGGGGAAAAAAAATTTAAAAAATTCGGTGTTTATTTTGAAAGAGAGGCTGTATGTAAACATTGAATTTCCTATGAAAACTGAAGTGTATTTGAAAGACGAGAACTTGATAGTGTCCCAGAATATCAACAACCAACAGAATACCTTGCAAGTCGCAAGTGTATGTGGAAAGTCCATGACCAAAATGTCAACATGTGACGACAAGTTGTCATGAGAATGTGTTGGAGCAGCAGCAACACCAGTTGGACAAATTACACACAGAACTGCAGTAATACTAGAACCAGCAGTAGTACTAATAATATCAATTTGCTAAGTTTATTTATGGTTATGATTAAATTTGCAAATGACGATTTTTGGACAGTGGGACATGGTTGCCTGTTGTAGCATGGCAGTTTTTTATCTAAATGCTTGAATACTGGGGTGATGTGACCACCCCCCCTAGTTACTGCCTTGATGTGAGCCCAGCGTGTCAAGTAGGGGAACCAATAGCCCTTTTCCTGCCTCCTATATCCTGGCAGCCCTTCCTCTGACCATACCCACCCTTGAACTTGGTCATTGCAATCTCAACTACACACCTGTAAAGTTTTGTGACTGCATTTTGCATGGTTTGTGCTATGGGTCTATGTCATTGGCTCGACAGCCCATTGGTTTGACATCCCATTAGTCCGACTGTCCGCGGTGCTGAACGGCTTGCGGCGGGCGTATGGTGCGCCGCGACCGGCTTGAGGCGGAGCAGGCTCACAGCTTATGTTTGTCACTTTCTTTTTCATTTTAACCCACACCATGATCTTTTCCTGACCCTAACCAAGTGGTTTTTGTGCCTAAACCTAACCAGACCTTAACCACAGGGCATCATGATGATTTTGGAACGGACTTCGGAACAATGAGTTTAATATGGTCGGAACAATGGGATGTCGGACCAATGGGCAGTTCCCTTGTGCTATCATGCTGACAAAATTGCCAACAGACTCACAAGGTGAAAACAACCAGCCCCCCTGCCACAGCTGGTAACAACAAAATTACAGCTTTCTTCCCTAAAAATGTGCTTTTTTTTTTAGTGTGATGTCCCCAAAGGGAAATTAATCTTTAAAAGGTCATTTTTTTCCACGGAGACACAAGACCCTACAGAACTAAACTCATTGATTGCTCCTCGTAGGGATTTAGTGTCCTGCTCAAGGACTTTCCAGCAGGGACTTTGCTGTCATGAGCGCTTGAATCTGGGCCATCTGGGTGAAGGATGGTCACACTAATTTCAAGTGTTTTTTTTTTGTTTTTTTTTCCTTGGTATTCTCACCGAGAAGAGAAGAAACATTTGCTGTAAGGGTTGAACAGAGGTGTACAAAATGGGAGTCATTCATCTCAGAAAAAATACTCACATCTTTTAATATTCATGTGGGACAACAAATAATAACATTATTATCTATTATTCAGATACAACATAATGAAATTATTTGATGATTATTTCAAATACAATGCCCTTAAACTAGCCAGAAGCACACTCATTCTGTTACAGCAAATTAAGGCGTAGATTTTAATTAAGATGTAAAGACACACATCAACACCTTAGCAACATAGCATCCACAGTAGAACTGCAATGACTAGTCAATTTGTTTACTTAATGGACAGAAAATTAATTGGCAACTATTTTAATTTTGGGATAATTGTTTCAGTAATTTTTTCCCTAGCAAAAAAGCAAAACATTTGCTGGTTTTATGCCTCCCAAATGTGACAAACGGGTGCTTTTATTTGTCGCATGTGATAAATTATTTAATAGCTTTTGATTTTTGGACTGTTGGTTGGTTGAAATAAAATATAATATTTCAAGATGTCACACACCAGTTTCCGAGTTACAGCCATTTAAATTTTTCAGTCTCAATTTTCAATACCAAGAAAAGCTGCTAGGGGGACCAAATTTTGTACAAAGGTGCACCAGGAGATTTTTTTTTTTGCTTCGCCTTCACATGTTTTATAGCACAAACAGCACACCTGTGCCTGTTAACCAATAATATCGTTGTGGCTGTTGTCTTAACTCTAAGCCTTGCCATACATCATCTCCACAAAATTTCATCATATGGTCATGGAAATCATGCCTAACCCATCCTGGATGTTCAGCTCAGCTTCAGAGAACCTTTTTTTCTATTTCAGTTCATCAAAAAAACATAAACCTGTCAAGGTGTCTCTGGAGAACAAAGGACCTCCGGTTTCTTTTGGTCCATCTCATTTTATTTCGCCTTCAAAACCAAATTCAAACACCATTAACATTTTAAATCCCCCTTCTCATAATAGCATCAAGAACTCAGAGAGGTTTAACCAAGAGCAGAACCATTCAAGCATAATGAGGTTTCCAATGAGGTGTACATTTGTTATGACAAAGCTCAACTCACACAGTGATGCAAAAAATAGACAGTTTATTGACACCTGAAATTCAGTTTCAGCATCTCTCCATACCAACAGAGAAGACTGATGCTTAGATGTGTGAATCAGGATTTTGGGCTACATTGTAAAGACTGCTGCGACTGCACACTAATCTTTGTGCTCAAGCCAGAACTGTGAGTCTTTGTGAAGCTGGTCTGTATCTTTATCTCCTTTATCACAGCAGAACAGACCACGAGCTGAGCTTCCACTGCCAGAAACAGATGCAACATCTATACGCTGTATGCATGATCCATTTTGCTCCCACTTTATTATGCAACATATGTCATACAGCATTTGCAGCATTTGACAGTTCAGTTGCATGGGCTTAACACGTGATGATCAACTGCAGAATGAAAACAAAGGAGGGACTAATGATAAACGTCACATTTAGAGCTGGATTGCCAAAACTGGAAGGCCTATAGTCACGTTTTCACTTGGATGTAAGTCAATGATTTAAAAAAATCTTTGTGCATATATAAATGTTTGGCAGTGAATTTTTTTATCTGAGATTTAGACACACACATCTGGGGTTCTATAGAACAGAAGATTCTGTGATCTTAAACATCAACGGCAGGTGTCTGGTTTTGATTCCACATTCAAAAGTGGAAAAAAGAAACTTTTAAATCTATGATTTCTGAGGAGAGTACCTACAGAACAAAAGCAATCATCCAAATACTTACTCCACCCTCAAGAGCCCAGCACAAAAAAATGCCACTGATATGCACTAATTCTCTTTCTCAACGAATTTCTTCCTGTGTGATTGTGAGAGGAAAACGTCTGGGAAATGTAGGATATCATTACCTGATGCAGAAGAATTTGAGCTAGCTTGAGAGAAAGTGGATCGAACAAAAAGGTAAATTACAGCACTTTAAATAACTCCTTAAATGTATTGTACACCTCAGTTGGTGACATGTGTTACAGCTGAAACGAAAGAGAAATTCAGTCTCAATGTCTGGGGGAGTACTTCATGTAAAAAAACAAAACAAAAATGAGATGGCAAAAAGGGCAACAGGGTAAATACGGGGTTCCAAAACAAGAGGATGGCCCCACTTTGTGATTTCAAACTGACAGGACAAAAATATGTTTTTACATTGAAGCCTTGCAAAGCACACATTTAACAAATCTTTAACCTCTTGCCTGCGCTGTGTACTGCAATTTTACCTTCTGTTTTATTTTATTTTTTTATTCGTAATTTTATGCCGGTGACATTTACTACTTATTTCCAGTGAAATCAATTTAAAAAATACTTGATAAGATTGAAGATGGACACCACAGTGGTAGAGTGGTTAGCACTGTAGCCATGTTCCAGGTTAAAATCTGGGGCCCTGCCCTATGGAGTTTACATGTTCTCCTTATGTCAGTGTGGGTTTTCAGGTTCTCAGACTTCCTCCCACAGTCCAAAGACATGCAGGTTAGGTTAACTGGTGACTCTAAATTGCCCGCAAGTGTAAATGTGAGCGTGAATGGTTGTCAGTCTCTATGTGTCAGCCTTGTGATAGTCTGGTGACCTGTCCAGCAGAGATGGGGGACTCGTGTCACATGACTTGACTCGAGTCAGGCTCGAGTCGCAAATATGATGACTTGAGACTTGCTTGACTAATGTTGATGAAAGACTCAACTTGACTTGGACTTTGTATTCATGACTTGAGACTTGACTTTGACTTTAGATGGATGACTCTAAAGGACTTGACTTTAATTCAATATTAAAGGCACGATAAGCACCTTTGGGCACCTTTTGTTGCCATTTAATAATAATAATAATAATAATGATAATAAATTTAATTTATGAAACACTTTTCATTTATAAAATAATCTCAAAGTGAGGAGCCTGGGCTGCCTACAGAGACCGGACTTTTTCACAGCATATTCAGAGGACATGTAGCTAGCGGATAGTGAGGAGATGTTTGCTGTATGTGACTTATGACTTGACTTGTGACTTGCATGACCTGAGCAATGACTCAACTTGCTTGACTTACAGCAGGGACTTGACTTGCTTGATTCTCACCACAACTAAGTTGGGACTTGCTTGAGACTTGATGGTACAGACTTGAGACTTGCTTGTGACTTGCACATCTGTGACTTTCCCCCATGTCTGCTGTCCAGAGTGTACCCTTCCTCTCGCCCAATGTCAGTGGGGGTTGGATCCAGCCCCCCCCCCCTGCAACCCTGTACCAAGATAAGCAGTTGCAGAAAATGAAAAAATGAATAAAAAGTAAATATTCAAGTAAAAATATTTCAGGCTGTGTGTTTTAGATCTTTCTTAATCATGTAAAGGAGTTTTTCCTTATTCGCTGTGAGGGTCCAAAGGACAGAGGGATGTCATATGCTGTAAAGCCCTGTGAGGCAAATTGTGATTTGTGATATTGGGCTTTATAAATAAAATTGATTGATTGATTGAATTGATTGATATTTTGTCTTAAAATACCTGGTTTTGGTGGCTAAAAAGCCACTGCAAATGCTGAGATGTCTCTGTAAAAAAACATATCGCTTTTTCCTGGCACTATTCTCAGTGGAAAAACAGAGATGGGTCGCTAAAAAAACACCCATGTAAGTTGGTTAAAAAGTCACTGGAAGACGCAGTGATGACTTGCTAAAAAACAACCAGTTTTGTCATGTGTTTGTCTGGAACAGTGGTCAGCAGCTTGGCAGATGTCTCACCTCGGTGCCACGCCATCCACCATCTTTTCCAAACCCCTATACTATATCACTTTAGAACTGTTGATGATACGTATAAAAAAGTAACATTCCCTTGCAGAAACATACAATGCCCACTGTGTCCTCTACAGTAGCAACTGGGCGGCTTATTTGAAGAAAGAAAATTATGCAGGTTAAATGCATGGCATCGCCTGAGTGGCTGCAGGCCACTTCATTTATTATGCATTGCAGCTCCTCGTGACAGGTGGTGGATGCAGCTGGGAATTTCCAACATGGAGGAGATCATCAAGCAGGTGGTTCTGGAGCCCCTGGAATGTGATGGTTGACTGATCCACTGGATATTCACCTTCACTGCAGCCATGGCCCTAGCAGACATCCATCTGCACCTCCGGCCATTGATGGCCTTAAACCAACTCGTGGTCCTGTCCCTTGATCCTCCTTTCCCACACCTCACAGGACATTTTAATTTTATTACTACCCGTTCCTGCCGCCTCTCTGCACTGACTCTAGAGAGAACACTGGCTGGTCTGGACCAGAGTGTGGCACTGGGTCATTTTGTGACAATCGCTTATTAATAAAAGTAGGGCAGGTTGTTTGAGTTGCCTCTGGGTTCGCTCTCTTATACAGCAGGGATGTGCCAAAAACCTGTGTGTGTACAACTGGTTTAAGCCGGGATCTGACTCACAGAAAAAGCTCACAGTCTCACAAATAACATTAACAACCAAATTCAATCAAATCAGAGTACAGGAAATGTGTTCAGCTCTTAACTTTTTCAGATTTCTGTAGGGTTAAAAAAGTTTATTACAAAATTCATCCATACAGTATGGGCGTGCTCGTGATAGGCAGGATGGCATTTTGTTGTGATGATTTGCCATCCAAGATTGATGAAGAGGAACAGGTTAAGATGCAGGTGCACCTCTCCCAGGAGGGAGGTTTGGCTTTTAGTGGGGCTCTGGCAGCAGTCTCAGGATGACATGATAGATTGATAAAGGAAGTCTGGTACACTTCAGTTTCATTTTATACGAGGCCTATAACAGTAAAAACTTTGGGGACAGTTTTGACCCTACGTACCGTCTGAGTCTTCTACTGTACTGCACCCTGTGAAATGTTGCTGGATGTCTGCCATTCCACCCTCCGGGTCATAATCCCAAATGAGACTCTAGGTGACCAAGATTCATTATAAACACTTTGAGAAATCTACTTAATGGTATAGGATATTGTGGGCATGCTTGCATTGTGGCACAAGGGGTAAGGATGGAAATGTCAGATCACTGGCCCATCAGACTGTACGCGATAGTTACTCTGTGACAGCATCATTCTTTGTTGTTAAGCCAGAAGGTGAAGACAGGAATTATCTTGAGGTGGCATTGGGTGGGAAGTAGTATGATCATAGACTGTATAAAAAATAATGGATGTAGTCACCGTGACATTGCCCATTGGTTAGAGGACTACTGTTATGAAGCCTTGAGTTTGGCATGTTGGCCACCATCTTGTTCTTTTAGAGTGATGTAATTATGCAAAACTGTAAGCCTAATAAAATGTAAATAATTTAAACACTTAAAGAGGCAACAGATAGCATCTTCTCATAGATATATCATTCTGAAAATAATGTGGATTGCACAGGGTAGTATACACAGTAAAATCAGACTATCAGCGTTTACATAGGTTACTTAGTGGCTTTGCAATCTTTGCAATAAGCTTCTGCCACCAGTGCCGACATTTCGTGGAAAAAATCTGCTTTACGGCAGGAAACGCGTCATGTATTGCGAAATTGGTCGGTCAGCCAATCAGGGACTGGAGCGAGCCCTTGTGAGGAGTTGGGCATGAGATAGTTGAGTCACGTGAGTGAACTTTGGTTCCCATTCAATTTGAGCTCCAACCGGCCACATCGTTTCCATACGGTACCGTTTATTCTAGAATCGGGACCGTTTACATGTGCATATTGGTATAATTCCACTGTGTCTACTGTTGTTTGTACTGATACTGTACATATTGGTATAATTTACTGTGAGTTGTTTGTACTGGTACTGTGCATTCTGGTATAATTATTTGCATTACTATTTGTTTATCTTCAGATAAATCTGATAATTGTTGCTCGGTCTCTTTACTCATTTATTTAGTAGAGAGTCCACACACCTTCTCATTCTACGTATACATAGAGGTATACTGGTGGCTTTACAGCCTACATTTTATCAATTATCTCTGATCCCCACGGTCAATTTCGTCGTTGCGACAGTGTGACGCAACACCACTGACACTAGGTGGCGCCAAGCTAAAAAAAACAAAACAAATCCTATCTGTTGCCTCTTTAAGCTATATGAAAATTCAACAGCTGTACAGTTGTAATGAATCAGCATGTCCTCACTCCCAACTCATCAAATATGGCTGACTGATGCTGACTGAGGCATCTTTTAGAGCAGTATGATACATACAGGGCGCTTTAAGAAGCAGCGGGCAACAACCCAAGTCATCAAATACTGCCACTTTGTCAGTGGACTTCGGTGTCAGACACAAACGCAGAGAGCTATCCTTCGCCGAAAATTACTGTAATATAAAAAGTGACAAATTCCAGGGTGGGAGAGGCTGTAAATGGGTCAAACAAAACTCCAGAGTTTCACCCGGTAGCTTGCTGTTTGGTTTCTGTGTGGACTTTATGCCAAGCCATGGTGTTATTTTTTTTTGTTTTTCTCTAAACCCAAGCATGCGTGTTAGTGCCTTAACTTAAGAAAATCAACTTGAAATAAAGAAGTTTTTTTATCTACCCAGAAGTTTATTTTGAAAAAATACTTTATGCTTGTAACAAGCAGAACCTCTACATTTCCTGTGAAAATGGAAATGTATTTTGAAAAGACACAATACATGTAACAAGCGTAACAGGACACGTCATTCACAAATGTCCAAAACAGACACAGGAGGGTGAATAGCACGTCATATTTTGATGTGTATGTCCAATGACAAAACAGGTGTATTTGATGGGTTGGGATTAGAATGTATTGCAATAACGGAGAAATTAGCTACAAAGACCAAAACCATTTATGTACCAGGCTGTGAACTTTACATCATTTCTGATGTAAAGTTGGGCACTTTAACAGGGGGGTGTATGGAGACTGGAACAACAGAAGTCAGACATCTATTTTTAAATAGGTGCACAGGAGAGGGACAACTAGGTTTGCCTCATGAAAGTGTACCAAAATGCCACAGTAAATAGTTTCATTTTTGCAAGTTAGACAGTGTGTGGAAGTCTGTCTGCAAATTGTGGTCTATGGGGATTGACTCGCTTTTGGAGCCAGTCTCAAGTGGCCATTGAAGGAACAGTTTGGAGAGGATGCATGCCACCCTGTCATGGATGAGGGTGGAGGACAGACCGGCATACAGCCTGATCCAGTACTTAAGAAATACCTTGCCTTAAGAAAACCTGTACACCTATTCACAGATAACACACGCTGTTGATAGACACAATATAGGCCTACAGAGTCATGTCACATTGAAATAAACAACCACTATACTTAACCCAGGTTACTAGTAGCTAGTAAGCTAGTAGCTCTTGTTTGGGTTTTATTTAAATTTGTTGATGTTGTAAATTCTCTACAATGTCATCATTTTAACATTTTAACAGCGGCAGGAGACAGGCTGGAACTGAATCCAGCTGAACCCAGGAGAAAAACGCAGGAATACAGAGGCTCTGGTGGCTGACGCTGGCAGTGTAGCACACTAAAAAACACGAAACTGGTATGACGCTGGTAAGCAGCTATAAAAAGCACTCAGCAAGAAACCCTTCAGTTAATACTGAAGAAAAAGTCACAAGGGCTGTATATTCTACCGAACAGGACGGAATTATCTGGTATAGGAGTGGAGTCATGACCAGGCTTATATGGAGGGTTGATTGTGGAGATTGCAGCCAGGTGTGTCTCGTCTGCTGAATCACAGGGAGACAGTGAGTGGAAAGCCAGCCACGCTTCCTGCCACACACACACACACACACACACTGCAGAGAGAAAAATAGAACAGGGAGGGGAAAGGAGAGAGCCAGAGGAAATAAAAAAAAACAAAACAAATCCAATACAAAACCCAGACCACAACAGTAACGACTAATGGGGATCCTGAATAAAGAATAAAGAATTCAAGTAACTGCAGTTTTTGGCACTTCCATGCTGGCTTCATTTTTCAGCCCCAGAGGTTGCTGCTTGGTAACGATCTACAGCACATTTGCATACACTCAGGGCCATAGCCATGCTGTTAGAAATACTAAGGTTGTGAATCCCATCCCCCAACACATACCCCTAAACGTTTCAACTTCAGTTGTATTTCCTGTACTTCTAATGTCTAAATATGAGGATATAATTGATGTTTCAATATCTACATGCTACACGGAACAATGTTCCTGGGGATACTGAGCCCTTTGTTATTGAGTCTAATTAATAAAATACCGGTGGCACAGTGGTGCTGTGGTTAGCATTGTTGCCTCACAGAAAGAGTGGTCACGGTTCAAACCCAGGCTGGGGGGTTTTTAACCCCGGGTCGGGGAGCCCTTCTTTGCGAAGTTTGCATGTTCTCCCCGTGTCAGCGTGGGTTTTCTCCGGGTGCTCCGGTTTTCTCCCACAGTCAGGGGAGGTTAATTGGTGACTCTTAATTGGCTATAGGTGTGAATGTGTGTGTGAATGGCTGTCTGTCTCTATGTGTCAGCCCTGTGACAGTTCGGCAACCTGTCCAGGGTGTACCCCACCTCTCGCCCAATGTCAGCTGGGATAGGCTCCACCCCCCCCCCCCCCCCCAAAAGGATAAGCAGTTACAAAAAATGAATGAATGAATTTGCTGATAAGATAGCCAACACATCTAAGTTTTTAACTGTGAAATGTAAGGCCCAATCCCATTTCTACCCCTTAAATCTTCCACTTGGTATTGAGTGCCCTCATTTGCGAGATAACTGTTGATGAGGGAAATGAGAATTATTATGATAGAGATCTTTCCCTAAGAAATGAGACATCACCTCATGCAAATCGGCGTGGCCAACGTGCAGGCATACGTCACACCTAGTAGCGACGCATGATACCGGTAGTCATTCAGGTTTGAAAATGCCGGCTCCAGTGCTCGTGTTGTGGCGTGTGCTATGTTTATTCTTCTTAGTCTGATGAATCAGCGGAGAAGAAATGCTGAAAACAGGAGGGGCCTACAACATCTACTAGTTCTGATCGATTTTGTTCAGGTATGTCAATTTGCTTAAATATTTGACGCTGTGTTCAACCGAGTTGCTGATGACTTCACGCTAGTCCAACCATCTGTTGTTTATATAGCCTACATTCCGATCGTACAGTAACAGATTGTTTTCCAAAACTTGCCAAAGTTGCTGACTTCGCAAGGTGTTCTGGGAAATTTCATCTTCCACTTCGTTGAAAATGTGGGTCGGAGCTCCCTTGGAATCTAGGGTGGGTTTTAAGTGTTGGAAACCACTTCCACTACCTCAGTTCTGTTTTGGGATACCACTAGCCTAAATGTAAACGCACACAACCAAGTGCAAGTGGGTATTTCAAGGGGTGGGTATTGGGACAGGCCCTAAACTTCCCCCATGTTTTCAAAACCTCAAGACTACAGACAGGTTCTCACAGACAGTGTCCTCAGTGCCAGCACAAATACTATATCATCATAAATGCCCGCTTTTAACTAACAATAAGTGTAAAGTGGAAAAATAAAGAAAATTTTCTTTGCTTAAAATAATAATATGTTTTTGCCAACAGATGGTGTCCCTGTATGAATTGGACACAACAACACCCCCTCAGTGAAAAGAACACTATTCTCATATAAACACCAGGTCCATATTTATTCATTAGGGCTATTGGATACAGCTGGAAAGTCACAGATGCATCTCCTGGCTCCTTGCTTCAAATCCACGCCATGCTTGGATGATATTCCCTGGGATCCCTCTTCAGATTGCTGTGCGATGGGGATGTCCTCTGAAGCAGCCAGATCCCACTGCAAATCCATGCTCTGCACTGCCTGTCCACCGTAAGAGATAACACCCCAAAGTGAATAATGCACCTGTACTAAGGAGCACCCAGTCTATATTTATTCATCACTGCTATCTTATATAGTTCAGGGTTTCATATGATATCCGAGGCTGCTGGGGTTTCTTGTTTGGAACTGAAATTCTAAACCTGGTTTTCTCTGGAAAGTCTAGGTATCTATAGGGGTATGTGGTATACAGCTAAATCACGATAAACTAAGGGGGATGAGATTTTCCAGTAAGCTTCTCCCAGCAGGGGTCAGAGGTCAGAAGTGAAGTCCATGGTAGGGGCTCTGCTCGCTGTAGCTGTTTCTACCCCACCTCCCTTTTAGCTTCCTCCTCAGTGACCTTGCCCTCTCATTTAATAACTGACCTCACAGGAACCAAAGGAGCATCCTTCCATTAGTATGCTGAGATGGTTGCAGAGAAAACATGCAGGCACATGATATATATTCACTCTGTTTTTTTGGAACATAATGATGTTGAAATTCATCCAGAATTTTGTGCGTTCTCTTTGGCACTTGGTCCTGCTTCACTTAAATCTAATTTTCCATGCATAAGTAAAACAAATTGTATGATTTATATCAAATTTCAAGCTTTGCAAAGACAAGTATCTTGTCTTTAACTTATTTCTGGGAGGAAATTCAAATGTATTAAATAGCAACAGCGTTTTGTTTGTTTTTTCTACTTTATTGTTTTCCAAAAGCACAGAGATGTGGAAAGCCACCTGGATAAATGGCCTTTATTACATTCCCCTACACCCTACACTTATCCTGTAAACAACACAGTGACTGGAAACCATTTTTTCCTCAAAACCTGACAGCAACATGATTCTGGCTTTTTTCCAAAGAAAATGAAAGAAATATAATAATCTGCTCACTTTTTTGTGGAAACACTCCTCTTTATCATCCGCCATTCAAACCCACACACCGTATCGCTGCATCTTCTTTTTACTTAAATAAATAAGCAAAGGAAATTACAAAAATAACCCGAGGATATTCATCAAGGTTGGTGTCTGCTGAAACGGTGCCAGTGAGTACGGGTGGGAAATTTCTTGACATAATTGGAGACAGCAAAGAAAAACAAAAAGGCTCAGCCTCCAGAGGTGCTGACATGTGTCATCTATAGTTTTTTCATGTCACTTTTCTTTTTCTTACCAGCTGCCATAAATGAAATCATCAAGAATGTTCCCTCTACTAATTGTTCAGGTTAATTGAGAGGCAGTCACTCAGCACTGACTGTTTCTTTCCAAACCCTGTCTCTCCGCTCAAGCAGCTAAACTCACCTCGATGAAACACGTCCTGGATAATTCAGCCTCTCTGCTGAGGGTGGATTGAACAGACAGGGTGTCACGCTTCTGATTTACACCCAAAGTATATATATTTTTTCTTTCTCTTGAATTGAAAAACCTGCACTTCTGACTGTCTTGACAATGCTAGACCATGCAGCGAGACAAGCACATGGTGTCAGTTTGACAGTCACTGTGAAATGAGATCAGACTCGTGTGAAGGACAATGCCTCTTTTGCCACGTCCCATTTAGTGAAATAAAGTAACAGATTGAATATACCTTGTCAGGGATTTGAAGTTTAACCCTCTGTAGTCACCCTGTGGAACACCTTATCCTTTTATTTATAAAATGGTAAGTGATAAGCTCATATTAGGACAGTGCAGTTAGTACAAGGCTTATACCCATTTCATATAGCAGATGTCCTTATGACGATTGAATGTCTATTCAAACCAGTGATGCATTTATCAAACCTGTCTCCCAGTAATTATGTGTATATAGTGTAGTATTCACAGTGACGTTGTGGTGGCAAGTAAAAGCACTGGCAGGAATATGGTCTGTGAAATCTTATGTCACACACAAAACTAAAAAACATTTTGAATGATCATTTTCAGTTGTATATTTTATACATTTATTACTAATTCTCAATTGAAATTATTGCTTGACAATAAAATCTATAGTATAAGAAAAAGTAACAAGTTTGCAGACACAGGAAAAATTCTAAGCCAAATTTACAGATACATTTGTGTTTGAAAAATAATGTAATGCAACGTTAGGTATAACATATCTGCATTAAACCACCTTAAACTAACTAGACCTATGTTTTATGGCTTATTTTGTTGAGTTGTGTACATAACCCCAAATATTTCCAACAATGTTCAAACCCAGAGAAAGCTGTGACTTTATTCAAACTGATGGTGCATTTCATTTGGTCCCCTGCAATGAAGTCATATCCCCTTTACCCCTTTTAGTTGCTCTAACTTCTAGGGAAACACCAGATGATACATCAGAGAGTGAGAAAAGAGGTCTCTGTTGCTCTCCCATGATGGAGCACAATTACTCATTGGTGTTTGATGCATGTTCTATTGCCAAAGCTGTCCCTGTAAAGTGCAAACATATGGGTAAACCAGAAACGGTTAGTCCATAGAGGCAGAGGACTGCCCCTCTATTTTTGAGAGGCAAGAGGGAGATCAAAATATAAGACAGTAATGAGTTTGATTAAACAATTAGGCTACCTCAGCGTTATTAACAAAAAATATTTTTCTGTTTTCTCTGGAAAAAAAAATCCATTAGTGGATTTCAGAGTGAATGTTTCAACAGCAACACATGCAGGTCAGGCAAGACCCAACAGCTTGGTTGCCATTTGTTTTCACCTTGCAACCAGTAGCCCCAAAAAGCATAGTTAAGTGTTCATACCGTAAAACCTTAAAAGTCCGAGTTCAACACCCTGTCCCTTTTACTAGTCCGGTGTGGCTCCACATGTTGACAAATAAAAGCCTGTCTCAATTAGACGCCTGGTCGGGTTGCCAAACAGTTCTTTTTTTTTTTAAATAAAAGTTCTTTGGATGTATAAAACCAGGTTGTTGGCTATCTCAAATTATGTGTCCATTCCTGGACTACCCTGTAAGTTATTCATATTCCTTTAGTCCATAAAGGTCCTCAGTTCAGAAGAATCAAAAGGGTTTTTCATAAAAATCCATCCAAGTCATGAGTATTGTTTAACAGGATAAAGTGGTGTTTTGTCGGTATGTCGGATGCTGTAATCCTCGAGTGCCGAAACTCACTCTTTGTCCGATCAGATGAATGATTCATTAATGATATTTTATCTGAAGCCTAATTTTTATACAATATTCATAGTGGTTTAAATGAACAATTTGATTGTATTTCCTGACCTTTGCAGCGCATGTGTGAAAGGAATTAAAGGCCTGTCCCATATATGGGCTTGTTGATTTCAGTGATTTAGGCAAAAAATAGCCTGGGCTATTGATTGAAGCTTTTTGGTAAGTGCATACTTACATTCTAAAAGACATAATAAAGTATTTAAAACTCTTAATGAAGCAACAAAAAAGCTTATTAAAGGGTTAACAGTTAATAGGTAAGTTAGTACGTCTTGCCTAACGAGTCTGAAACTCATAAGGCTTTACACTCATAAGCAGTCTATAAATTAAGTTTCTGACAAATGCTTTTAAATGTCTTATAACTGAACAGCAAGCATGTTTCTGATACCATGTTAACAGGGCTTATAATGGTCTTTTACCTATTAACTAATGCTTGCTAGAAGGACCTTAACATAAAGGATTACAAGAAGTATTCATAAAAATTAAACAAGACAATAGGAATCATTTAAGCCCCCAGTCTGTAAGTGGTGTACCTCATAGGCCTTACTTGGGGGAGGTTTCCTATCCCTATCTCCTCCCCTCATCAGCGGCCCAACAGCCTCAATACCCATGAATCATAGCCTACAAACTTCATGGCCAACAGAAGTAAAGTGCCTGGCTACAGGAGGCCTCCTATCCCTATTTCTGATTCTACACTTAGGCTTAGAATTTTCAATTCCTTTCTTGTATTGCCCACATACCAAAACTCTCAAGGACATTTTAATAGGAAGACTTCATGTGTGATGCATGTGGTTTTATCCTTGACTTTCTTTTATTTGCCTGTGTGAGTGGGAAAAATAATGGTCCCTTTGGATCATGGCTTTACAAGGTATACTGTTTGAAAAAAGGACAATTTCCTGTAAAAAGAGTGCATACAAAAATGTTTACACATATGACCACACTTGAGAAACAGGTGAAAAGATAGAAGCCAAAACAACAGGCTGTTGTTTGGGAGAGGGAGTACTGGGTGCTAAAAGGCTATTTCTGTCTTTTTCACAAGCCTTAGAAAACATGCATCTCTGACCATATTTCTTTTCTTGGAAGTGGACACATAGGTTATTAGCCTGTCTCCTAAATTCTTCCTCAGAGCTGCAAATTCTTTTTATTCTTCACATTAGATAGGGCAAGCTTCTTTTCAGGCTGTGTGGGTGATACTGTAAAATGAGCAATGTAAATAGTTTCTATCTGTCTTTCTGTGAAAGATTGTAGCCCGTGGTAACTCAGATTTGTTTACTCTAAAATCCAAGAAAGACAGTTGCTCCACTCCCCTCTACTGTATAAGTAGGCAATGTAGAGTCAAAATAATTCATAAATGCCTCTAGTTCCCCAGTTGCACCAGTTAATATAAGATTAAATAATATAAAAGAGGACATTAATATATGTATAGCAACACTTGCCTAGGAAAAAATAATGGTTGTTACTGTGGACAAATCCATTGCACACAAAAAATCAGTGCCAGCACCCAGACTTCAAATTCCTCAAAAAACAGATGTGTCCACTTCATAAAAGGGTGGCTGGGTTACCAGTGATTTAATGTGAAAATTAGAAAATCAGTGGGCTCAGGAAGAGACCCTATTCCAGACACAACAGGACACCCTGGAACAGGTTCTTGATAACTTTTAAGATCTTTGGCAATGTGTAAAGTAATTGGTGTTAAGGATGGTCTTGGTACCAAAATCTAGGGAGATTAGTGTTCACAGTCTTTGCAAAAAAAGTTAATTTCCTTGTATTAAAAACTTCAATAGTTAAACTTCTGTTGTAAACAGATCAGCATTTTTAGAAAGCACAAAAGACATTCCTTTAGACAACAAAGAAGTTTCTTGATCACTAAGCTGTCTCTGAGACAATTTAATTACATTGGAGGCTTTGGAGCTCTCTTTGTGCGCCTTGCTGTACCTCCTACCTCCTCGTCGTGTAAACCTAACAAAAGTGAAAGTGACACCTAATGAAGCTCCTCCTGATGCCAATGGGCATAGAATTAAGCAACATCACACGAGAGGGAGTGATGTTATACTCGTATATCGTCACGGCTGTGATTCAGTCACAGCCGTGACGATATACGAGTATAACATCACGAGCTCGAGTGCGATACTGCTTTTATACAACAGTTCAACAGTTAAATAAGCAAGGCTGATTAAGAAATGTTGAAAAATGAGGACAAAATAGATAATTTAAGCATTTTATTTGTCTTCCGCCAACAAAAATAGTTCCCTCAGGACTCGCTGTCACTGTTGCTATGTAACGCAGACATGGTGCACCAGGCACTTACTCTTTACACATTTATTATATTTTATATTTATTATTTACACATTTATCTGCACATTTCCATTAATTGTGCAGTCGGTGAAATAAGTCTCTGGTGACTGCATGGTGGACTGTTGCTTCGTTTTCTGCTCTCCATTGATGGTTTCCAGTAGCTTTATAACGAGCTCTCAGACCGGCAAGACAAAAGGTATACTTTAGGGCCCGACTCCTAATTAGAAGACTAACTTTACACATAGGCTACGTTAAAACAATATCATACCTGTGCCCACTCACTGTCATGATCTCCCTAGCTTCAAGACCTGCATCTGACAGCTTCTGTATGGCAGTCACCCTGAGGCTGTGATTGGTGTAGATAGCTGTTGTCCCCGCCTCTTTACACATCTTCGGCAGCATCTGTGCGAGTGAGTTTATTCCCAGTGGAGCTGGGATATTGTCTGTGTAAGCTGCTGTCATCCTGGGCTTCAGATAAAGGGCATTTGCATCTGGTGGAAGTTTGTTTAAGTACTTTTCCAGGGATGCATGCCATTCATAGTTCAATTCAAAACTTATTTTAGGAAATAAATCCATATTTTTGGCTATTTGACAGTGGATGAATTAATTAGCCTACAACGCAACTGCTGACCTAACTGACACTAACCGTCAGTTTTGATTTGATTGTTGATTGCAATCAGCTGTGAGGCGGAGTGATACATACACAGTGAAATAACCGTGATGTTCTACTCCAATATCGTCACGGTTTTACTGTCTCTCGACCAATCAGATTGCAGGGCCAGAACTAACTGTTGTATAATGGGGGATAAAGACATTCTGAACAGACTAGTCGGTGTAGTGGGAGCCTTCTGAGCCATATCTATGACACTAAGAACCAGTATTCACACATATTTAATCTGTTGATAATGTTTGAAATGGTAGCTTGTATTCATCAGTCGACAGTTCACTGAATGACTGATAACCATCTTCCCTGTGCACCCTGTACGTCCTCTATTCGTCTGGATAATGAGGGATATTTGGTTGTTTTTGTAGCTCAGCATGTCTTCTTGATTTTGGTCTCAGCCAGTTCCTTTTGATAGGAATCAATAAAAGCAGTGCAATGTTCATCCAGCTCTATTATCAGCCATAAGCTGAACTTGATTATAAATTTCCTGCAATACCAAGTTTTGGATAGCCTCTCTTGTGTGTATTGAATATCCAGCAGTATTAGGTCCAGTGAACATTTATTTAAGACCTCTTGCAGAAACCAGGGTTATTACTGCCCAAGGGGTCATAACCACAAATGTCTCAGAGGAGCAAAGCCTGGGAAAATGTCTCTATTTCTCTCTACTGGTGTGCATCATTCAGGCACTACACACTTATTTGTGAGTGCTTACAACTTCATTAGCTAATTTTGTGATTTTTGGGGTCGGCATCCATTATACTCTAAAGACAACTGAGTTCACCGTGCCAGTTTTTCAATTTAACAATGACGACAACAACTCCCATAAACCCATGCTACTTCATGACATCATCAAAGTTTGTCTTTTGCTGTTTTGATTGAGAGACCCCTAATGGCAGAGATTAATGTGCATGTAAAGTAAAACATCAAAAATTAAATTAGCCCTCTGAGACCCATTTGTGTGTCTTTTGAGGGGGGACAGGGAGTCTTTAGGGGAAGATAGCAGGTCAACAGCGAATGCCACATGGAAGTGGTATACATCATCTGAAAGCTGGAAACCTGAAAATTAATTTGAGATACAGCTCTGCACTATGTGTCAAGTTCTTCTAGTCATAAATATGTAATAAACATTGTGTTTTGGTTAGGCGCAGCAATTTTTGGGTTGATACAATTTTTTACACAGTTTAGGTGCTAAATTTAAGCAGAATTTACCACTTAAGAATTAAAAAATAGTCAAAAATCCCTCTGAAATATCACATTAAGACACAGTGACCTTGAGGTATAACATGGAAAAATCCATGCTGTGATTTGGTATCAAAACTTTTGGAGACATTTGGAGATTTCTGTAAAAATTGCATTTTTCAGCAATTGGATGTCGAGCACATCTGTTTTGGAAACTGCTGAGAAATCTCCTTTTTGTCAAAGTACCCATGAAAGCCCTATATCCTCTGAATGCCTGAATGCTCCAGGTCTGTAGTTTGTGGCTATAATGTTTGATGAGACTGTGATTATCCTACAATGATGCCCATTTCAAAAAAATGGTCTAGCTACAATAAAATAGCTGCTTTGCAGGCTAACATACAAACTATATGGGACTCGCATAAATTTGACATGTCTGTAAAGGAGAGATTTGTGGGTACCCAAAGAACCCATTTTCATTCATATATCTTAAAGTCAGAGGTCAATAAACCTCTGTGAAAGTGGTCATGCTGTTTTTCCCTTGACACACTGTTGCCTAACTTTGGAGAATTATTTACCCCCCTTCCTAAGAAGCTAGCATGACATGGTTTTATCATCAGTATCAGTCACATCACTCTATCTTTAAAACTCAGCCCTCTATAGCCTCTGAAGACAGGAATGTTGGCCGGGATCACCAGCAACCCAAAGGGTCTCAGAGACTGCAGTAGATTGCGGATACCTGACCCAAGCCTGACTGGACCTGAAAGGTTAGGCCAGGTGTCAGACAAGTATTTACAACTGATGCTTGGGTTCTGTTTGTGTTCGGCATAAAAATGATAGAGGAACTGCCTGACAACACATGAACACAACACATAGGCTATTTCAGGCGGTAAATATTCATGTAAGTTTATGTTATCTAGCTAATGATAGAGGATGTCAAACAAAATTTGTCATCCCCCTGTGCAACCTGAAGCTCGTTGTACTTGGTCAGGACATTATGGCTATTCCAGGTAGTTGCAGCAGCAGCAGCAGCAGTGAACAGAACTTTAGCGTTGGAAAAACCATCAAATAGAGAAGGAAAGATCTGAAGCCATCCACAATGAATGCTATTCTCGTCTGCCACTATAACTCCAATTATACAACAGTTAGTTCTGGCCCTGCAATCTGATTGGTCGAGAGACAGCAAAACCGTGATGATATTGGAGTAGAACATCACGGTTATTTCACTGTGTATGTATCACTTCGCCTCACAGCTGATTGCAATCAACAATCAAATCAAAACTGACGGTTAGTGTCAGTTAGGTCAGCAGTTGCATTGTAGGCTAATTCATTCATCCACTGTCAAACAGCCCAAAATATGGATTTATTTCCTAAAATAAGTTTTGAATTGAACTATGAATGGTCATCAGAGGAAGATGAGGGAGAGGAGAAGCTGAATCCATCTGAGCACACATCCAGGTTTGTCAGTGTTTCATCAGCGGAGCTCAATGACTTGGAGAAAAGCAACATACTGTCAGATCAGAAGGCAAAGTCGACTGTGCCTGTGAAGCGACAGTCCACCATGCAGTCACCAGAGACTTATTTCACCGGCTGCACAATTAATGGAAATGTGCAGATAAATGTGTTAAAGAGTAAGTGCCTGGCGCACCATGTCTGCGTTACATAGCAACGGTGACAGCGGAGTCCTGAAGGAACTATTTTTGTTGGCGGAAGACAAATAAAATGCTTAAATTATCTACTGTGTCCTCATTTTTCAACATTTCTTAATCAGCCTTGCTTATTTAACTGTTGAACTGTTGTATAAAAGCAGTATCACACTCGAGGTTGTGATGTTGTACTGTGATATCGTCACGGCTGTGATTCGGTCGTAGGCACGAGGCCGCGTGCCTATGACCGAATCACAGCCGTGACGATATCACAGTACAACATCACTCCCTCTCGTGTGATATTGCTTAAATAAACCGTGATGGTTGGATTATGTAAACAGTTCAGTTACAGGTGCTTACAGTTCAAGAAGAGTTCATGGAGATAAAGACTTGACATATGCAAAGAGTAAGACTCAAATTCAATCATTTGCAACTGCTCATGACATTGAAATGTGTTTGTGTGATTGTTTTGACACACACACTCACACACACACACACCTAATCTACCTATAGCCTATATACAACAAAGCCTTTTGATGGTCTTTTACGAGGTGCTGCGTGTGTAATCATGGTATACAGGTAAGCTGTAACCATGGTAATAAGACAAACTCATCCAACAGGTTCGGACAGAAATAGCCGACCTAAGTCATACCCTACACTGCACAGCTAAAGTGTTTGATTTCCTGGGGGAAAAAAATGAATACATAGATTTGTCTAAATTTGAAGACATGTCTGTGAGGATATTTATTGCCTCTGGGTGAATGGTTCGTGTGGATACAAGAGTACAGGGTAATACCTGATTGATCCATTCTAAATTGAAAGACGGATGTATTTCTTGTCAGTGCTTTGAAAGTAGTCCGAACCTAAATGCCACTGGCCAATTAAATGTTTCTCATGAATGTACAAACATGTCTCTTATTTTCACATTTTTTTAGTAGGAAAAGGAAACCAGACTGGAGCTTGCTTTGATTTCACAAACGGAGGTGCATAAAAAAAAAGATCCTTTTGAAGGAGAGTAATTTGTTTTGTTTAGACACCATGCTGCTGCAGGAAAAATGAATCATATGAAAAATGTATGGACCCTAGGTCTCTTAGAATTACCTGCCAAAATGTTTCATGACTCATAATATGCAAACAGCTGAAGGGTCGGTATATTCAGCATTGGGCTCCTTCTTTGCATATAGTAGCTCAAATAATGCAAGAAAACAAATGTTTGTTTGGTGGGTTTTTTTTGTAAGTATCAGTCAATCAATCAATCAACTGTCAAAGTAACGGTCTGGGTAGTGAGGTGTTTTCACTTGCAAAAAGTCTGTTAACACCTTTAACACTCTTATCTCACACACATGATTCATCAGCATACATTTGTGCCTTTGCTGTAGTGCCATCCAGATTGGGAGTTCTGGATCTTCAGCTCGAGTGGATGTGCCCATGCATCTTCACATGAGGACGATCCATAAAGTGCTCAGGCCACGTGACTCACCATATTCTGTGGTTATTACTACTTTCTCCAGAGTAAGCCCTTCTCTACCAGGCTGCAGAAATGAGATTTAAACAGCAGAGAGCTCCAGGGTCACGGCACCGTGTTAAAGTCCTCCATCAGACTCTGTCAAAGGGAAAGTTACTGCAGAACCAAACAACAACAAAAAAGAGGGGGAGGAGGGAAAGGAAATCATTTTCTAGTTAAATTTAGTGAAACTGCATACAGTGGCTAAAAGCTTATAGTGCATGACAAATCTAAGAGTACATAAAAAATGAATTCTTGTATTTATCATTAATGCAGATTTCCACGCCATAACTTCTGCAATCATTTCAGATTCTTTAATCCATGGTGTGCACGCGGGAAAAGGAAATAATGGCATGAAGCATAAATACCTTATCATCTAGAGAGAGTTGGCTGTATAGTCATTTGGAAGACAAATCAATATCTAATCTCATGGAGAGTGATCAGGTTTAATTTCTCGGTCTGCATTCTGTTTCTTTTTGCGAGAGTTGAGCCAACTTTCTTTCAATCCAACAGGAGGAACATCTTGTGGCCTTTCAGGTAAAAGGAAAAAAAAACATCTGAAGGGGAGATTCTGCTTTGATGTCAAGTTGCCAACTCTGACATTCTTTTTCTTTAAGCTGATTCTTGGGTTATGCAGCTTGAGAACGATCTGATCTGCTCCCTGAGATTTCTCTTATTTCTCCTCACTACAGCGTATCAACCTGGCTGAGTTTTCTGATATCTCATCGCAACACCTTGATGTTGCTGAACTCCGCCGCCTTCCCTGCAGTTGTCTGCAAAATTGTTTGCCGCATCCCTTGGCAGGTCAAAAGGAATGGGGCAGTGAATAAATGAGTACCTACGAGTGCAGAAAAGATTGCGAACAAAACCTTGTTATGGTTCATTTTAGGGATGACAGTGATTAAAGCGTGCAGGGACTGAGCTCCAGTCAATTCCAATTTCATGTGGGCATTTAGGATGGAATACTCTGCAATTTAGGAACAAGCACAGGGAGATTTGAAACGCAAATCCAAAGCAGTGCTGTTTCTAAGCAATTATGTGGATGATAATCTGTTATATTAATAAAGTGGCTGAATAAATACGGGCCCATGCACACTGTACAGTTAAGGGGAGACTCGGCCAGGCATCTTTAGCTACAGGCAAGCTTGGGGAGATTTTCATTAGCCTGCTCCTCTGCGTTAAGGTACTACTAAACAAGAATAATAACAGACGAACAGAAAAGATCGAAAAACAATTACCAAGCACGCCTCGCTATAAATGCAAAGCAAGCATACTGTACCTCTCTATTTGTTGCTTCCAGCTCCTGTTGAGGATTTTGTTTTATTGTGGTGTTTCTAGCTTTATACAGCCAGTAATTTCAAACATGAAGCTGGAGAGTCAGTTGGAAAATTCCTTGCGCTAGTCAGAAGAACTGAGCATGACTATCTGAGCAGCAATCTTACATTTAACCCACCAAGCACACATTTATCATTTCCACTGTCACCTTTATTTCCTCGAGGGAAGCACAGTGTGAATATCCCCCTTAGCTGTTCTGTGGGGGATTACAAAAGTAAACTGCAGCTTTACAGGGACAGGAGAGGTCACCCCAGCCCCCGCTTTCCCCCCTCTCTCCCCTCCATCCTCTCTGGTACCTCTTCGATTCCTTCAGACTTCTCTTTCCCTCTCGCTTCATCAGTCTATTGCACAAATGCATCCTGCCACTGATGGTCTCACCTGGGACACGTATGTGACCTCCCCCTCCTTGTCTCAGTGTGCAAGGACAGAGCAGGTACAGTGCGGGCAGCCCACGGAAAGCCAGCAACACAACATCTGTTCTACATACAGTAGGCACAGGATATGTTTCCTTATATAGAAACATTGGTGGATGTGTGTAAATTCCATTGACTGTGTGAAAAGTAGTAGCAGTAGTAGTACTGGTATTTTCACCATTAATCGATATTCAAGTTTTCATATAATACAAAATAAAGAACAATTCCTTGTTTTATGTGTTTTATGGGCAATAAACAAATCTACTTTTTTGTTTGCCAAAAAATAATTCAGACAAGGAAATGTATTTTTTAACAGTGCTGTTATTTTTGTTAAGGGCTTATTAACATCCCATTCACTCCCTGCTAGAACTATTATCAACAAATTGTTATACACCTACAACAGAAATCCCATCAGATTTACAATGCGATATGATACGATACGATAGGATACGATGCGATGCGATATGGTACAATACAATACAATACGATACACCTTATTGTTCCCTTGGGGGAAATTTATCTTGGACTCAGGAGCTGCACAATTATTGCTACCTTACAATAATAGTCCAGAACAAATGAAAAGCATACATCTTAAAAACACATACTACATATAACAGTACTGCACGTCAGCCATTCATGTATTGCACATGACACCAGCACACAGCAGAGCACCACAAGCAAAGCACAACACAGCCCCTAAAGCACTAAGCAACATTATTTAAAATCTTAATTGACTTTGGCACAAATGAATTTTGAAAACTATTGAGGACAACTTAGGATGCAGGACATTGTACTACCCTCTTGATAGTAGTGCTGCTACAATCAAGGATAACATGCATGAAAAACTTTTGTATTTTATGTTTTAAAGCTGGTGCCTCCGAGACACCAAACAGAAGTTCTGTGATATTCGCCACAGTAGACATCTGAAACATGTCATTAGTCAACAGCATGTTTTTCATTATTTTAGGCAAAGTCATTAGGCACGAAGGTGATAAAATAAACAAAGGTCTGGGTTAAGCCCCAAATGTCCTCAAAGGCTGGAGGGGGCCTTGTGTACACCTCACCTGTGCAGGGCTGCTGCAAGTGAATTTGTCTCTTGGCAAAGATTAGTGAGGACAGCAAATCTCAATAGGCTGAAAACAGGTGATTCATTTAATATACATTTTGATAAATATTATTGTTTCTTTAATAACTGGCCCTTGGCAGCCCATCAGTTTGTAAAAGTGACCCCCGGGGAAAACAACTTGAGTATTCCTGGTCTAGGGTCTCCTGGATACCAAACAATAAATATATAATATTTTTTTTGGGTACCTGGTCCTAAAGTATTACATATTATGTCAGCTTAAACCTCTTGATGCCAGCTCTTTTTCGTTTTTGCAACATGTTCACGCTACCAATTTGTCACATTTGGCAGCATGGTCAGTGCCTCAAACCACAGACTGTATATTAAGATGAACTACACATCTCCAGTTCTTCCCACCGTACAAAAATGAAGCTAAAATACAGCCACTGCCACCTTGCACTGGTGATATCATTTGGACTCTGCACAGTAGACATCTCTGTGAAATCGTAGTATTTTTGCTCATACACCTGTCTAACCAATCACGAGCAGCACCACTGATGGCAAGCACACATATTTGCATACACAGCTGTCAGTCGTGTCGTCAGAACCCCTTTTATTACATCAAATAAGTGACTGAACCCAAACTTCTCAGAAAAAACACTTGAACATAAATTAGCATGATAAAAGCTACCTACAATTGCAGGTACTGTCTTTGGGAAAAATGTATGAGTTTTTAGCGTGGCCCATTTCTTATCTGCTAACATAGATGAGACGGGGTTTATGACCTATACTGCAACCAGCCACCAGGGGGCAATCGAGATGTTTTAGCTTCACTTCTGGGGAACGTTCATGCCATCCATCTTCATATACGGTCTTTGCTTCAAACTATGACACTCTAGAGACCCCTCTAGCATCAGTTTTGCACGTGTCTGTTTCCTTGTCAATTTCTGTATGTTACATGTTACAGCGTCTTTCCAAATAAACCTCCATCTTCACAGCAATTGTAGGTTTTGCTACCAAAACTATTTTAGGTTTAAGTAACAAAAATACAAATTACATTCGTGTAACAGTAAGTTAACGAGTATGTCATATGACATTAACTATGCGATGTTGTTAAAAAAGAATAGCTCAAAGTTGACTTTTGGTTTAATACATGATAGCAACACTGATCTCCTGGGGGAATGTCCTGTGAGTGTTTGACCCATCCACCACCCCTCTATCCTGCTGTACTTGGACTTCCTTGCTCTTTATGTCATGTTATTGTTGCGGATGGGTTCACATTGGAGTTATCTAAAAGCCTGGTGCATCTTATACATGCTCTATAGGGTGCCTTGTGTGTCGGTATCAGAAGCAGAGGGCCTCTGACCAGGCTGCTGTATTTGAATAAAAACAGACTGGTTATTGACACTGTTAACTGCCTGTATTTGAGGCCCGCTTTCATTATTTTGTAACCTCAGTATTTCTAACAAGAACAAGTTGGTCCATGATTAAAATCTGTAGGAGCCACCCTGCCATCCCTGTCACCCCTATTCAATAAATTGACTGGCATATTAATAAAAAGGACACCATCACCGACCTCAGTTCAGTGAATTCAGTTGGTCCATCTGCAAAACAAATGTGCTGAAGGGAATAAAACTAACCTTTTAACTACAATAAATTGGGATTTCACACAGAAGTGACATTTGCAAAGTAATAACAAAGACACAATGCTGAAATATTGTTGATAAACCTTATTTAAAAAGAACTCTGCTGGCTCTACTTGAGATTAAGAGGATTTTTTGTTTTTATGCTGGGATATGAATCAGGACAGAAAATAAGGAAATAACAAGAACAGAATCTGTTTGGGGAAACACTCTTGCATGTACAAATAAAAATCAGCAGTGTTTCCTTGAAGCTCTCAGGGAAATAAACATCTTCAGGCAAATGGGGATGCTCACAGATGATGTCACACCAAGGTAAAAGTTCAGCCTTAGGCCATTGTCTTTCTCTTTTCTATTCTTTATTCTGCAGATGTAATTTTAATGAGCACTGACGGAGCCTTGATTTTAAATGTCTTAGGAATGTTACTGGTAAATTCTGTTGCTTCTGGGCATCAGATATCGTTGATACACATTTTCATAATCCTGTTTATTTAAATGAAATTGGCTTAGAGTCATAACATGAGGCACCTGGTTCACTTGAACAATTCACTGATCAATTATTGAACCTGTTTGAAAATTTTAAAGGCTCAGGCTTTTGTGTTTGAAGATATAAAGGGGCTTGAATTTTCTTTCGTTTTGATCAAAACACGCATCATTTCAAACCCCAAGTCTTTATACGTGTTACATGGAGGTATACAGCAATACATGTGTGTAATGTGCAGATCTGGTGTTCATAATGAGGCTTCATTGACCTGATGAATTCTCATAAAAATCCCGTGTTAATATTTCCATATATGCTGTGCATAGTTATGAGGCTATATATATCCCTCTGACACTGTGTGAGATTCAGTGGAGTATCGATTGTTATAGTAAATGTTTTCATAGAGTTCTTCCAAAAATAGGTTAACGGAAAACATCTTTCAAAATAATTTAATATATTCTATTGGTTGACAAGAAGCTGCTAATGTTAACATGTCATAGTTGCTAACATAAGCTACAAATGATAGCATAAATGTAGCATGTGTCCAATGGATTTGCAGCATTGTAATCTTGCATCAACTCTTCATTACCTGCAATCTGGTTCAATTCAATCTTTCAATTTATAGTGGAAATGTATTTATTAATGTAAAGGAAAACTAAATTCAGGTGATAAATCAAAATCACAATATGATAGAATATAATGCAGTAACTCTCTCAGGCATTCTGTATCGCTTTCAAATATTTATTCTCCTGTAGATCATCTTGACGTATTTCTTGTTGTCTGCTTGTCAACACGTTTTACTGTGTATAAATGAGGGACTGTGTTCTGCAGTGAGGTTTAAATCGCTCAAGCTGCTCTGACATATCAACACACTGAGGATGATTTCTACCTCAAAGTTCTTCAATATGAAGTTAACAGAGTGCTGAAGAGAAGGGGGAAGGAAATAATGGCACGAAATATAAATAGAGTATTAATAGAGAAGAGTTGTTTAATTAATTTACATCAAATTCAGCTTCTTACCACCATGGTTCTTTTCTTCAGGCCTTAAATGCAAGGCTTATTTTATATTTTCTCTTGTTGTTGCTTTCCCATCAGAACCCTTTAATTTAACCAGCTGAATTTTATTTGCTGTTGGTTAAGAAATAAAATGAAATTAATGTTTTTCAAAATTCAATCCACTGCCCAAGAATGTGTGAACAATTAAGTCTGTGTATAGGTGAAAACTGCGGTGATTTCATTAAATAGTCACGTACTGATACTTAAAATTATTCTCTAAATAAGCTTTGAATATTTACAAAGAATCCCAGAGCACAGACGCCTGCAGCGCAAGCCACGTGCAGCACCAAACCACATTTCAGATATACTTAAATGAATTATCAGAGCCGTGGTGTGGGACATCTAAACATTATTTGGAAATAAATTTTGGTTTTTAAAGACATAGAAGTGGGAAAGCAATCTGCATCTGTCTCTGCTCACACTGGGCAGTGGGTGAACCTGAATCAGCCAGAGAGTTGGAGGGAGACGTGTGATGTTACACCAGGACTAGCTTACTTGTTGTTAAACCTAATGGTAGGTTATTGGCTAAACTAAACTAGCTGTATTGAGATGTTTTAATTGTAGTTTTATCTCACTACAGTTAAGACAGTACCGAGGCTTAGGGCAAACACTATCATTACCTGGCTGTCCATGAAGGCAGGTCACAGGGAGACGTGGATGCTGCTCTGCAGGGCGTTAGATGTAAGTGCGATAAGTGTGGTGACTGTGACAAGGGAAGCTGATGAAGGAGGGGCAGGGGCTCTTGCGTTCTGGCAGAAGGAAAACTCAAATGCAGTTGTCAGGCATTACAACATACTTATGGTGTAGAATTGATGCCATGGGCCAAATTTAAAATCTAAAATATTAAATTAGAAAAAGAAATGTCTCGCAAAAAAGGGCATCACCTTGGGTCTATCTGTGCATGTGCCTGACTGTCTGCACACTTTTGGCAACATTGTAATGGCTGAGCTGATGGCTAACAGTGCTAACTCTCCAAACAGCACTAACAATGGTAACAGGGATAACAGAGCTAACATTGCCAACCTGGGGGGAAACAGAGGGCTGCTTTCTGTTTCCTACAAAGTTTTAACGTTGGTGACTTTCAGTCATGACGACTAGCGTATCTAATTCTTATTTTAATCAAGTAGTTTTTGTATGGAACAAAACTTCAAACATAGCAGTGGCGGATCAGAAAATGGTTGTGCGAATGATTTTTGTAACATTCTGAGGATTTTTGGGAAACACTGACAAAAATTTGTCATCCTGACCTGACGAAACAGGTGCCAGCAGAGAAAACACTCATATTGGTCATCTTGGAAAGCAATGACAAACAGCCTATTTTGTGAGTTAGTTTGGAGGACTTGTTTGCAAAATGTGCTTTTTTTTTATTCAATCAGAAATTGGAGCAATGTGTCAAGGCAGTCTGCTATTCAGTAACTTCTCCTCATGACTCAAGTCTTTAACTTTGGCTGTTACAGGGTGTTTTATATACATAGACCTTCATACATAGCTCAGTGGCCTAGCGGTAGAGTGTCCGCCCTGAAACTGGGAGGATGTAGGTTGATCCCCGGCTGGGTCATACCAAAGACTATAAAAATGTTACCCATTGCCTCCCTGCTTGGCACACAGCATCAGGGGATGGAACTGGGGGGTTAGATCACCCGAGCGCAGCTCCGCTGCTACTCACCGCTGCTACTCACTGCTCCCTCAGGGGATGGGTCAAAAGCGGAGAACAAATTTCACATTCAGGTGTGTGACAATCAGTGAGACTTTAACTTTAACTTATAAATATATATATAGCCACCATGACCCACCGTCACCCATTCGTTTGTTACCAATTTTCTGTGATGACAGTAGCTAGCACTAGCTCTAAATGCTGCTAAGATTTGCCAGATGATGACATGTGCTCATTTGGATATTGGTTACATCATCAAACACTGATGGAAGCAGTAAAACTTTGCTTAATTATCTTATAAAAATCCGGAACAAAACATTTGAAAGGCATGAGAGCTATGCCACTTTTACTGTAGTGCACTTCTTACTCATACTTCCAATCCAGATAGCAAGAGCATCAACATCACCATAAAATCTCAGTACAGCAGAGCAATAAAAGTAACTCATGCATGGGAATATATTTCTCAATCTGATAGTTTTAAAAGTCGCTAAATTTGTCACTAGTCACTTTTTATAAATAACGTTGCTACGTGAATCTGAAAAGTCGCTAAATCTAGCAAGAAAATGGCAAGAAGTTGGAAACACTGTTTTGAAGCCCTAAGCTGGGCTAGATGTCAGTCATCATCTTGGATTTTTTCAACAAGAAGTGATGCTATATGAATGAGAGAGTGGAGCTAACCTTGATGCTAGCTGCTAGCTTGGTTAGCATGATGCATTTCCAGTCTATGATTAACTGCGATAATGCTAGTGCAAATTTTCGCTTGTGAAAAACAGGCTTTAAACCTTTAAAACAAATGTACTTACTGGAAAAACTCAACATTAATCGCCTTTGAGGGTCTTTTAGTACCAAATACTGACCAACCAAAATCTTACAGTTCACTTTCATGAACTGAGAACACACTGAAACAGTGACAGCTACAGCTATGCTCTATGAATCAGGCTACACACCTATTTTACCTAACCAGCTTTGGTGCCATGTAGAGCATGTGAGCGGAGCGAAGCGGGTGAAAATTTCCGCTAATCACTTGCAGACCTGTCACTTTGCGCCGCTCGTCCGCTCCACTTGGTTCTGCGCATTCTTCGCTCCGCTCCGCTCCATCATAAATTTTATCCCGCTCCACTCGCTCACCACTCCGCTCAAAAAAACTGCGTCGTACTACCCTAACCTGTAATCTTCTATTCACAAATAAAACGGGGTCTGTCCATTTTTCCGACAGCCCATTGTTCCATACATATTAAACCCATTGTTCCGAAGTCCTTTTGTTCCGAAATCATCATGATGCCCTGTGGTTAGGGTCTGGTTAGGTTTAGGCACAAAAACCACTTGGTTAGGGTTAGGAAAAGATCATGGTGTGGGTTAAAATGAAAAAGAAAGTAACAAACTCATAAGCCATGAGCCTGCTTCGCCTCAAGCCTTTCCCAGCTGACCCAGAGCCGGTCGTGGCGCACCAACAAGGCAGAAATATGCCCGCCGGGAGCCGTTCAGCACCGCGGAGAGCTCTCCACACAACTCCAACCCCGGAGTTAATAACAGGAGGTTATGGTGTTTCAGTCTCTCCTCTCTATGGCACTTGTATCTCGACCAGTAGCCTACTTTTGTTGCGTTGCTGATCCTCTATGGTACACAAATAGGCTACAGTAATAATCACATATTGGAACAACGGGACATTGGACTAATGAGAGGTCGGAACAATGCTACGGCACCAATAAAACATGAGCTTGGTAGATTCTCCGGGGAAGCCCTCTCCCCGCAGTTAGGGACCGTTCCACACGGTACCGCTGGCAGGGTGGAAATAAGTCAAAGTGTAGAGGAGACGGACCAGGTTAAGCGGACAACCTCCGAAGCCCTCTCGCCTCTCCCCGCAGTTAGGGTCCGTTCTCCAAGGTACCGCTGCTTCTCTTCTCAGTTTCTTTTCTGAAGTACACAGTAAACTCCATAGTTTTGAAAGAAAATAGTGTGGGTGTGCGCAGGTGCAAAGATGCATTCTGGGTGGGGCATGAGCGACCAGAGCGAAATTGGGGCGAGAGATAAGGCTACACTCCACCTTTTAAAAAAATAGCCGCTTCTCGCTCAACACAAAATCCTCCCGCCCCCCGCTCCGCTCACATGCTCTGGTGCGATGGTACCAACTTGTCAACGGATGGCATCCACCTGTCATTCAAAGCAGTCACGTTCTTTATTATGCACAACTTTAAGCCTTTATAAAATCAAAAGGGTGCGATATATAAAAATTCAACCCCTGTGCATTTGTCATGAATGGGGAAATTAAGTTTAGAGCCCTGCTATGGAAACTCATGGCACACCATGGAATCCCCCCAAAGTACATAAACATCATCAAGAGCATGTATCAGGACATGCAATGCTGAGTACTCCACCAGGGATGTGCATTAGAAATATTCAAGGTGCTCACTGGGATGAAACAAGGCTGCCTGCTCTCCCCTTTCCTCTTCCTCCTATGCATCGACTGGATCATGAAACAACCTACAATAAAAAGACTGGCATCCAGTGGAGTCTGACATAACATCTTGAGGACCTCAACTTCACGGATGATATCGCACTACTCTCACATACACACCAGCAGATGCAAGAGAAGTCCCAGCTGCTTGCAACAACTGCAGCCGGACTTGGGCTCAAAATAAAAGGACCAAAAACCAAAATCTTGCGGATAAACAACAAAAGCATGAATCCCATAACCATCGGGGGCCAGGCACTGGGAGAGGTCGATAAATTCACATACCTGGGAAGGGTTATTGCTGTGGACGGTGGTACAGAGGAGGATATGAAGTCAAGAATAGGGTAAGCTAGAGCAACATTCAATATGTTAAATAAAATCTGGAAAAGCAAAAACATCTCACTGAAGACCAAGGTCAAAATGTTTAACTTCAACATCAAGACCGTACTGCTGTATGGATCTGAAACTTGGAGGACCACCACCAACATCATCAATAAACTGCAGACTTTCATCAACCAATGCCTAAGACGCATCCTCTGGATCTTCAGAATCAGCAACATCAACCTATGGGAACACAACAAACAAGATACAGTAGAGGTACAGCTGATAAGGAGGAAGTGGAGCTGGATTGGACACACACTGAGAAGAAACAACACAGCAATAACCAAACAGGCACTGACTTGGAATCCACAAGGCAAGCGCGGCAGAGGAAGACCCAAAGGAGCACAGAGCAAGAATTCATGAAGAAGGGACTGATATGGAAACAGCTAGAGAGGAAGGCCCAAGACAGACGAGGGTGGAAACAATTCATCAATGGCCTGTGTTCCGAAAGGAATACAAAGGCCTAAGTAAGTAAGTAAATAATAAAGCTGGGCATTTTGACATGGGGGTCTATGGGGATTGCCTGGCTTTTGGAGGCAGCCTCAAGTGGCCTTTCGAGGAACCACAGTTTTTGGCACTGCTGCGTTAGCTTCATTATGCAGCCCTGGAGGGTGCCCCTTGGTTATATGTCTCATAAAAGCTCACTTAACAAAAACTTTGCTCTCTAATCATCTGCTGGTCCAACACAGTAATTATCCCTGTGGCCTCAAGTCAATCATTAAAAATAAAATAAAAATAGGCTGCTTGTTAACACTTCCTTTTGAGGTTTTCATTTTCTTAAACTGAGGCCTAATTGTGTTTCATCTACACCAGGTCTGACATTACTATCCAGAACAAACAGATACTCTGCCAAGGTGTAGTGTTGAAAGCACTGGGGGATTGGGGTTATGTGCAAGACTGTGGGTGTGAGTTAAAGATCCATTAAAATGGAAGCATTTCCCTGCAACTTCCCAGGGACCGCGCAGTTCGTTAAGCAGACAGCTTGGAGAGCAGAGAGTGTTGGCTCATGACTGACTGCAGGCCCTGTGCTGTGTATCACTCTGCTTGATGATGAGAACAGTGCTCCATTCAGCAGTTTGCTGAATAATTAAAAGTGCATTTCATTTCACAGCCTACCATTTCTTTTTCATTAAGCACTTAGGGATTCTTGATTAGCCTATACAGTATAAGTGGAGGTGATTGTGTAGTTGTCGAAGGTATTTAAGTCAGTTCGTGAACAAATAAAGCAATGAATATACCAAAGTGTGTTTTGTGTTTATTCCATTAAACTTTGTACAAAAAAGGGGGGGTGGAAAAACAGTTTAACTTACTCCTGCGGTGGAAGCACAAGCATTTGTCCCCTTCAAAAACGCGCTTTTGAATCAGTTCTATCAGCAGCTCGGCCATCTATCACAGCAGCAGTAAACTGACGTAGCCACAACACCGGCTCATTCCAAGAGGTCTGGAGAAAATCAAGTTAGAGACCGCTGAATAGGTAGGCTGTGTGGAGCACAAGGTTGCAATTGGATTGGCCGCGAGTTTGAGGAAAAGTTTTTCCTCACACACACACACGGAGTTGGCTCCTTTGGTTTGTTTATTGGACTGGACAGGGCAAGTTCTCAATTATTACAATGCAATCTACAGCACTGTACACAGCCTGCCAATGTGACTCAAAAAAAGGTGAAAACTTTGAGTCAAGTCCTGATTCTGTTTTGCCTGTGTGTTTGCTTGTTACAGCAGATACAGAGCAGTACACATCAAATTCATGAGATGAGATGCTGCAAACAAAAGTCTTACCAAGCATGGCTGACAGTCTACAATCTGGCATTATATATGGCAGAAAGAAAAGTGTAATATAATTCTGTCCTCTCATACCAATAATGCTGGATCCATTTGTTGAATAATCTGTGTTGATTTAGAGACAAGATTATTATAAGCAAAAGGTCACAAGGATGGTTCCAATGTTACAACTTTTTTATTTCTAGGGATAGTAATGAGGCAGAAATACAAGATGAGAAGTCAGTCCTATTTTTAAATTGACAACCTAGACAGATTAATGCAGGACAAGTCAATATGAGCCAATAAGGAGGCTATGTGAAATCATAATGACCAGCCCAAGGACTGAAAGTGTGAGAATATAGGTAATATACATGCAGCTTTCTGGAGAGGAGTTCATATCACTGCACACTGGCTATTCTGAGGAATCTGCTGTACCTTCCTCTAAGCTAGAAAACAACACAACACACAGGCATCATATAAATCTATCACTCTTAAGTGCATCATGCAAATAATCATCTGAAGATACTTCAAATTTTGATGTTTATATTAAATACTGGCCTTCGTACAACTGATTGAAAAAAAGAGCAGATATACGACAAGACTTGACAAGGATCCTGCTTTGTCACGTGCAGCACATATGAGTTACATAATACACTTGAGTGTTCTTGTTTAGACAAAGTGTGAAAACTGACAACCAGGAGGGCAACAGGAATGATGTCGCTTTCATCAAAGCCATTGCTGAATTATTCAATCAAATTAATGAAAGTTCATAAAAAATGTAAGTCTTTGACATAGTGCCGCCTCTCTGACAGACGTACCCCAGCAAAATTAACCGTGAAATTCTTCTTTGAAATAGTGAGAGGTCCTTTATTATTAAAGATCTCTAGGGTGTGTCTTTGAAATAAAGAATTGCCAAGTCTAAATGAGGGACACATGCAGTCATGTTCTGGTCTGGTCTAACAAAAATCTAATTTGTCATAGGATATTTTGTCATGACATTTGAAAACAAGCCCCAACAAGACACAGATAATAACACTTTTCTGTGTGCATGATGCTTTTGAATTATTATTCAAATTTGTCCTGAAATCATCTTTTTATTTCAAAGTGAGTGCGGTGCCAGTTTTTGTATCCAAATCGAAACCTCCTCTTATCCCTCCTTCCCTGTATTTCCTGTAAGAAGTTCAAAACTCTAGCATTTCTGCCAAATGTTTTCTTTTCTTCCTCCTAACCCTTTAATCATTCAAGTGTTTGAGTACAGTTCCTTACAACCACAACCACTCATGTGATGCCCATTAGCTCTCAGGTCAGACTAAAATAGTCAACAGAATGATAGTGTGTGTGCATAGACACTTAGAAACTGAATGTTGTGGGTGTTAATTATGACCTTCATAATATGCTTCCAACATTTAATGGACAAAGTCCGATTTTATCAAGTTTTTTCTATTTGAGAGGTCAAAAACAAATTTGATTGCAACAGAGCCTAAACACATGGGTGACACTGTTAAAGGTCAGTTCATCCTTAAATCAAAAATAGACATTTTAATTCTTAGCTGTAGTGCTGTTTATCAGTCTAGATTGTTTTGGTGTGAGTTGCTGAGTGTTGGAGATACTGGCTGTAGAGATGTCTGCCTTCTTTTGAATGCAGTGGAACTAATGGCACTCAGCTTGTGGTGCTCAAATTGCCAAAAAATACACAAAAACTCAAAGGCAATGTGTCTTTTCAAAAATCATGACCCAGTTACTCAAGGTGATCCACTAACCTTGTGAGCAGTTTTATTGAGGAACTATTTTCTTTTTACCAAATCAACTGAACACACAAGTTGCGCTTTCCTGCCTGGGCACCGTGCTGCTCAAGTCTATTTTTGCGCGACTGGTCTATTTGTCCCCATCTGGGTGTGACTCCATCAGGTAAAAAGTACATAGAACTGTTTAAAAAGCAAGTACAATCTGTCAAGTCAATCAGTCAAATCAATGCATCCTGTTGTTAAAACAATTCAATGAATTAATTCAGTACCAGTTAATAGTGCATGCGTTTCCAACCCCCCCCCCCCCATAATCATCTGCATTATCACTTGGCAAAACTCAATGCACATACAGTGAAGCTGGCAGCAACCACACACTGCGTCCGTTTCCCATGTATTCACTCATTAGGCACTAATGGCGTCCTCCTCAGCCTAGCTGTAATGTAAGCTAGCTTAGGGGTGCTAGATGAGCTAATAATTCATAATGCTTTATGACTGATAAACACACATAATGCTTACTGATGCACTTTATCAACAGTCATAAAACATTATGTGGTTTATAATGAATTATAAGTGTGAAATGTCTTATGGATGCTCTTGACTAGTTATAAACTAGAGCCTGACTGATGGGGATTATAATGCATGATGACTACCTATTCTCACCAATCAACTGTAATAAGGTCTCATAGAACGCTATAATAGTCCATGCAGTATCATAAATTATAATTGACCTATGGCTAAGCCGCGCCCCCCTCTACTCACTCTGACAAAATATCAACATTCAGTGACCGGGCGCTATGGCAGGTGTCATAGTACAAGGCATTTCGCTGGAGTCAATTAATGATTTTTGGAGACATAACGATCAGATGTCATTGAGAAGTAACCAAAAGGGCCTAAACTACACATTGGAGGAATATATTAATTATTGTATTGTTGAGAAGGTCGATGAAAAGCTTAAATTACAAACCAACATTTACAGGTCCCAGTGTAAGCATGATAAACCACATCTCGTCACCATCAAAGACAACAAGATAGAGGATCAGCATTTTTCCACTGAAGTTAAGGTTTTTGGCCCAGAATATGAGACAAGGATAACGGCGTTTTTACCATCCTTACCAAGAGTGTCTCTCCGTTAGTTTGGTGCTACAGTATTTACACTGAATCATTCAGCATAACGTTGGCCAACCTTTGTTATCTCTGCCATTACAGATAAGTTAATGAAGCTAAGCTCCAGAAGTTGACGTTAGCTTAACTAGAACCCTTTGGACAACAGCTAACAATGATGTACGATCACCAAAGTACAAAACTAGAACAAAATAGGCTAATGAACTCCCAGCAAACAACGTGACATGATGAACAACGCAGCTGGGAGCTAACATTAGGCTAACTTTAGCTAACGTTAGCTAGAGATGGTAAAGATACCTTCATATTTCTTTCCAGCAAAGTGACAATATGTTGCCTCAAACACAATGTTGTCTTAGAACAGATGTAGACATCCTTGTTAATCTTACTCACGTAGAGTTTTGTGGTCTACAGCACAACTTTATCCAACGGAGACACTTTTCTCGGTTGAGATGTGGTTTAGGAAAGGGTTAAAAATACACCCCGTCGTCCAGCCTCTCAGGATACCTTGTGTCGGAGTTGCATGTACCCCATGCACACTGTTTGACCATTTTTTAACTTCAAATCTCAGAAAAAGCTGATAAAACTGAACAAAATTGACTTTCTGTAATGCATTTCAATGGACGTCCAGGCAGAGAATGTCCGAGTGTATGGGAATGGCTATACGCACTGTGATCGGCTCATCACATTTGAGGGTGGGGCTTAGCCATAGGTCAATTGTGTGTGCATTCCGTGGTGGCAGCACGTAATGGGTTGAAATTACATGCTGCCACCACGAAAACAATGCCAATGTAAAGTCAATTAGGATCCTCTCCTGTGGTGGACACACGGATTCCCTGATTCAATCACGTCACGTCAACCTTGTTTTTCTCAATGATATCTTTAACATTCCTGTATACACACAAAAACGCGGAAGTGTTCTTGATATTAAAACGGCAAATACATTCCCCTGTTATAATTTCCCACCAATAATAATAATAATGATAATAACGTGATAGTTCGGCTGTTCTAGATATTTGTTATAGCCTATTCAAATATTCAATCACAAAAACGCTGTTTCTAGAGAACTTGCTAAAATATCTGAAATGAACCATCATGTCTACTTTTTCTTAACATATTTAATCTAGGTGCAGTGTCATTACTAGTTCAGCTTTACTAGACATTTGATATACTCGGTAGATGTATCTTTTTACGACCCTGTTTTACAACAAGCCGCAAAAAACCTACCGTCCCAAAAATGCCATTTTTAGAGTACTATCTAAAATAACTACGATTAGCCAATAGCCTTGCTTTTTTTCTTAACATAGTCCATCTAGGTGCAGTGTAATAACTACTTCGGCTTTACTAGATATTAGATTTATTCAGTAGATCTAGCTTTTTACAACCCTATTTTACATGCCACAAACGAACCTACTGTCCCAAAAACGCCGTTTCTAGTGTATTAGCTAAAATATCGAAAATTAGCCGACATCTTTACTTTTTCTTACCATAGTTCATCTAGGTGGAGTGTAATAACTCGTTCGGCTTTACTTGATATTAGATATATTCAGTAGATATATCTTTTTACAACCCTATTTAGAGCTCTACTTTGCAAATCAGAAGAACTACAACTATGTTGCTGATATGTATCAAACTGCATGGCGCGGTCCCAGGGAATTGTAGTTTTTTAAAAATCTAAGTGTTTTTCCCAGATTTGGAAGTTGTAAATATTGAATTGAGAGTACACTGTGGACTTTAAGGGGATGGTAAACACATTTGTGAAATCAGATTTTAAATATCTAATTTCTAAATGTGTGAAAATTAATTTTATCCATATTTTATCCATATCTGACAGCACCCACAGTTGTTGACTACACCCACATGATAGCTGAGGTCAAGAGCTCTCTATAACAGTTGGTCCCATGTCTGTACCCCCTTTCGTTGCTGAGTTATAAGCCCTCAAACATGCACTGAGGTCAAGGTTCAAAGGTCAATGGCTGAAAGCAGGAGCCATGTGGAATCTTCATACTGACATATGTTACTCTCCAGGTTGAGACCTTTCCAATGATGTATTTGGTTTAGCTCTACGACGAAGTTTAGATTTTTTCATTCTTTGGACACAAGCCATGCCAGGTGTAGTTTCAGAGAGCACTTTGAAGGCCCCGTGTATAAAATTAATTTTTCTTTGTTTCTTTGCTTGTTTTTATCTTTTTTACTGTAGATAGTTACTAAAATGAGTCATCCTCAGATAATACAATACTACTAAAAAGTAAAACCAATAATAACAATAATGAAATAAGCAAAAATAATATTAAAATCATATTGAAATGTTAAAATCTATTTACAGAGTGGAATGGTAGCCTAATAGATAACTTAGATAATATTTATTATTGTTTAGACACTTTATTATTGCTTAGATACTATTTAGCCTATTACTGTATTTACTTTTAGCATGTTCTACTTTTGAGTAATTTCCGAGAAGTTATGATAAAAAAAATAAAAAATTACAGACTATAGGAGACAACCTCTTTAGTGTCTCACGTCAATTAATTAACACGATTTGTCGGCTTTTTATAATGCCTTTTTTTTTTTTTTTTTTTTTTTTGCTGCTGTCTCCAGTTGAGAGTGGTGATTTGCTAAATACATTCTACAATAATAATTAGATTAACATTTGGTCTATAATATTGTTGGCTATATTACGCATTTTAATTAAAAAAAACGGAAGAATAAAAGAAATAAACACCGAAATAATTACTTTTTTTTTATTGATACTCCTCTCTGACACACACACACACACACACACACACACACACACACATTGAACACGCGATTGAATGAATGAATGAATGAATGAATGAATGAATGAGTGGTTCAGCCGCAGTCCCGCCGGCTGGCTCACATTGAGATTACATTTGTTTTTTATTACTAACAAAATGTTTTATATTGACCGTATGAATGGTTTCGTTTTCAAATAAATATTTGGAAACGAAAATATGCTTTGGTGTACTTTTAGAGAGTTTTGCAATATGTATATAGCCCTATCTGTATCAAAATGTATAATTTTCAGCAGCGGTTTGTGTGACAGCTGCCACGGTCAGACGTATAACCAGCGGGGCAGCCGTTCTGTGGCGCTGGCTTGGGATCCACTCTCCCCTGGTGGAGTGGAGGGTGGCCGGGTTGCCAGGGGCAGACGGCTCCATGTGATGGTGTTTCCTCTCTGGTTCTTCCGTGCTCAGCCTTATTTTTATCTTCTTATTTATTTATTTATTACTGGCGTTTGGATTCAGTTACGGCAGACGGATGGCAATCTGAAATGGAATGAAGCCCACAGACGGCGGACAGCAGCTACAAAACAGTAGTGGAACGCGTCCCATCTGCCCACAGCACAATGCTCTTAAAGCCCCACGCTATCAAAAGCTGGCAAAATACATTTATTTTATTTTATGGCCTTGACATGAACCTGTCATATTGTTGAGTTATCAAGGACACTTTTTGTGTGTATACAGGAATGTTAAAGATATCACTGAGGAAAACGAGGTTGATGTGACGTGATTGAATCAGGGAATCTGTGTGTCCACCACGGGAGAGGATCCTAATTGACTTTATATTGGCATTGTTTTCGTGGTGGCAGCACGTAATTTCAACCCATTACGTGCTGCCACCACGGAATGCGGTGTTAATAGGTTGTGGTCATTTCACGTATTTCTGTGAGATCAGGTTGAGCTAACCACTTCTCCCCTTCAAAATAACGTGGCCTGTGTGTAAAATGCTAAGCCAGCCATCTTGTTCCAAAATCTGACTTTGAAAGAAGGTGCATCTTTGGGGCACTGGTGGGAGGACCTTTAGTCAAAGACAGCTCAACTTTAATATTTCAGTTGGAATTTTGACTGAAGAGACATCTGAAGGTAGATCCATGTAATAGACTACAGTTAAATTCAGATGTAGATGCTCATTGCCATAATGTACGGCTGTATATGCTGATGGAAAAACCAGCACCAGTATCTGTAAAGTTAGGGTTTATAAGCTTGAAATAGTGTAGCTAGTTAAAAATAATGAGCTGCATTGTTTTCCCTTTACCAATGACCTGCATCACAGTTTAACAGAACTTTAACTGCGAGTTTAGTTCAGTCAGTGAGACATTAGTCACCCTTTTCTAACTTACCACACCAATGTAGGCATAAGAGCTGAAAGCATGAAATTAGATATTCTACATTTAAAAAAAAAAAAAAAGTCTGTGGAGAAACATACAATCCATGATGTTGTAAAGAAGAAAATATGACACCTACCCCGCAATAACATTAGTTTGGGAACCATGTGTTAATGAGCACTCTCCACCACCATTACCATTACACCAAACGAGGGAATGTCTTGGAAAGGATTGGACTGGAATGGAGTTCCAGAGACTTGTAGAGTTGGTGCCAAGGAGCACTGAAGCTATTCAGGCTCGTAGTGAAACATCTTTCCAGCATGTTATAGTGTGGTGTTCCAATAATAAATCACCCATCTGTGTGATATGTGATACAGTATATATTTATAGATTTATTCTTTTCTATCCGACTTGCTGTGTGTGATGGCCACATGAGGTAATGAGGATTTTGTGTTTAATTTCCAGAGGAAAAAAGATTTATTGCGTTAATTTGAACCTGCTGCTGAAACTCATGGATCCCTCCTGCAACATGCTGCAGCTCCAATTAAAAATTCTAATTATGATGATCAACATATGGGTTCAAGAGAGTGCATATTCACATGTGTTGTAATAGTGTGTATGTGTGTGTGCACCCATAAATCAGAGACTTCCAGAGAGTTTCATGGAGCTACAGACCCTAAGGCAATGCAGGTAAGATCTCATTAGTTGTGTGCACACTACCCCAGACAGCAATCCCTACATGATGATATCCATTGCAACTAAAAACACATCAACCAATATCGCTCACTTATTGCCTAGTAATGTCACTTGGATCCAAACTATATCTTTATAGTATATGTATTGTATTTGCTTTCCCATTAAATTATTCCATTCTTGCAATTTTTCATTGCAATGTCAATACTGAAATCAACTGGGGATTTACATTACTCAGGCAAAACGGATTTTTTCACTTTCATAATTGTAAAATCAAGAAATAAGTAAGCCTTTCTTGCTCCCTCAACGGAGGTTGGCAAGTGCATTTCACTGATGCTCTTATTCAGACTTTCACAGTGCAAATGTATGGAGATTATGTTGACTGTCAGTTGCCCGAAACCTTAACTCTGAGCCTTGAACCTGTGACCCTCTGCTTGCAGCTCAGTCTCTCCAACAACTAAAATGAGCTAGTGAAAAATAAAGGTGAAACCTCAACAACCTCAAAGTGACACCTCAACACAGCTACACTCAAATCATGATTTTTTTAAGAATACCAGCATGTACACTTCACTATGTCTTGTCTTTCCTGTGATATATATTATATAAGATGAGTTTACACAGTGTAATGTTTGGTCAAGCAGAAGTAAAAACTTCAGCCACCTTCCCTAAATAAGCTTTAGAGCTGTCAGTTTTAGTGCCATTTGCATCTCACAGGTTCCTCTGAGATTTACTGTTGGTTAAGCTCATGAAGTGGCCATGTGTTGGCACCTTCTGCACACTGTTCTGCCGGACCCATATGCTCCAGTACAGGCTAGTATGTCTGAATGACAATGAAGCTTCGTGACATGGAGATGAAGAGATCAGTGGAGCCCACACTCTTGTATTCTGTGTATTATCTTACATTTTGCAATATGTTATCCATCCTTTAAAAAAAAAAAAGTAAAATAAAATCACTGGCTTTCCCCCATGAGGAAGAAGATCTACTCTTTTCAGGCCCCCAGGAAAGCAGCTCAGCCTTTCTTCCAGAAGAAAAAGAAAAGAAAAATCCCCTGCACCACAAAACGCATTTTTTATCCGTTGGCCACCATTGTGAAAGAGACATCTGTAACACAGTTGACAGGACACCTCCAACTGCAAACAAATTATTTTAGGACTCTTCTATTATGTATTTTTGATTCATGGAGGTTTTATATTTATAAAACTTTTCTCGAGCCAAGGAAAATAGTTTAAAAATCTAAAACATCATCACAGTACAGAGTCTATGAGGTGAGCGGGAACTCCGGGGTAGGGCCAGAGTTAAAAACACTACTGCACATATTCAGTGGGCTGAATATCGCAGAAGTAAACCAAACTTTATTTGGCATATGTGCCAGCGAGCAACTCAATAGGAATGAATAGGTGCCATTTTGGATCTAGTATTTCGTTATTATTATACATCTATGACTCTTTCTCCATCACTGAGAAATTTGGGATCTTGCCCAGTTTGCAGTGCATTTTGCTTTTGCTTTCTACTTTGTCCAAATGCTACACTTGACTTGCACACCACACCTACACAACCAACACATTCTCACTCCGACCTCGTCACGTAACAATGTTTAGTCATGGACTTTCCTCATTGACATATGACGTGCAAGGTACTGTGGGTGCGTTGGTTGTTGACGTTTTGGGACACCGTGTCAACTTCAGCCCACATGCATTGTCTGTTTTCACTTCCATTTTCACAGGAAATGTACAGTCTGCATAGTGTCTTTCAAAATAAACACACTACATTGGTACAGCCAACACTCGCCAGTGGTTGGGTTTAAGCATCAATAGCACGTGGTTGGGTTTGGGAAAAAAGAACAGGGTTTGGCTTTACAATCTTGCGGGAATCAGATATCAGCCTTCCGGGTGAAAGTCGATTGTTGTTGGACCCATCCACCACAACCTCCTGCCCACCCCACTCAGACTTTTTGCGTTGTTGTCCTGCCACGTTTCCCTCTGATACTGCCAGGTGCCATTACACAATAACAGCGACTGGCCGTGTATCATGCCAACATGAAAGGATGGCTTTTTTCTTCAGGGATTTCGGAATGAGACCGGGTTGACACAACGGTCCATGATCAGCACCCTTTGCCTCTTGGTACGGAATGGAAGCCTTGAGGAAAATGCCAAGTCAGCATTTAGCTAGCTATAAAATATATGTTCAAACAGAGGTTGTTAAGGTTAGGGTAAGGGTAATGGTAAGGGTTACATCTCCTTACTTGTAAGGTGAAACATGTCTTCATGTATAATAAATTATAGAGTGGATTTATTGCTACATTTGGCTTCATATTGGTTCCCTACAACATCGTGTTTTAGCAGGGTTCAAATAACAGTCATGTTGGTGGGCTTGTTTTGTACTAGTGATGGACACAGTTTGTAGGGGTGTGTCATGTAAGAGCAGTACACATTAAGGTGGCTAGCATTAGTGTTACAGGAAATAGGGGCTTTCATATTAGTGAGGTACCTAATCTATCTTGCGCGGTCTGCGTTTAAATCTCAAATTTTAGGGAAATGCACAGACATCGCTCCTTTCAGTAGAGGAAGGTGTCTCTCCAGAGACGAACTTTGCACAAATACAAGTCAGTATAGTCAAGGTCAGACATTTTAGGGGACATAAACAGAGGAAAAACACATTTTTAAGGGAAGGGAGACTTTAATGTTTAAAACATATGACAATTGGACCAGATTCCAATGCTCACGTCAGGCAAATTTGCTAATCCAATCCAGATATGATTGTGGATCTCAAAAAATGCTTGCAACCCTGTTCCCCGAGGTGTTCTGTGGGAGGTATGCAGGACTCAGGATAGGCAGCCATGTCCACCTACAGAGCATGGACAAAATAACAGGAACAACTTGCAATATAATGCAATCCAGTACAGCGACATGTACACGTTATTCTGTCCAACCCCTGTATGTTATTCTGATGTGCTTGAATGTATTGAAACGGGGCTTAAGATTAAGTACATAAGCCTATTTTCCAGTTTACAGTAAGATGTCCTTTTGCATATATATCCCAAATGTTCTCGGGCACATTCACATAAACGTAGCATACTGGTTTCATTTGGGTATTTCATTTAAGCCAACTCGAATTCACGCTGCATGTGCAGTGGCTGGCATTCAGAGAAAACCCCTCAGTGAATAATTATTGTCCTCAGTGAGGCGAATTTTAATTTTGTTCGCTTTGCAAAAACAGCTCTATGGAGACTTTCACTGTTCAATTAGATAGTTTTATACTTCCCAGAGAAAAGAGAAGGTTTAGGATATGAGGGACCTGAATTGTAAAATGAACATTTCAGAATTATTGTATAAGTTATGTTATATGTAGGAGAAAGTTTCCTGTGGATAACATGTTTAATTAAAAAAAGAAAAGAAAAAAAACAGCTTTTTTTAGAATGTGAAGCTCTTGGACACTGTGATCAACTCCTCCCCCTCTTCCTAATCGTATCCTACACTAATTGTTGTGCTGCTGCTATATTAGATAATCATGATTGATTTGACAGTTTGCAGCTGTCGTGTCCCCAGTGTGTTTTTATCCAGTCATGTGATCCAGGTCTCCCAAACAGCCGAGGGAATTCATTATAATAGTGCTTAGAAATCTAAAAACTGCTACATATCTAATACAGCAAACCCTGACAATTATTATTTCACTAATTACACAATGATATCATTAAAAGTTAGCAAACTGGCTTTAGTAAGTATCTGAAAAAGTAGCTTCCCAGGGTTGTGAAAGGCGTTATTTCCATTTAAAATATATTCTAAAAGTGTCTCAAAGAGGTTTGAGTAAATAAGCAACGATGCAGACATATTTCATGCACACAATCTGTGTGGCATCTGCATGATATGAGAGTTATAGCTGACATCCTTTCAAGCATAAGAGAGGATGAAAGGCCACTTTGTGCTTAAATAAATCCAAAAACACTTTATTGCATTATTGACACCCAGACACCAAAATAGGAATGGCAGTATTATGTCTGCGTGGCACACAAAGCAAGTGACAAGTGCTGCGTCTTCGCAACAGTCGTTCGGAGGAGCGGTGATCATAAAGGTGCTGCATCTCCTTTGAAGAAATCAAAGCTCATCAGGGTACAAAGCTCACTGCGAGGTAATTTCCTGGCTCCACCAAAACTGTCGAAGACACAGCTATTACAGCACCTGTGGGAGATTCCGGCCCATTACCAAAATCTCATTAGCTACATCTTTGCATGTTGGCATCACAATGAGAGGATGTGTGTTCTCAAACTTTCATTTTAATTATTCATTGCTTGCAATAAAGTCCTCTAGTATGTCCAGTGAGGTAGACGATAGAGCTTAAATGAGCTTTTCTATCCTCGCATCTTCCCAGAGCAGGGATTTAAAAGAAAATATGATGCTTCGGAGGTTTCTGTTGCTATTTCTTTTATGTAAATGCAAGAAAAGTCTCCAGCTGGAGCTGAGGAGAGGTTGTAGTTGTATGGTACGCAGTGCTGGGCTGGCCATCGGGCATACCGGGTGGGCCGATGGTAATTTTGGGCCGGGCCGTCATGTCATGATACCTATTGGTACACAAAACTGGTAGATCGGCCCATTAGCCATGATTGATTCTGGGCTGGACCAATTACAGCCGAGGGCCGATGCCCCCTCCCACTTGGGCCTCGGCTGCCAATCAATCAATCATACAGAGAGAGAGGAGATTGAAACGGGAGTGTTTGTGGACCCAAATGCAGTACCAGGCTCGCAGGAACAGTTGGTAATGACTTTTATTAGCACCACAGCAAACAGGGAATGCAGCAGGCAGAATAAACACAGAATAAAGTTCGTTCTTCGGGCAAGTTGCCCTCACACAGTCTCTGAGGCTCAGATGAGGGAAAGAGATCAAGCTTACGGCAGCCAAAGGTGGCGAGGCAGACGCACCGTAGGCTGAAGTGCCGGCTGATCGTGCTGAGAAGTCGACGAGGAGTGAGCTGAGGCGAGGTCGGGAGCCGGTGGGGGGGTCGTAGCTAGAAGAGCCGTCAGCGAAGGCAGAAGCACCGTTGAGGAGCAGGCAGGAGGGTAGACGAGGCCGGGCGGAGGAGTCGAGACCAGACGAGCAGGCAGAAACCAGAGACGCTGAAGCAAAGCACGAGGTCGGGGACAGAAGGCAGGTGAGTTTACCGGGAGGCAGACGAGGGGAGCAGGTCGGGGACAGGCAGAGTTGGCACCGGGAGATCAGGCAGGAGAAGAACGCTGGAGAGTCTCGCATAATGCTAAAGAACAATCTGGCAGTGAGTGAAGGTGCTGGAGCGGCTTATATGCAGGGCTGGTTGATGAGCTGCAGCTGTGTAGGCAGGTGAGCAGAGTTGGGCTGATGAGGTGGGCGCGGCTGGCAGGTAGAGTGAAGCAGAGGGAGGGGGAGTGGAAAAACACTGCAGCAGAGTGGCAGGAGAGGACTGAGAGACAGGGATTGTGACAGAACCCCCCCCTCAAGGGACGGCTCCTGACGTCCCAAACAGTTCCAGAGGAGCCGGGTGGGTGGCGGGGGCCTGGAGGAGGGCTAAAATTCCTCAGAGGCCTCTGTCCCAGTCTCTTCATCCTCCGAGGCCGGTCCCGCATCCTCCTCCTCAGACCCAGATGCCTCAGATGCAGGAGGAGACCGAAGGTCAGTGTTGGGGCCCCCTTGTGCCGAGGTGATGTTGGAGGGCTGGTCAGGGTGTTGGCGATGGAACTCCCTGATGAGCCGTGTATCCAGGATCTGACGGGCCGGAACCCATGACCGCTCCTCCGGACCGTACCCCTCCCAGTCGACGAGGTACTGCAGGCCCCTTCCCCGGCGACGAGAGCGGAGCAAGCGGTGCACCGTGTAAGCAGGGTCCCCATCGATGATGCGAGGCGGTGGGGGTGGCCGGGAGGCGGGCTGCAGGTGGCTCTCCCGACACGGCTTTAGCTTGGAGACATGGAAGGTGGGATGAATCCGCATGGAATGGGGCAACTTGAGTCGAACAGCCACTGGGTTTATCACCCTCTCGATGGGGAAAGGACCGATGAATTTGGGGCCCAACTTCCTCGACTCCACCCTCAAAGGCAGGTCCCGGGTAGAAAGCCACACCTTCTGTCCCACCTGATAAGGGGGGGCCTGGGAGCGGTGACGGTTGGCGGCTGTCGCGTATCTGTCGGCGGCCCGTAGAAGTGCAGCCCTGGCCTGTGTCCAGGTCCGGCGGCAGCGGCGGATGAAGGCCTCCACTGAGGGACAGACGGTCTCTTTCTCTTGAGCAGAAAACAGGGGAGGCTGAAAGCCGTAAGCGCACTGGAAAGGGGAGAGTCCAGTAGCGGAGCTGATGAGGGTGTTGTGGGCGTACTCCACCCACAGCAGTTGCGAGGACCAGGAGGCAGGGTGCCTGGAGACCATGCAGCGGAGCGCCGTTTCCATTTCTTGATTCATCCTTTCTGACTGACCATTAGACTGGGGATGAAATCCAGACGTCAGGCTGGTGGAGGCCCCCAGGAGACGGCAGAATTCCCTCCAGAAGGTAGAGGTGAACTGGGGGCCTCGATCGGAGACCACATCAGACGGGAGGCCGTGAATCCGGAACACGTGTTGCAGAATCAGTTCAGCAGTCTCTTTGGCCGATGGAAGCTTGGGCAGGGGCACGAAATGAGCCATTTTACTGAAGCGGTCCACAATAGTCAAAATGGCGGTGTGGCCCCCTGACAGCGGCAGTCCAGTGACAAAGTCCAAAGAGATGTGGGACCAGGGGCGGTGAGGCACAGGCAGGGGTTGCAGGTGGCCGGCAGGGGCCTGCCGAGGGGCCTTGTTCTGGTTGCAGATTGGGCAAGCGTTAACAAAGTCTCTGGTGTCCTCATCCAAAGTAGCCCACCAGAACCGCCGTTGTAGGACCTCCTTGGTACGGAGGATCCCCGGATGGCAGGTGAGCCGGGAGTCGTGGGCCCACTGCAGAACCTCCGTCCTTAACTCCTGCGGGACGAATAGGCGGTCTTGGGGGCAGGAGCTGGGCCCGGGCTGGTCCTCCAAAGCAGCTCTAACTCGCTCCTCCACCCCCCAGGTGAGAGCGGCCATCAGACGAGAAGTGGGGAGGATGTTGTCAGGGCTGGGGGAGTCCTCTTCCCCGACCATGAACTGACGGGACAGGGCGTCAGGTTTGACGTTGCGGGAGCCTGGACGGTAGGAGAGAGTGAAGTTGAATCTGGCGAAGAAGAGGGCCCACCGGGCTTGACGAGAGTTCAGCCTCTTGGCCGAGCGGATGTACTCCAGATTCTTGTGGTCAGTCCAGATGAGAAAGGGGGTCTTGGTTCCCTCCAACCAATGGCGCCACTCCTCCAGTGCCAGCTTCACCGCCAACAGTTCTCGATTCCCGATGTTGTAATTTCTTTCAGCTGGGGACAGACGCCGGGAGAAAAAGGCGCAGGGGTGAAGCTTCTGGTCCCTGGCAGCACGTTGGGAGAGGACGGCCCCCACCCCCACATCCGAAGCGTCGACTTCTACGACGAACTGTCTCTCGGGGTCAGGGATCAGGAGAATGGGGGCTGAGGTGAACCGCCCCTTCAGGTGCAGGAACGCCTCCTCGGCGGCCGAGGTCCACCTGAAAGGGACCTTGGAGGAGGTGAGGGCGGTGAGAGGTGCTGCCACCGTGCTGTAGCCCCGGATGAACCTCCTATAGAAGTTGGCGAACCCCAGAAATCGTTGCAGCTGTTTGCGGGAATCAGGGACGGGCCAGGAGGTGACAGCTGATACCTTGACGGGGTCCATCTCCATGCGGTCCCGGCCTATGATGTACCCCAGGAAGGAGACAGAGGGGGCGTGGAACTCGCACTTCTCCGCCTTGACGAACAGTGAGTTCTCCAGTAGTCGCTGCAACACTGTCTGGACGTGATGAATGTGTTCTTGCTTGGAGCGGGAGAAGATGAGAATATCGTCTAGGTAGACGAACACGAACTTATTGAGCATGTCTCGGAGCACATCATTGATGAGGGCTTGGAACACAGCAGGGGCATTGGTGAGGCCGAAAGGCATCACCAGGTACTCGTAATGTCCAGTAGGGGTGTTGAAGGCCGTCTTCCACTCGTCTCCCTCACGGATCCGGACCAGATGGTATGCGTTGCGGAGGTCCAACTTAGTGAAGATGGTGGCCCCTTGGAGCAGCTCGAAGGCTGAGGCGATGAGGGGGAGAGGGTAGCGGTTCTTCACCGTGATGTCGTTGAGCCCTCTGTAGTCGATGCAGGGCCTCAATGTCCCGTCCTTCTTGTCGACGAAGAAGAACCCCGCTCCGGCAGGTGAAGAGGAGGGTCGGATGATCCCGGCGGCCAGGGCGTCGTTTATGTAGGTCTCCATGGCTTCCCTTTCAGGTGCGGACAGGGAGTAGAGGCGGCCCTTGGGAGGGACGGAGCCGGGAAGGAGGTCGATGGCACAGTCGTAGGGCCGATGAGGGGGCAGAGAGGTGGCCCTAGCCTTGCTAAACACCTCCCAAAAGTCGTGGTAGTCAGGGGGCACCATGGAGAGGTCTGAGGTGGAACGGGAGCTGGCCGGTGGCGTGGATGCCACTGCTGGTCTGAGGCAGATCTGTTGACAGGAGGGGCTCCATCCCAGGATGGACCCCGTGGACCAGTCTATGTGGGGGTTATGACGGCGAAGCCAGGGGTAGCCAAGAATCAGGGGAAGGTTGGGAGATCTCAGAATGTGAAACTGAATAGTCTCTTGATGTGTGCCGGACAGAAGCATCGAGATGGGAGTGGTTTGATGAGTGACAGTCCCCAGGAGATGACCGTCCAGGGCGCTGGCTGGCACGGGATGAGGGAGAGGGACCCTAATGAGGTCCAACTGGCGGGCGAGCTCCTCGTCGATCAGGCTGACGTCCGCCCCCGAGTCGATGAATGTGGCGAGGGTGTGGGACCCCCCTGGCAGCAAAAGCTGGACGTGGAACAGAGGTCTTGGGTCGGGGGCAGAGTTCTGGGAACGGCTCAGCAGAATGCCCCTCTTTACTGCTGAGCCCTCCCTTTTGCTGGACACCGGGAAACAAAATGGCCGGCCTGGCCACAGTAGAGGCAGAGATTTCCCCGGCGTCGTCGCTCTCGCTCCTCTGGCGTTAGGCTGGTCCGCCCCACCTGCATGGGCTCCGCCCCTCCATGTATGGGTTCAGGAGGTGGGACAGGAGGGGCTGGGAGTCGACGTTGACGGAAAGATGGCCGGTGATCTCCTCCCTCGTGGCGTTGTTCCCTCCTCCTTGTCTGAATCCGCCTGTCCAGCCTCGTGGTCAACTCGATGAGTCCGTCCAGGGAACTGGGGAGGTCGAACGAAACCAGCTCATCCTTCACGTACGGAGCCAGCCCGTTGAGGAAAGCGTCACATTGGGCGGCAGCGTTCCAATCACTGAGACGAGCCCGGGTCCTGAAGTCAATGGCATAGTCAGCAACTGTCCGATCCCCCTGCCTCTGGCTCATGAGACCCCCTGTAGCATCAGGACCCAGGGAAACGGGACCAAAAACCTTGCGAAGCTCCTCTGAGAAGGCCTGGAAAGAGGCGCAGGCTGGTGTGCCTCTCTCCCACTCTGCCGTTCCCCACAGACGTGCCCTTCCAGTGAGGTGGTTGATGGTGAAGGCGACTCTAGCCCCCTCTGTGGCGAAGGTATGAGGTTGCAGGGCGAACAGAATGGAACAGTTTGTCAGGAAAGGGTTGCAGCCCTCAGGATCCCCTGCGTAGCGTTCTGGCGCCCCCACCCGGGGCTCGGGTGCAGTGCTAGAGGACGGCCCCGGGGTCGGAGCAGGAGGGGCTGGAGCCGCAGCAGGAACGGCGTGTTGTGTCATGGCGGCCGCCATCTGTTGCACCTGGGCGGCTAGCGAGGTTAGCGCTCGTTCCAGAGCAGACGCCGACTGACGAGCCTCCGCCGCGTTGGAGGCTAACTGAGCCTCATGCTGCTGGAGCATGCCCTCCACCCGGGCTAGGCGAGACTGAGGTGAAGCAGGGTCTGCTGGGTCCATTTCTGGCCAGATTGTACTGAAACGGGAGTGTTTGTGGACCCAAATGCAGTACCAGGCTCGCAGGAACAGTTGGTAATGACTTTTATTAGCACCACAGCAAACAGGGAATGCAGCAGGCAGAATAAACACAGAATAAAGTTCGTTCTTCGGGCAAGTTGCCCTCACACAGTCTCTGAGGCTCAGATGAGGGAAAGAGATCAAGCTTACGGCAGCCAAAGGTGGCGAGGCAGACGCACCGTAGGCTGAAGTGCCGGCTGATCGTGCTGAGAAGTCGACGAGGAGTGAGCTGAGGCGAGGTCGGGAGCCGGTGGGGGGGTCGTAGCTAGAAGAGCCATCAGCGAAGGCAGAAGCACCGTTGAGGAGCAGGCAGGAGGGTAGACGAGGCCGGGCGGAGGAGTCGAGACCAGACGAGCAGGCAGAAACCAGAGACGCTGAAGCAAAGCACGAGGTCGGGGACAGAAGGCAGGTGAGTTTACCGGGAGGCAGACGAGGGGAGCAGGTCGGGGACAGGCAGAGTTGGCACCGGGAGATCAGGCAGGAGAAGAACGCTGGAGAGTCTCGCATAATGCTAAAGAACAATCTGGCAGTGAGTGAAGGTGCTGGAGCGGCTTATATGCAGGGCTGGTTGATGAGCTGCAGCTGTGTAGGCAGGTGAGCAGAGTTGGGCTGATGAGGTGGGCGCGGCTGGCAGGTAGAGTGAAGCAGAGGGAGGGGGAGTGGAAAAACACTGCAGCAGAGTGGCAGGAGAGGACTGAGAGACAGGGATTGTGACAGAGATTGACAAAATTGAGAAGAAACTCAAAGGAGGTGCGGAAAAAATAAGAGAGAAAAAGAGACAAGCCCTTTAGGAAGATGCTGCCAAATGTGTTAAAATAACACAGATGTTTGCTGGCTATGGCGGAGCTTCTTCAGTGGCAGCATCAGTGACCGCACCCGCACTGGCATCCAAAGCAGCCGCAGCAGGTAATGATGGCGGAGGTGGCCGTCAGCAGGTGGATGAGGCGAAGGGGAGGCAGGAGGAGGTTTGGTTGATAGTTTATTTTCGTTGTGCTTGCTAACTCTTAACACAGCATAATTATGAGTAGGCCATTTAACAATTTATCTGGCTGTTGAGCAGCATGACGGGGTTTCTCTACTGCTGGGCTGTTTCTATGATGTTATACTAGTGATAGTGATCTTAGTGCTTCAGTAACTTTATTTTATTCATTTAGTTAGTTAAGTATAGTCTTTATTAGTTAGGTAGTAAAATATGTCACTGTCTATTAATAATTGATATAAGTGCACTATGCAGTAATTCTTTACTCTGAAACAGCTAAAGCTCAACAGAGCAAAAATGTTCATGTAAAACCAAATGATTAGGCTATTATTCATCATAAACCCTCTACACTTGCAGATATAATTTAGATTGAATCAAATTAGGATTTGCCAGGAGACGTGATGCTGCTCATTAACATAAAAGTGGCTTGGAGTTAAAAGTAACTACTTAAATGTATTTGTCTTTTATACATAAATATTCTCTTTATTCTAGATATGTTGTGTTTTTATCTTATTGTTTTTTTTTACTGACATGTAACAGCAAACTCTTGTGGACAATAATTAGCTGTATTTTGTTTTTATTGTGGGCATGTTTCCGTTCAATTTAAAATATCCCTTCACTTTTTAAAGTTTGCAATGTTTGAGGAAGTATTATGTGTTGCTGTGCTGTTTATTGATGTGGTGAGTACATAGTCTATGAAAATATTACTAAATCTGTCATTTATTCATTTTAATACTCATCAATGATTATGTCTCACCTCTGTTCCTCACTGTCCAATTTTCAGGATCCCATCATACGTTCATTGTTCAGGAGGTTCACTAGACCAAGCAGCCTTTTGGGTTCCTCTAAGTAAGTACTGTATAGAATAATGGGACTCGGAGGATGGTGTAGGTTTAAATTTATTAGACAAGTACACATACACCAACAAGACAGTGTACAAGTGGTGTCACAAGAAAGTTTGTTTTCATTCATAGGCTTCATTGTCTTTTCATCAGTACCTGGTGGGCCGGACTAGGCTCAAAATGCCCGGGCCGATTTTTTGTCCCAGTCCAGCCCTGATGGTACGCGTCTTGACCAGCAGGCCATCGGCTACTCCCAACCCTCTTCTTACATAGTGTAATGCTATATTAATATGCACTCACGCCCTCATTAAATTTCTATTTGAACCCTTGGAGAATGCCTCCTAAAAGAAAAAAGATCTCTTTCTCCTTCACATTTGACATGAAAAGATGTGATGCTGGTGTAGAACAGGATGCAAATTTAGCCTTAACTGGTTAATATACTCTGCACACTTTTAGTTGGGGACATAAGCATAGATTTGGGGGCACAGGGGAGACGGCCGCCTCAATTTTTGTAACATGTGCATCTTACTATATAATGACGAAAACTCTGTCTGTGTGTGTGTCTGTTCCACGTTTTTCTCCTCACTGACTTGGTCAATCCATGTGAAATTTGGCACAGTGGTAGAGGGTCATGGGAGGATGCGAATGAAGCAATATTACATCAATTGGCCAAAGGGGGGTGCTATAGCAACTGATTGAAATTGCAAACTTTGAATGGGCATATCTCATGCCCCGTATGTCAAAGAGACATGAAACTTTGCACAGAGATGCCTCTCCTCATGAGGAACAAATTTGCCTCAAGAACCCATAACTTCCCGTTATATAGATTTTCCGCCATTTTGATTTTTTTGAAAAACACTTCAAATCGATCTCTTCCTAGGAAGTTTGACTGATCTGCATGAAACTCAGTGAACATAATTTAGGGACCAATATCTAAAGTTCCCTCTTGGCAAAAGTTGGAAAACTTACTAAAACTGAGCTTCTATAAGGCAATGAATATTGCGGAGGGTGTGGCTCATCACATAAAGGTGTATAACACCTGATCACCACGCAACTTTGTAGGCACATGGCCACACATAATCTGAGGGGACCCCTCCATTATTGACCCCATCAAACAAAATGGGGGCGCTAGAGAGCTAATTTCTTATCTAGGCCTAACCGCCATATCGATTTTTACTAAACTCGGTAGATATGTAGAACAGGACGCCTCAAGGTGACTCTAATTGGCAACTGGGTGGTGCTATAACAACAGAAAAATGCTTAAAAATGGCTAAAATGCGACCGATCGCTGTGGCTCCCCCTGTGGCCGAATGTTTGTTTTTTTTTGCCTATATTTGACAGGACAGTGAAGCATGACAGGAAGGATGGGAGAGAGAGAGCAAGGAAGACATGCAGTTAAGAACGAAGGCCAGATTCCAACCCCCACTGCTGCAACAAGGCCTAGCCGCAACTTTTCCATGTGAACTACCAGTGCGCCCCACTTTTAAGTCAATACAACATATAAACACTTTAACTATTTGCCTTTCAATGTGCTACCTCAACTACTAATGTACAGTTTTAGCCCACTAACTATCCCACTATTGGCAATGGTACTACTGTAAGCAATCAATAAGCAATCATACTATCAAATTCACAAAAGCTCTGTCTGAATACATTGCTCATCTTAATGGGTTCAGTTGACTATTTAATCTGCAATTTCCTATGACCTGTATCCCAAACACACACCATGTGAATCTGTACGTGGGCAACTGTGCACTCAGTGGGTATGGACTGGAATAAATGAAATCATAAAAGTAGAAGAGGACTTTTATTTTGTCAAAATTAAAAACATTAACTGATGCAAAAAAGGTGCAAATTGGTGCCTAGAAATTCACCAAAATGCAGGAAATTAAATGTATGACTGAAAATTTTCTGGCAGAGGACCATTGCAAAGGTCTCCCCCCTAATGTTGAAACAAAACTTACGTCCTCTGTAAATGAAGTCTTTTTGCCAGTGATAGCTGGTGAATCATCTCCCAGTTACTCATTGTATGTGTCCCTGCATGCTTCATTTATAAAGGCATCTTTTTAATTCCTTACAGTTTAAAGGAAATGACACAAAGAGTCTGGGCAAGACCGTGACAGCATCATCCTAAATATGTGATGTAACACAAAGTATTCCCTAGGTACATAACCCTTTGATGCTTTGTGGTATTCTAAAAAAATCATTTTAGATGTGGGAACTCAGACACTTTATTATGGAAACTTTGGAATTTAACAACACTGACAGATCTCCAGTGCATGTTGTCGTGTCATCTAATTGGCACACTTTCACAAATGAGCATGACAAGCCTGAAGTCTTAACAGCTGAAAAACTGTAAGGTGATTAAACAGATCAACAGTCTTATCAACACACAACAAATATTATACACTAACATTATTATTTTCTGCTGTGAGAAAAAAAAGTAAAGTGTAAATTATTCATTTCTGTGAATAGCAAAAAAATATCTCTTCACATTGACTACATTAGTCATCTGTTGTTTTTTTTTGTTGTTTTTTTTTTAATACATCCATTTTCAGCATCTCCTTTAAGTGTTTTATGCAAAATGCTGATTTCCAAATAGGCCGGAAAATATTAACCTTTTTTTTGTTTTATGGTTTACACAGCCCATTGGTTTTGTGGACATATTTTTGGCCATCGCCATCTTGGATTGACCAGAATTGAAAATTGACCATATTTGGAAAAGAGGGTGGAGCTGTGGAGGAGTGTCTGTGAGGACTGACTCACTTTTGGAGCCAGCCTCAAGTGGCCATTATAGGAACTGCAGTTTTTGGCACTTCCTGATTGACTGAACTTTTCAGCCCCAAAGGTTGCCGCTTGGGGAAACATATCCATATACAATTGTTCATATGCCATCCAATAAATTAGTGCCCCACCAATGACGTTAATGTAAAGTTACGTACTTAACGTAAAGTTTATACAGGTGAAGTTACTTTGGTTTGGTTTAGGGGATAAAAAAGATGGTTGGGCGTCTTACAAATTAGGCAAGTAAAGTTATGTCGGTTAGGTTTAGGAAAAGAAGCATGATGATACTGGTCTCCTGGGGAAAATTCTTGTGTTTTGTGACCCATCTACCTTGCACCTGCCACCTTACAGGACAGCGTCCTTCTTTACTCCAGTCAGCGCATTGGTTACATGATCACAGCCTGCCTGAATACATGGGTTATACACAAATTACTGGCTCATGATCACAAAGGATATACATGAACTGTGGTGCATTTCTTTTTATAGGTATACATTCAAACAGTGCATGAGAGCAACCTGATTTGATCTTTCATCTCATCTAACTTTACACAAAAGAGAAAATAAGTGTATTTCCCAACATGCACCAGGATCATTTTCTTAGCTTTTTATGAGAAGAAAACTAAAAGTAATGAAAAAACTATGGCATTTTGTCAAATAAAAAATGATTATATTATATTAAAGTAACAGGCTCTGTTTCCCCGCATGACAGCATTTAACAACCAATTATAGCAAGCTGACTCTGACAGGGCAGGTTGTATTAATGCACTTATAAATGCTGCAGCTCCTGTGGGAACTTTGACAGTTAGGAAAGTAAAAGAAAGAAAAATATTTTTCATTTTAGTTAATTGTCAGACTTTCTTAGTGTGTCATTTGTGCAGCAATAAGACATTACTGACATAATCCTGGTCATTGAAAACAAATTTTAAAATCAACATTAACATAGAAAATGTACTTTTCTACTGGATATTTTTTAGATAGACAACAAATCAAATGGGTAATTTGAAAAGTGTCACTCACAACGATTCACGTTCTCTCCAGCTTTGACAAAATGCTGCAGCTGAAGAGCTAAAAGAGGCATTTTTGGGACACATTTATAGTTCCATTACATAAATTTTAATACTAAGCAAAGAGATTTTTATGATTTGATTTCAATTTGGGGGTTTACTTATTGCAAATGCCACTTCAAAATGAAAATAAAAAAGACACCATTCAGTGGCTCAGGCTCTTCCCCTAAATTATGAAGTGGAGACCAGTGCAGCACATTGCCTGAGAGAGTCTGCTGCCCTTGGCTCAAACCTCCATCGATAATTACTTGGCCTTAAAACTTCCTTTTGGAACGCAGAGTGGACTGTTGTTAATTTTATCCTGCATGAGGAGAGTGTCAGTGGGTGGCCTGTGGTGAATTTTACTGCAATAAGGTGATTTTCAGACAAGACTAATATGGGGTTGAGCAGGGTGAAGGTTTAGGAAAGGACAGTGATGACACATCAGAAAATGTCTTTACAGTGGGCTAAGGCAGCTTTGTTTGCTTTCAAATAGCTTCCAAAGCTTATTTTGTGTGTATCCCTCACCATGTGCGAATGTTTGGCAGAGTCTGACTGAATGATCGCAGTTAAGTAGCCACCGACGGAGAAGGATGAGAACCTCACTTTCAAAGATTGTCTTTTGAGTAAGGGGATTCCTTCTTGACGTCTAAAGTTTATTGAAGCCGGGCTTTGTAGCACTGCGAGTGAATCCACTCTCTCTCACTCGCATCCCACAAAAAGACAGTATTGAGAGTATCTCCACAGCGGATCATTGTTTTTGAGTCGGATACTGCTCCCTTGCCTGTCTTGTCACTGAAATAGGGCAGCATCAGCCTGAGATGCTTTGAACACTCTGACATGATTTCAGGAGGCATCTTAAGGGAACAGAAATAAAAAGAAATGATCTCTCAAAGGTGTCGGAACAAAAGCAAAAAAGTTGAGGACTGTTGAAAGTTTATTGCTCTGGAGCCAATGCTCAACTATTTTTCGCTTCACAGCACTTGACTGTTGTCAATAGTTGACTGAGATATATGGACCTGCCCACAGGCATAAACATGACGTGATGGACACTAACTACATCAGGGAATTTCATCTACATTTTTGTTGTTGTCATTGTTGTTGTTTTGGTACTTGCAACTGTAAGTGCAGAGGCAATGGTTTGGACTGTGAAAATAATAATTTCAACTAAAGTGTATTACAGTTGCATTTTCAGTGGCCTATATTTGACCTATATTTTTATTGACACAAAAAGGAACATTTCTCCTCTGTTGGCCTATATTTGACCTATATTTTTATTGACACAAAAAGGAACATTTCTCCTCTGTTCTCAACCACAGGTTTTCTTTTGTTATTTTTTTCATGTTAATGTCTGACTGTACTTATAATACTGTGTTTTTGATCTTGTTTGGCATTTTGAGTCTAGAGTACAGTAAAACTTCAGTTAATTCCTTTCACACAAAAGTGTTTCTCAGCAAAGATGATCAAATTGCTTATTTACACCAGCATGGCTATTACTTGCATAAAAATTAGGGTTTGAATAACATATCAAGTATGTGTTATAACACTTGTTTCACAGCACTTGATGATAATGGTACCCAGCATACCGACACAACACCACTTTATTCTGTGAAATCTTTGAATAATTCTTGTGAAAAACACTTTTGATTCTTTTGTGTAATAGACTAAAGGAATATAAATAACTCACTGAATGGACAGATGGACTTTATGACCGCTTTAGAAGAAAGGCGTCACCACTTGTTTTTTGTCATACAGGTAAATCTGAATGACTTACGGTCTTCTCTGGTGCTCATGGTTTCAGAAAAATGAAATTAGCCAAGCTACCAATGTGTAGCATCTCCATATTGACAAAATTTAAAACATTTATGTTTCAATTAGGAGAGACTATTTTTTTATAGTAAAAAGAACATTTATTAGCATGTTCACATGTGAATTTAAAAAAAAGGTGAAAAGTCTTTGGTGATTAGACCCCTGCAAGCTGGTATGATATAAGGATGGTGCTAAATCCGTAGTCAAATAGGGAACCCCCTGGGGTCTAGACGTGATAAAGGTGGTGAAGATGAAGATGGGGAAGTGCTGATGATCTAGATGAGTAGAGGAATGAGCCTTTGTTGAGCTTGTCCTGGACTCCGGATACGATGGCTGTTGGTGAACAGGGTGTAGGAGGGTGCAACAACTCTGCCTAAAATGACAGCTGACAGCAGCAGAGGAGAGAGCAGATTTAAAATTTTGCAGTGGTATCCTGACTGGCTGGATTGATTGGAGAACTAGAAGAGTGAACACTTATAATCAGCTCATTAGAAAAAGCAGTGGGAGTGGGAGAGACAGAATTATGAATGTATGTGCAATCTAAATAGTTAACTATTTGGTAACCAGCTCCAAAATTACTTATATTACCATTCTAACAGTAACAGACTTAAACATGTCCTTCACGTCATGAAACAGTTGCAGTTCCGCTCCAAAACTATGTGACTATGTTGAGGAAAAACCTCACTGTTTGGCATTAAATAAGTACTTTTGTCACTAACATGACATGAGGTGTGTCACATGGCAAGCTTCGCATGCCACACATCACATGCATCATGAGTGTAGCATGCTACACACAATAACATACTAGGTTACATTGTCATTAACAGAAGTCAACCTTGACTTGATGCAAACACAGGTCTTTTAGGTGAAAGTCCTGTGTTTGTTTGACCTGCCTAACCTATAGGGGCTTCTTGGATATTTGAACAACATTATACTCTTTTTATTTCTATGTCGTATCACTTCCTCCTCTGCTCCTGTAATAATAACTATGGCCACTAGAGAGTGCTGCCATCAAATAAACGTTACTATGGGTTGTAAAAAGCTGCTAGTCAGTCGACCTATGTGGTTGCTGGCACAAGATTGAGCTTTTCTGTTAAATACAGAAAATATGTAAAAAAAAATAAAAAATAAAATAAAAATAAAAAAGTGGGGGTGGAGTCATTTGTAGTTTTTCCATACATTTCTGATTCACAGGACTGAGAAAAAGTTGTAATTATTCTAATACAGATATGTCTTAAATAAACTTAATTCCTCATGTGCCTCTTGGTAAAAGCTCCACTCTCAGTGGGATTTAAACCATGATTATAATCCTGAAGAATCTTTTTTGTTATTAGGCAAATAACCATCTGTGTATGAATAAAAGGCCTCTTAGTAATAGTGAAGATAAAATTGTAAAATTGTGAATGCTTTTGTGGGGATTCTTTTGCAGCCTATCTTGAATTTAGCACTTCGATTGGAATTGGAAAAAGGTGGTGTGCAAAGTAAGAGACTGGCGGTCATGGATGACCACACTGATCTCCATATCTTCCAAACACAGCCTCGTTCTCTGGGGTCACCTTGTCTGACTGCTTTGCTGCAAGGGGCTTCATACATAATCCGCCATTTACTCCCATGCTCTGAAAGCACTGGCTTACGGACACACAAAGCTCGAGTTACGCCAGCAAAGCTTGTGTTCCTGTGCTGATCCATACCTAAAACACCCAGGTGGCAAGCTGAGCATGTGGAGGATGCACACAGATAAGGCTGAAATTACTTGTTTTCTTACAATGAAATAATTTGCATAACACTTTGGAGAAGAGAGAATCTAACAATATGGATTATAATAACTGAGTATATTTTCTATTCATTAATTTACTAAGTGGTTTAGCATAAAGAAACACAATTTGTACCATAATGAGCTTTGCTGATGCCACTTGTTTTACAGGTAAACACATTGCAGAGGCTTAAAACAGCAGTTAGTATGCTTGAGCATTGCTGGCAATATGTGCTTAGGAGAAGATTAGGTAGCCTATGAAAAATTCTAATGTACCTCTGGCATACAAGCAATTTAATTTCAATTAAAACATTGTACTGAGAATAATTTTAGTGAGAATGAAGGGCTTTATTAACCATCTGCTAAGACATATAGTAATTTGCTTTGTTTTATCAAAGTTTATGTTGTATAAATGCATAGTAACAATTGGATCCATGGTGAAAACAATATTTTTGAATAAAAGACTAACTCCAGAAGGCATTAATATCACCAAGGGAGAATCTGGTGATTGGTAATTATTCTCTCAGGACCAGAGTTGGGTATAATGCGTTACAAAGTAACGCGTTAGAGTACTTTACCTTTTTGCAGTAACGAGTAACCTAACGCGTTAGTTTGCTGTTTGAGTAATCAAATACTTAAGTACATTTTCAAACAAGACATCAGTTACTTCCGTTACTTTTAGAACGCTGGTCCGAAACAGCAACGGCTGTCGTTTGGTTCTAATAAAGGAGATAACCTTAAACCTATAAGTCCGAAAGAAGCCACTGAGCTTGTGGCTCGCTACGTGGTCGGAGAAATGCTGCCGTTGTCTACGGTGGAGTCTAAATAGGTGGAGTAGGACTCGCTGACAGACATATTTCAGACTCAGGACTTGCATTATGCCTGGTACACGCTACACGCTGGTACTCACCAATAATCCCCGGTTGTCTTTCACGGCGTGTGTGATGTCATCGGGTTATTTTTGTCCTATTTTTATCACTTTTACTATTATTTGAGTCACTGTGTGTCTGTTCATATGCCAGCCGACATGTTGTTGTAGTCACCTAAAAGCGTCAGCAGATGGCAGGAGCTACATTTGAAGCACCGTACGTAAACTATCAAGCTACTGTATCTTCCACAGGAAGTTTTGACAAATGTTTCAGAATAAAAGCCTATTTAGAAAAATGGAGGGATTCTCTCAGCCGAGGTTATAAGGGGCTTTTAATTTGAAACAAGTGTTGAGTTTGAAATGACGGTGCGATATGTTAACTGTACAAAGACAACGGAGCGGATAAAAAGTAAATATATAAACACACAGAGGGATTAATAAATACCATCATTTCCCCCTTTTACTCTGTGTGGTAACATCCCTAGAGGAAATATTAAACACGCTGGGGTGTTGTTGTCATACAGTTGTCTACGGCAGCAGATCATTCTGTGTTTCTACTGGTCAAAGTGACGGCTGTGATGGGAGAATTGGATCTCAGTGAAGGGCAAGTGGTCCATAACTTTAATTTTGGAGACAAAAAATGTAGGCTTAGCGCCCTGTGGTCCATTGCCCAATAGGAAATGTAGCATACTCAAAAGTGCTTTAAAAGTGCTTGAGTTACTTTTCTCAGGGAGTAACGTTGGAAGTACTTTTAATGTAATTGAGTTACTTTACTCAGGGAGTAACGCAGTAAAGTAACTGGTTACTTTTTAAAAAAGTAACGCAGTAACGTACTTTGATTACTTTTAAAGTAACCCTTACCCAATACTGCTCAGGACCCTGTGATAGTGTTGCTATAACAAACAAACACAGGGATTTTCTTTACATTCTCTGATACAAATACTGAAGATTGACTTATCTCTGATGTTTGATCAGGTCTAAATTTATCCCTGTCCTGATTGTGATCCGGCAAATACTCATGCACACTTGTTTTGAATGTATGTATTGTGTTTATTGTCTGTTTTGTCTTATCACTGTTAATGAGTGCTATCATTTTTTGGTCACAATAGCAGCTGGGCTCTAAAGACATCAGTGTCGGCTGTATGACTGTTTTGGCCCCAGAGATTTCATACTAACATTTCAGGGCTCCAGAGTGCAATCATATTGGTCAAATATGTAGGTGCTCCAGTGCAACCACTGTAAAAGGTTTAGTCTGGAGTCATGTTCATGGTCCCCAGAGGATGAATCCTAATGAGTCTGGTGATCCTTTGACTATAAGTGCTGCCAGCAGGTCCAAGTTTTCACTTACCTGGTAAAATATCTTCACATCTACTACATGAACTGGTTCAAAATTTGTCTTAAACATTCAAGTTTTCGATACAACCAAGTCTCACTTGAAAGTCGTCAAAATCCAGCGCTTGGTCAGTGACTTCCAGTGTCAGACATACTCAAGAAAAAAGCTGCCTTTCACATTGGCATGATACGTGGCTGGTTGCAGTTACTCTTTAACCGTGTCCAGTGGCATCAGGGGGAAACACGGTGGGACAACAACAAAAGTTAAAGCAGCGTAAGTCCATATAGGGTGAGCAGGAGGAGTGGTTGATGGGTCCAACAACCACTGACTTTCACCCAGGAGGCGGGTGTTGGCTTCTTGTAACCCTGTTCTTTTTACCTAAACCCCATCACATGCCTTTGTTGCCTAAACCCAACTGTGTGTGTGTGTGTGTGTGTGTGTGCGTGTGTGTGTGTGTTGGCAAAATGTAACCACACGCATTTGTTGTTCAAGGAAAAAAAATGTCAATTCATAGTGTTGTACCAACATGTGTGCAGTCCCCCAGACCATAAGAGTGCACATGTGACTTTGGGACTTCATGAAAAGGTAGCAACCCAGGTAGCAGCACACTGGAAAAACACAAAGAGCTAGAGTGTGGAAAAATGCCAAGCAGGTAAGGTTCATTCTAAAATTAGTGTGAATCTGAGGTTGGCTGTTACTTTCACTTTGACTATGGAAGACTTAAGAAGAGGATGGGGATGAAGAGAGACACAGAGCTGGCCTGTTACGTGTTGGACGAGTCAGTGCCAGCAGTTAGCTTAGTTAGTTTGCTTAAGTATTTGCTTCTTCATCACAGCTCTTAAAATAGCTGCTTGCAGTATAGGGAGGATGGGCCAGGTTTAATTGTGGTGACAATTCCTGCATAGTATACCTTAAAACAACAGCTTGTTAACATTGTAGTTATAGCATTACAGCCATACCTACTACAGCAATTTTACATTTATTACACCACTAGTCCATACCCATTGAGTACAGCATACCATACCATGACTTAGTCATACCCAAAATAAAAAAAAAAAAAAAACAACATTTACCACAGGGGGAGCCACAGCGATCGGTCGCATTTTAGCCATTTTTAAGCATTTTTCTGTTGTTATAGCGCCACCAAGTTGCCAATTAGAGTTAAATTTCTCCAGTCACCTTGAGGCGTCCTGTTCTACGTATCTACCAAGTTCAGTAAAAATCGATTTGGCGGTTAGGCCTAGATAAGAAATTAGCTCTCTAGCGCCCCCATTTTGTTTGATGGGGTCAGTAATGGAGGGGTGCCCTCAGATTATGTGTGGTCATATGCCTACAAAGTTGCGTGGTGATCGGTGAAACCGTTGAGATGTTATACACCTTTATGTGATGAGCCACGCCCTCTGCAATATTCATTGCCTTATAGAAGCTCAGTTTTAGTAAGTTTTCCAACTTTTGCCAAGAGGAAACTTTAGATATTGGTCCCTAGGTTATGTTCACCGAGTTTCATGCAGATCGGTCGAATTTCCTAGGAAGAGAGCGATTTGAAGTGTTTTTCAAAAAATTCAAAATGGCGGAAAATTTATATAACCGGACGTTATGGGTTCTTGAGGCAAATTTGTTCCTCATGAGGAGAGGCATCTCTGTGCAAAGTTTCATGTCTCTATGACATACGGGGCATGAGATATGCCCATTCAAAGTTTGCAATTTCAGTCGGTTGCTATAGCGCCCCCCTTTGACCAATTGATGTAATATTGCTTCATTCGCATCCTCCCATGACCCTCTACCACTGTGCCAAATTTCACATGGACTGACCAAGTCAGTGAGAATTCAGTTTATATACATTTAAAGTAATTTGGTTGCTTATTTACTCTTTCCTAATTCATTATATTACAAAAAGTTAGGATTTCCTGTGAAATTTGACCAAGAATGACCCTTTAAAGTAACCCACAGATAATCCACCCAGTGCTCCTATTTTTAAAATGCGAATACATGTAGGACAAAGTATTATAGAGGATTAAACCTATTTTGGGGAATATTTTAAGAAACCTGGATTAGAAGCCAAACACTGGAAATGCAGGGTTCACTGGAGATCTATACTGTCCACATACCTGTTTGCTTGACTCAAGCACAGAGGCAGCCGAACAGTCTGTCAGTGTTAGCTTGGTTTATGAAAGGTAGAATTTAAAGTAAAGCTGGCAGAAGGAGGAATGGTGAACTCATGAGATAAAGAATTTATGGCCCACACACACAATACACACAACTGTATAGAGCAGACAGCCAGTCTAATGCAGGATCAAATAACATCAGACATTTTTTTATCTTTTCCTGTCAGTGTTGGTAGACTCAAAATTGGCCCACAGCTCAACCAGCCAAGGAAAACTCAGGAAAACACCAATGATGTCACATACTTTTCCTATATGCTGCTCTGTTGATGACTGAACTTATGACTCAGGCTGACATCTATCAACTACTGCTGTATTAGTTACAGTTACAATTTCCTAATATTTTCCAACTAAGATGTCTGTGATTGTAAATTATTTAGTTTTCACTTCTGGTATTCAGCTATATATTCATGTCCAATCTTACACCAACAGTCAACAGTGGTTTGTTTCAACCATGAGAGCAAACCTTCCCAAACCTTAAGCATGACAACAATCCTTTAAAAAGGAAGAATTTATTCCACTCTTCCTCTGTCAATGCCTTATGTTTAAATTACCCACAATGCAACTTGGCTGTCAACAGTTCAGTTGGATATTTGTGCACGTTACGCTAGTAGTGGCAAATGTAGCCTCAAGTAAGGGTGAGGAGGCCTTGTAAGGTTTTTGCAATTTTCAAAGTTGTAGTCTTCTGGCAAATCCAAGACTGACTCAAGCGACGTCTCTTGAGACAAGTTATCGGACTTCATGCAGCTCCCCCTGGAGGCACAAAAGGCTTTACACAACTATATGCAGTAGTGCTCACTAGGACCTGTAAACATTTGATGAATGGAGTTCCCCCTCGGCAAAAGTAGCATATGAGATGTTTTTGGAACAGTCATATGGGTCACTCTGGAAGACAGTAACCTATTTTGTATTTTAGGGATCGAGATGTAGAAAAAACGACACTTTTTAAGACACCCACGTCCCAGAATGCCTTAGAGGATAGGGCCTTGGAGTCTTTAGCAAAGAGACAACACGATCATGTCAGACTGTTAATTCAGTCACTTTTTGTTGGCTGTAATATCATAAAACTACTCAATATACAGTATATTGAATAACAGTAAGTGGCTCTCCTTAAGATTGTTGACCATGTGGACTTTAAAGATATCTTCTGTTGCTACCACAGTGCATCTCGAGGGTAGAGTCAAGTTGCACAACTTAAACCTTTATTTTTGTCTTTTTCAGTTCTTTCAGCAAAGCTCGCCCGCATCAAGGACAGAGGATCTGTCTCTGTATTCCATCTTTTATGAGAATGGTGTGTGTGTGTGTGTGTGTGTGTGTGTGTGTGTGTGTGTGTGTGTGTGTGCGTGCGTGCGTGCGTGTTAACTCACTGTGTCACTCCGATGACATTCTGTCAATCTCTTGTTTCCTTGGCACTGATCAAATCTACTTTCTTCCAGCCCTTTCTCTGAGCTGGTTTGTGTAGTTCCTTCAGGGGTTAAGGCACTTCTTGGTTTGTATTTGTTTTTCCAAGCCATTCAGTTGTCACTTGGGTGCATATATGTGTTAAAGTATAATACACTGTAGAGTTTAATTAGAGACCAGCCCAGTCGCTAGAAGAAAATGTCTGCATTGTATGAGTCTGCAAACTTCAGACATGTAACATCTGTACATTTCATATTCAGATTACATGTCTATGAGCTGACTGTTGAACTGCTGATCAATTTTCAAGACTAATATACAGCAAAACCAGGTATTTTTTAGCAAGACATTGCAGCATTTCCAGCCCCAACTGTGGCACCACAACAGGCTGTTTTTTAGCAAGACGTTGGAGCATATTGTAACAAATGAACACCATAATACAATGTTCAATAAAGCTTTAAACATATATTTCTCAATTTCAATACAACTGAATGACTTTACCACAATTAGATCACTTGATTTATCACAGGTCCATAGGTTTTGACCTTGCTCGTTACCAGTCTCCCCACAGATTCTGCATCACCAATCCAGGGAATCACTTTATTTATGTTGCCTAGAAACAGCAATTGGCTGATCCAACCCACAAACTAAACTCACCCTGGCCACCCCCCCCCCCCCCCCCCCCACCCCCTACCCCACCCCCCCACCTGCATTGGTCACATAAAAAGAGAACATCTTATTTTGAAGTTGACGTTCAGGGCCAACCAGTGAACCACTACCCGCAACAAATTTATGCATGGTTCATATCCACTTTCAGCTTCCGAGGCTCCCTGTTGTTCATCTTCTCATTATAAAGGTGTTCAGTGCTTATTGCCTCCAGAGTCCCCTCATTAACTGAAAAGGGATAAGAGAAGCAGTAGATCAGTTCCACTTGTTTACTGATATTATACTGTAGACACAGAACTGTGCTTTCCATCTTCAAATTCAAACTTTAATAAAACTTGTGCTCATTACAGACTGGATCATGCTCCCATCTTCACAATCAAACTTCAATAAAACTCCTGCACTCATTTTGTGATGGTTCTCAACAGAATCATGTCAGAATAATAACTACAGAGGAACACCTCCTGTCAGTGTTGAGACATTTAGTTCTTTTAGGATCAAATTATTTTGCTAGAAATTTTGCCTTTGAACTGTAAACATGTGGTTACGTTGTTACTATTAAGATGTAAATTGTAATTTTATATAGAAAGCTATATAAAGAACACTTCAATATGAAAGCCCAGGACCGTCAACATTAAATTGATATACAGTTCTACATACATTCATTTTTTGCATCATAACTGGAAACACTGAAACAATTTTCATTTGGTAAAAATGTGTGAGTGTAAAATGGAAACAAACAGACCTAAATAAATCAAGAAGCATTAAGTGACAAGTTCAGCCTGCAATGAAACAACTTCAAGAAACAAAAGCCCACTGTGGCTTATTTAGCAGACATGACGTGTGTAAGTAGAAAACTGAGTTCTGTAAAGTTATTTTACTCCCAGTGTTATTTTATGTATTATTTATTTCATTCCAGCACATTTTATTTTCTGTTTACTAATCAAGGTGTCAATCACAGGTATCCTATACTTGATTCTTATTGGTTCAATCAGCCAATGCAGATTTCTGATTGGTGAGGAGAGTCAAGTCCCACCCTCTTCACGTAACGTTAGTAGACCGTCAGTCAGAAGCACGGAGACGACACGAGCAGACGAAGCAGACATATTGCTAAGTGAGTTGATAACTAGCAAAACTAAAACTAGTGGTTTGTATAAATTTAAGCAGAAGTCTGGGTGTGAGGTGACCGACCGGATCCACGGACCTGTGCGCCAGGAGTTTAACAGCTTTTGGCAGCGTCTTGGTGAGTTGAGCCGAGCTAAGCTAATGTGGCTAACTGCAGCTAACAATGGTAGCAGGTCTGCGTGCCAAGTTCCATGTGTTGCCATGAGGTCCTGCAAGAAGTCTGTTTCCTTGCTAATATGTGAACTTGACTTTCTACACACTGCTATGATATGAAGAGTGTTAAAGCAGCATAATGTTGACATTGGTAACCTGATAGAAAAATATACAATATGAGTAATGAGTCAGTTATTTCCTGTTGATGTTGGATTCATTATTTTTGTATTCTTTTTATGTTATACTGGGTACACTTGCAGCATAGCTGTCCTGTTATGCACCACCAGTGCTAATAATATGCAGTATGTTTAAGAAAAACTACTGTGTAATGTGTGACATCAATGCTGATGTGCTGTCATTCAGCTCATGATTTAAAAAAGATACATGCATGTCTATTGCATGGATAAAATGTTAAATAATCATAACCAAGAATTAGAATCGGCATTTTACACATTAATAAAATGTCAATTATAATTCATGGTTAAAAAGCTAAAAAGATAAGTTATGTTAAAAGGGATGAAATATTTCATGAGAAATGCTGAACAGTAATCACTATTGTGTTACAGTAGTGTTTGAAGAATTTTGATGTGATTTTATTATGGCCAGAAGAGACAGGAACTCAGACATAACCCAGAGAGTAATAGCCTTGTTTCTGCACAGGCTAGGTTTTTGAGATTCCCTGGAGAAAACTCCTAGATTTGGATGTGGATTCAGATTCTCCTTGACAAAGGAGATGGCGAGCCAACTGTGAAACTGAGCATCTCCTCATCCGAGGAGCTGGAGTGACATCACCCTTGCCCCAAGGAGGTAACCCCCCTTCCCGTCTTTTCCCCTTTCACCTCTGTGGTAGGACTAAAGGTCACACCTCACTCCCTGACTTGACTGATATAAAAAGCGCTTGACTGAAATTGACTGTCTGACTGATGCTAGCTGAACTGAACTTAAAGGAACAGAACAAAGGAGCATTGAACTCTTTTTCAATTAAAGGGACATTTTCTGTTATTTAAAGTGAACTGTGCAATTTTATGTGATTTGCCTTACCTGTTCAAAAGGGTGAAATATTGTTGATTTGTTGCATTGAATGTCAATCGGTTGAGTGAAGCTAGAGTGTTGGTTTAAACAAATATTTTATTTTAAAAGTGCCTTTTTAATATAATTTTACATTTAATATATCTGACTGCAGCTACTTATTGTGTCTGTCATTCTCTCTTTAAATCCCTCCTACAAATATAGACACTGAGACTATACTAGACCTAACTATTTAACTACTCTGTGTACCCTATCAGAAGTGGGTTACACGTGCATCAGAGACTAGCTAGATGGTAAGCGTTGGACTAATATCTTCCTATAAAAATTCTATAAAAATACAACAAAATTGGAAGTGATGTTCAGCCCACTGGTTTTGATGAATGAGATTGCATAAAAGAAGCTAAGGATAATCCTGCAGCACCTTAGATGAGAATGCCCATTGCATGTTGCATTTTAAACAGGACTGGATTTCTGCAACTAATATCACACAACAATCTCCAGAATGAAATGTTGGCATTGTGCATTTCTGTAAGCCAGACATTTGTTACATTCATACCAGCATTTCTAAAGTGACCTAGCTCATAGTTAACAATATTGGGTATTTTCCAATATGTTGGGATATTTCTAACTGTGTTTGTGGTTTCACAGCTGGGTAATATATAATGTAATGTTGGGATATTTCGAGCCCTGTTTGTGGCAGCAAAACTGGGTATTTTTTAACATCATGTTAGGACTTTTCTTGCCATGTTTGTGGTGAGAAAAGGTGGTTGTGGTGACACAACTGGGTATTTCTTGATGACATGTCATGACATTTATTGCTGCATTGGTGGTGACAAAACCAGGGTTTTTTCAACACATCGGGACAAAAAAACCTTGGTATTTTGACACCTCAGGACATTTCCAGCCAAATGTTTTTGGCAACAAAACCAACTGTTTTTTTTAACGACACATTGGGACATTGCACGTTGTGTTTATGGTTACCACACTGGGTATTTTTAACAAGATGTCAAGACATTTTATACTGGGTTTGTGGCAACAAAACTGGGTATTTTAAACCAAAACAAGATTTCTTCCTAACCCTAACCATGTCATTTTTGTGCCTAAACCTAACCACATGTTAGCCACAGCATTGTCACAACATACAATTAAAAACTGAAATGTAAAGAAATGTAAAATTTCATCTTAAACACTACAAATAAAACATACAGATTTAACACATCTGTGGTTTGTAGAAACATATAATGTCAAAATGTATTCTTGCCATTGGGTTGCAAAACATTCACTAAGAAAGCACCAGAAATTAATGCACAATAAATCTTAATAGTACACAATGATTTGCTGTTAATGAAAATGAAACGTGGTACAGAAAAAAGAAAAGCAAATTTAATATTTATACACTGAAGGACCTCGAGACTGTAACGCAAGATACACTGATAATTTTAATGAAATGGGAACAGATAATTACCTATAGTGTGTAATGTCTATATCCTGTCTTGACAAAGATCTCACAGATAAACATTAATCAGAACCAATTAAGAACAAAACAATCACAATCGTTTTCAGGGAAGCATGCAAAGGAACTACAACTGTGCAGAGTAAATCACCTGCATAATGAAAACTGAAAAATTCCTCCTGATCTGAGACACTAAAACAAAGTAAAGTTGTTAGTGTAGACAATTATTTCTTCATGCCAGAACAGTAATCACATAACTAATTAGAGGAACTGTGGCAACAAAAACAAATGAATTAAATAAAAACAGTAATGGTAGTTATTAACTTGCATCAGTTGTTTAAAGTAGAAGGCTACAAGCCACCATATATTGGGTGTTTAGACTCTGGATGGAGAAAAACTCAAAGGATCGCTTTCACTTGACAGACTTAAAAACAGCTTTGCAATGAAACCACACTCACTGCATAAACATTTGCTTTCTCAGTCTAGTGTCTAGACTCAGGTAGTTTGCAGAGGACACACTGTTCGCTGGGTTTGATTACCATCTTGGTTTGGCATCGAGAATTAGTTTCATTTCCTTTGCTGGAGTGATAATGAGAGCTTCATCATGCAGAACAGAATTATACTGTAAACGTTTGCACTTACACCTGAATGCAGTGGCCAATTTCGGGTTACTAAATTCTTTCTTCTATTCCCTCTTCCTCCCTCTTGGCAGTTGTTGAGTTAGAATGGTGTGCTTCTCATCAGTGAATAAAACTGACATGGGTAATGAGTTTCCTCATTTTCTCTTGCCGAGTCCCTATTTCAGCAATGTAGGTGCTTTCGGCAAAGTCATTAGAGTTGAACTTGTGCCACTGTCTGCTGGTATTTTCTGCACCCGTTGTAGTAAAATCTCAAGTAAGTCAAGCAATTCACCCAGACTAATTTCCTATCATCCCAAATAAAATACAAATACCGAATATTTAAACTAATGACTGATTAAAAAAAAAACCTGACATAAAGTATTTGTTACTGTCCCTATCATGATTGATTGCAGCTACAAGTATCCAAGCTTTTTATGCAGCACTGTCTTTTAATCATTATTAAAGTAGTTATATTTTCTGGCATGCAATGGACAGCTTCTACCTACCGAGAAATGCTGCACCTTTAATTTTTAGCTTCTTTACCCTGTAATCAGCCCAGTTCTGGAAAAAAAAAAACACAAAACTGTTTTCAAACACTCAAGGTTTCTATAAAAAAAAAAGCTAATTATTAGCCGGGTGGTGCTGCAAGTGACACAGAAAAACAGTTATCTCTCCTGGTTGAGATGTGAACTCCCTTTTCGTAATATGTGACAGCAAGGATTTCCACTGAAGGACTCTCAAATCTTAGGTGTTGCAAAGAAGTGACGTTACCCAAGTGTGTACGAAATGTGATAAATAGGGGAGAAAAAGTAATAAACTGAGATTGTATACAAATAAACCATCTAAATCATGATAAGTAGATAAAAGACAAGGATTAAATCAAATGACAAGAGAATGAAACGTGAAAGAAACAACAGCAGATGCATAAAACTGCGAGAGATTAAGTGAATTAATACACTTGGCTGCGGTAAACTCCTTAGAACATATTCCCCTTTGGTGCACAGGATTAGGAGAACTGTGAGGTTGAATCTTGTCGAACACTGACTGAGGCAACAAGAATCTCAAAGAGCAAATCTTAAGACTCGTGGTGACGTCCATCTATGACTGTGAAGGTCAAATAGATGTTATTATGTCCACAAAGTGCTGATATGGAATCATGCAGATCAAAATCGGTAGCACTCTCACCTCGAGAGTGGCTCATCCCTGGAGTACCAGATAGATCTGAATAAATGTTTAAGTTGCTTTTCAGATCTATGCACACAGATTCGAGTACTTCACATGAATACTACATTACTCCTTTCAAACATGGCAGAAGATTCAAGGTGATGAAATCTGGATTACATGGTGATTAAGGATTCTGAAAGTAGGCATGATTACAAACAAACAAAGGAAGCGAAAAAAAGGAAGCGAAAAAAAACTTAATGTATGAAAAAACTTCTACTGTAAAAACAATGTGACAATATCTGTAAGCCAATGTCAATTAACTTTAAATAAATTTGATTTCAAATTTGTGTGGGAATAAGTGTAATCATCACACATGCAGTACCAGTGTGAATGATGAAGACATAATTACTATCATCAAATTGTCTGAACAACATGGACATCAAATGTCATTTCTCCACCCACAAGTAAAGCAGCCAGTGCATAAAAGCAAACCTGACATGTCTTTGTAAGGATACAGGGAAAGGCAGCCATTAGCGATATAATGCAACAGGGTGAAGTGGAAAGGAATATAATTCATTTAAAGGAATATATACGTGGTTTGCACTGATGATACAAACCAATTTGTTACACAACAAAGGACACAGATAAAGAAGTGTTATGTCTCACTGCATCATGCAATTAATCCATCCATCCATCCATGGGGCAGGGGCAGCAGGCCAAGCAAAGCACCCCAGACGTCCCTCTCCCCAGCAACACTTTCCAGCTCCTCCTGGGGGACCCCAAGGCATTCCCAGGCCAGATGAGATATGTAATCCCTCCAGTGTGTTCTGGGTCTGCCCTGGGGCCTCCTACCAGTGGGACGTGCCTGAAACACCTCCAGCGGGAGGCACCCAGGAGGCATCCTGATCAGATGTCAGAACCACCTCATCTGCCCCCTTTCGACGCGAAGGAGCAGCAGCTCTACTCCAAGTTCCCTCCACATGTCCGAGCTCCTCACCCTATCTCTAAGGCTGAGCCCAGCCACCCCACGAAGGAAACTGATTTCGGCCGTTTGTATCCAAGATCTCATTCTTTCAGTCACTACCCAGAGCTCATGACCATAGGTAAGGGTTGGGACATAGATGGACCAGTAAATCAACAGCTTTGTCTTCTGGTTCAGCTCTCTCTTCACCATGATGGTTCGGCGCAGTGCCCGCATCACTGCAGAAGCTGCACCAAACCACCGATCCATCTCACGCTCTAGTCTACCCTCACTTGTGAGCAAAACCCCGAGATACTTGAATTCCCTCGCTTGAGGCAGTAACTCTCCCTCAACCCGTAGGGGGCATGCAGTGCATGAAATTAAATGATTATTAAATATGTGAAAATATATATATATGATAAAATTAATAAATACATTTTTTTGTTGTTGTAAACCTGCTTTATTTTGTGTATTTCACTGAATTGTATAAAAAATTGACAATTGAAATTTAAAATTTTTGTTTTTTATCCAATGTGTGTTATATTGTTAGGTTGTAGATTAACCTTTTTCATGCACTGTTGGTAGTTTGATCTTTAAAATGCTATTATATTTTATTATCCGATCATATGTTTTGTATGTAAAATCTAAATCTGTAATGTAACCAGCAATTATAAAGCTACCAAAGTAGAACATTCTAAAAATAAATGTTTTGACTAAAAAAAATAATAATAATAACTGTAAAAAAAAAAAAAAAAATGCTGATGTTTGCTTTTTGTGTGTGTGTAAAATTCTATAAAAATTATGTTAATCTCATGAGCTATTTTGAGTTAGCTGAAATAGCTTTTCCTCTACAATGCATTTTTGATTTCCAGTTACTTAATAATTGGTAGTATACATACAAGTTTTCAGGTTGATTACTCATAAAAAATAAGTTGTTTCACCTAGGTTTTACATGGGGCGCCTGCTCTATCCACTAAGCCACCAACGCCCCGGACAAAAAAAATTAAATTAACAACCATCAAAAATCACTGATAAGTTGCTCCAGTCAAATTTTCTTGAGTAGTTTTTAGCTTTTTCATGTTTTTGTTGCGTAAAAATAACCATATTGACCTCTTGGCAGATTAAAAGTATAAACTACGGTGAATTAAAAAATAATTAATCCATTTAAATACTAGTACCTCAATGTTGTTCTTAAGCATAGCACTGGAAAAACTGTACTTAGTTATTTAACCATCACACACGACCAGCCAAGCACATCAACAGAACCAGACTGTTGATTAAAATTTTAAATTTAAATGATGGAGAATAAGAATAAAGGTATAATGTTGCACTTGATACAGTAGCCGCAAAAATCAATGCAAGTATAATATTTATTTCCTCCTGTTATTTTTTTCCTGCTGTCCCCCAAAGAGACCCATGAGGGCTAATGTCACTTGCATCCATCCCAGCTTGTTTATATCCCAGACTGGGTTGTAAGAATACATTAGCTCGGAGCTTTAGACTGAACGCCTGTGTTTCACCCCAGAGCTGAATAGAGGTGGCCAAGGTTCCATTTCACAGAGCACAGGGATAATCACAGGTGTCGTTACACTGTATTATATGGTTGGTATACTATTTTGCTTGTTTTTCAATAGACTGTTCTGTATTTTGTTCAGTAGTCCTTGTGGATGTAGCATGAAATTAGCAAATTAGAGACATGCTATTACAGGCAACATTTTCTCCAAGTGTAAATTCTTTCCAAAGGTTATCACTATGATAATTACGATCAGTGTTATTTCTTTCTGCTACAACAAATCTATCCAGCCTTTAAATAGACTTTGTGTGATTACATTCAATCTGTGTCTGTCAAGTTTCATTCAGCAGACACACCTATGTGTCAGCTACATTTTGACTTTAATTACGGTGTTATTACTTTAAAGCTTATTCTTTTCAATCTGCCACAGAATCATGATTGAGAGTTGGAGATTCATATTTGAGAGATTCATATTTGAGAAAATATGTTTAGCCAGTAAAGGGCAGAGCAGCAACATCAAAGCACATTCTGATTCATATGGTTGGGTGGCATAAAGTAACACAAAAATGCATAGTAAATAACAATATTAGGTGCACAAAGAGAACATTAGTTGAGTAAAGGCCCAGACATCAACTTATGTCGATGGTCATCCAGCACATACGTTCTGTGCCTTGATGAAAGGAGAGTCTGGTCTCACCCTGAAGTTGTCGAAATCTGGCACTTGGGCAGTGACTGCAGCGTAAGAAACCAACGAAAAACAGCATCCTTTAACATCAGCATGATATGCGGCTGGTATATAGTCATAGCGTCTGGTATATAGTCATAGTGTCAGTGGGAAACATGATGGGACAAGGACGAAAGTTAAGGCGGCGAAAGTCTGACGGGGTGGGCAGGAGGGTTGGTGGACGGGTCCAACAAACACAGACTTTCATCCGAAAGAGCGGAGTCCCGTAAGATTATAAAGCCAAATCCTGTTCTTTTTTCCTAAACCTCGCCACATGCTTGCGTTGCCTAAACCCATAATCCTTATTCAAAAAGGGAACGGGAAAACTGTTTTGACACTAGTTAGCTGGTTAGCACATAAACAACACAATCCAATGTTGAAAGATGTTGAAAAAACGTTTCTGCTAAAGAGCTCTGTGGCTAAAGAAAAAAACTCCTTCTTGACTCCTTCTTGAGCTGTTTGTTTACTTTCCTCACTTCTGTTTCTCTTCTCATGAACTGAACTGCAAAGTGGTAGTGATTTCATTAACCAATGGGCTCCGCTGTACCAACACCAATTCAACATACTGAATTGGCTACAAAAAAAAAAAAAAAAAAAAAGCCAACAGGGGTGACAAGGTGCAACAAAAACATAAAACACAGATTTTCTGCCATTTTGCGTCTTTTGCTAAATATTTTTCAGCCACAAATTATGACTTGTCTTTCCCACTTTTAATATATATGTCAACTTTTACTGAATATTTGCCTAAATCTAATATTAGCAGCCTCTTTACCAGAAACTGCCATTATCAGCACTGACAGAACACACTGGCTGTACTGTAGCTGCCCTCCAAAATGTGACATACAAGTTCTTTCTCCAGTTGCAAGGATCATTTATCACTGGTTTCTAAAACTATTACAACTCACTGTTGCAAAACAAAAAACAAGAACATGCCTGATCTGAACTAAAGGATCATCCTTTTGTGCTTGGTTAATGTTAGAGAATAATCATTTTCATGGTCTCACAACCCAGCTCAGAAACTGCACCCAGGGCCACCCATAAGGGGCCAAAAGAAATAAGTTTTCTGTAGCCCAGCATCCACGGGGGCTCATTGAAACCAGCAATAATAACGTTCTAAATATAAGCAATTATTATCAAATATTATTTTGACCCAAAATATTCACCATTACTTACTAAAACAATAAAAATAGACATTTTTATTGTTGCTTTAGTAAAATATATCACAGCCTGTTTCATAATGAAACCCACGTGTCCAGAAAATGGTTTGAGGGTTTTGTTGGTGGTGGTGTTGTTTTTTGTTTTTTTTTTTCTTTTAATGCAACCTTGCAGGCTGCCAGCCACATGACCTGTGTAGCACATGCATGCATTGATATGAAGTGACAGGTATACGCAGGTGTAGGTTGAAAACCAACCTCTTTTTCTGGCCTTTTAATAAATAACCACCTCAGCCATAAAGCAGCTTCCTCCTTGGTAACCTACCACTCTACCTAGTAGGACACCCATCTCATTAACTACCACGACACCACTGGATATGACTATAGCAGATTTGGGAAGGGCTTCTTCATTTGACCCTTTCAGTGGGCAGGCCTGGCTGCATCAAAGACGCAAGACAACACAAGCTGGCTGCTCAGAAAAGTAATTTAGAAAAAAAATGTGAGTCTTGCAATACATGGAGAAGTCAGTAATAAAGAGCATGTAGGAGGGTGTGGCAGTGTATGTGAAGAAAGACACATAAAAAGAAACCACATGGTGCTGTCATGCCTGCCAGGGAGCGAGCACCACTACAGAGAGAGCGAGACTGCTGATAAAGGGAGGTATTTATACGGCAGAGCACACCAAGCACATGTGAAGCTCATACAACTGAGGATCCTCCATTCGGCTCCTACAAAACACAAACATTAAAAGAAAGGACACCCAGTGCCCGGGTTGAAGGGGTCGTAACAATGGTCAAAGACATGGTCAGATGAAGATTGTGACAGGATGGGAGCTACGGGGTCTGATGCACAATGTAACTGGAGCAGCAATGTTGGAGGGTTACAGCAGATGACACCAGAAACAAAAGGTTGGTGTCCGCTCAGGTGCTCATTGGGCATGCAATTTTTAGCCCCCTTGGGTGCACTTGGCCTAACAGAACTTTTTGGGTATACTCAAATGAACAATGGCAGATATCCAATAGAATGTTTTAAAACAGAAAATATTTGTTTAAGGTCTTTTTAGAGATCTTTTCAATAGTTGCAAAAATGTAATTCTCAGGAATATCTTTATTTTTTCATGAAATATATTCCAACTTAAAGCTGACTGCAGATGCCTCAGTGAAAAGAATCAGTAATCCCCATGTTCTATGGTAGTGCACCAGCTATTGAGCCTTTCGGCAAGTGCAGAGCAGACTTTCCTGCGCTTGTGCTGTACTCCAATAATACATGTGCCAGCCTTTATTTAACAGCCTTGGCTCTAAGTAGGAAGAAGAAGGTGAACAGTGGTGTCACATGTCCCAGACAGTCTTATTAAAATAACAGATTTAGAGGATTGTGCAGTCTTGGCAAGGTCTGCACTCTCTGAGCGCTTTCTAGTGTTAATCAGTAATTTGTTCAATTTCACAGATCTGTGGTCAAATCTTCTAAAGGAATCGGGGTCTTCCACACTAACTCATTTACTGTACCAGTAGTGCATAGAAGAAAGCTTCAGGCAGGGACGCTCTGCTAAATTGAATACTCTTGAAGCTCTCACTCTCAGCGGACCTAGATCCAAATTGGGTGGCACTGTAACAAGGTGAATTCCCACACAAAACCCCAACAGAGATGATAAAACAAAGTGGTGTTCACAACAGTTAAAGCTGCGGTTTGCCCTTTGCTCGTTTTCCAAGCATGAGTAAGTGCTCTCGACTGGATATTAACATTCACCTTTTTCTGGCCATAAAACCTTGCATTTTGGGTATGTTTGCTGTATTTTTGTTCACATGATTAATATTAAAATAATAAGAGACCACATTTAAAATCAGCTTGGTGTGGTTCTTTGGTGCCCTGTGAGTTCATATAGTATAGATCAGACGTCTGCTAAATGTGTACATCCTTAGCTTAATCCTATATTCCAGGGTATTAAAGAGGCAAACAGCTGTGGACCCTCCCTCTGGCAAAAGAAAAAGTACAAATGTATTCATATATTCATAAATATAATGGGAGAAAACCTAAGTGGAAGATGACTGCAGACAGAGCATCCCTGACCAATATTCCTTTAGATAAGACCCATCACTCTGTTGTTCCTTAGAAGTAGTAGTGGGCTTTGTAATAGCATGCCCATTTGTATCTCGCCAGGCAGCTCAACCTGTTACGTATTGGCTTTAAAAATAGCACGCACAAACCCCCCTTGGGACAGGTAGTGCGTAGGAAATGGTCTGTGTCTGTTAGTGTTAGCAAAGCACACAAGCAGTCGATTGGGTGGGTAAGAGGAATGAGTTCAGACCGCGTGCACTCTACATGTTAAGACTGAACAGAGCACAGAGCATGGGCCCTTAACTCAGTCAGCGGTGAACAGAGAAGCTGTTTCCTCTTTAGTTAATGGTCTGGTGAAGACAATGGTGTCTAAAAGATGACTATGTGGGGATTTCTGGTGTTATGGTTACATTTCCTGCTTCAGAACATGAAGAATGTAATAAAAAGTCAAAGTATCTTTCTGGCACTGATTCTGAAAATAAGAAAAATGTGTTGATTTATTTATTTTTTTTCCCATAATCTTTTTTTCATTAAGAAGGAATGGATCGTGTTAGAAGCCCATTTCCCTTAATGTGACATGCTTTATCAAAATAATGATTTATATCTCAAAATAATTAGAAAAATAAGTCATCTTAATATTGAGTGATATTCTTTTAATTATTTTGAGACACCAAGTCATTAGTATTTATTCCAAGACACTTAGTCATTATTTCTGAGTGCTAACTCATAATTTTGAGAGAGTTTCTGATTATTTTAAGAATGTTTCTCATTATTTTTGGATATTAACTCATTATTTTGAGGAAGTTTCTTATTGTTTTGAGATATTAAGTCATAAATCATTGTTTTGTGATACTAGTTCATAATTTTGAGAAAGCTGGTCATTATTCTGCGATACTAACTCATCATCCTTACCCAGGAGATTTAACAGCTTAACCTCTAAAAAACAATAGTCGTTCACAAGTGGCCTCATGTGACTCTAACGACTCCAACGACCACCGTTGCAGCAGGAGTTTCAACGACCGTCGTTGACACACCACTGGAGCGCTAACGAACCAGTGACATCATCGGCCTTGTGAAGACCTCCTCAGAGGTTAAATACCTGAGTTCTTCCACACCAGTTTGTCAGACTAGTTCCAGCCTAGTCAGACAAGCATGAACTGATGAAGCCTCTTGGATACGAGGTGAAACGTCTTCTAAGACAAAACTCGTTTGATTCAATTGTCTAGAGATATTTTGAGAAAGATTCACATTATTTTGAGATATGAACTCATTACTTTGAGACACAAAGTCATTACTAACTCTACTAAATTTACTCTACTAACTAAATTTTGAGAGATTTTCTCATTATTTTTAAGATACTAAGTAATAAGTCATTATTTTGAGATACCAGTTCATAATTTTGAGAAAGTTTCCCATTATTAAGTTTCTTATTATTCTGAAATACTACCTCATTATGTTAAGACACTAACTCATTATTCCAGAGATAATGTAACTCATTATTTTGAGATAATGTAACTCATTATTTTGAGATAATAACTCATTACTTTGAGACACTTAAGTCGTTATTTTGAGGGAGTTTCTCATTATGGATAATGAGGTATTGGTGTGCTTGAAGCCTGTCTTTATCATATGAAACTCAAGAGAAAAAAAATGCAGGTGCTGCTGAAGAAAAGAGTCAGCACATAGGGAGAAATAATGATCTTTAGGCACTCATGCATGGAGCAGGAACACATTCACCTGACCCGAAGGTCTTCATCAGGGTGCACCTAGGGTTTTGCACCCTGATGAAGACCTTAGGGTGGAAACTGGTCAGTGTTTTAAGATAAGTTGCCATGTTTTTTTAATAAAAGGACGTAATTCGAACACATCAGCTCCACACATCAGTGCCTAAAGTTAATTTTTTCTCCCTAAGTCTCTAACGATGTTGAGATATTAAGTCATTATTTTCAGATGCTAAATCACTATTCTGAGATATTAAGTCATTGTTGTAAGATTCTTAGTCATTATTTTGAGGAGTTTTATATCATAATATTCTGATAAATTCACTTTTTTCATCACAATGGCAAAAATGGGCTCCCATAGCTCAGTAATCAGATGTAACGGCGGTGGTTGTCAAACACTTAACACTTGCTGGCCATGTCATTGTCATACATCTGAAGAGGGCTCAAGTAAACCTTCTCTGATCTCTGATTCTGAGTTAACCATGGTGATGTCATACATTAAGTACTCGCATGAATGACAATGTGAAAGGACTGTTTCAAGGTGAGGCATGGGGCACATTTTCCAGCTGTGTTGCATACCACGTCAATCTGCAGTCGAAAAGATGCAGTCATTTTTTAAAGTTTATGTTGTATATCATTGCCATAATAAAGCATGACAGAATGAGCGAGCGCTGCATGCTAGCTTATTGTGGCATTTAATGTTTAATGCATCTGTTTGCACTCCTGCCATTTATTGCTGGGAGCAGTAATATCCAGGACATTGTGAACTACAGAGGAGTCAGTGAGGATTGAGGTGGAGATCAAAAATCGATATAGAACTTACTGTACTTCTATATGCTGCTTGTTGAATTACAGAATGTCACTAAAGCAAGCTTTTGATGTATTGCATTTTGTATTCATAGTGACAGTGTGGGAGTTTTATTCGATTTAATTCTGTTTTGTGTCATTTTCTTCACCACAATGTTTAAGGATGTCTGTATTTCTTTTTCCTGATATAAAGAACTTGCCTCGGTTTTTGGAGGGTACAATGCAAACAAACTTGCCTTCTTTATTGAACTGTGTGGCACCTCTTTGTCTCTCTACATATTCCTTTTGTTATTGCATTCCAGGCTAAATAACCAATATTGGTTCAGTGTTCAGCTTGGTGTTGGTCTGAAGTTTGAATGTCAGTGTTGACAGTTCTGCCATTCCCGCCGAGTAAAATAAAAAAATGAATGCATTACAGTGGGTTTTTTTATGTGTTAGGGATCAAGGCGCTGCTGCAGAACAGACAAGTTAGAAAATAAAGACGCTACATAAGTGAAGAATTTGGAATTTTCCACATGCTTCAGAAATGTGTGGACGGATTTAAAATGTTACTTTGCGGCTTAATTTTTCTGTAATACCTTTAGAGGAAAAATACAATGCTTTTTATTCTGTGGCTGACTTTTTCACCCTGTTCTTTTCAACCTGTCTTCACTGTAATACCACAGATAGTGCTGTGTTTGGTAGCTAAGACTTCTTAAGTGATTTCCAAGTAAATGAGCTGTACATGTACCCAGACTTTCTGTGGCACTGGTGGCGCACAATCAGTTATCACCCCTTCTCACTTAAATCGCGTTTGACAGCAATACAATGAAATGCAATTAAACACCAAGTTTGGCAGTGAAATAGCTCCCCATCAATCAAAACTTTTCGGACACACTCTCAACAAAAAGCATTTCAAGCTTCATAAAGATATAATATGTTGCAGGACTTTTCTAATTAAATTGCATTAGACTAGCTGTACCTAATAATTTGACGACTTGTGTAAATTGCCTGTGCAAGCAATTGTTATTGTTTCTCCATCAGTTAATGTCTTAATTAACGCTCCGTAAACATGTTCTTAAAATGCGATAATGACTGCAGTGTTTATTTACATGCCACTGCTTCAAGGTTAGTCGCCGCTGCTGCTGCATAATTAAAAGGGTTAACAAAGGTTAGTGGCCACAAATATATGCACACCGAGATCAGCACATTCCTGTAAAGCAACCCTGTCAGCTTAGAGAGCGCTCAGCAGCAGTGGTGACAGCTTTATTTCCATATGCATAAATGCTCTCAGAAAAAAAACCCTTAGATGCAGAATAATACAAAGTGACTGGTATTAATTAAAGCACCCACATGCATCACTACAGTCCCTCACCGCACAAGTGTGCAATACAGGGGTTCATTATAAACTCAAGCATATTGCCACAGCAAGCTGAGAAGTAATAATAGAGAGTGGTCTTGGTGATGTTGTGTATTCATTTATTTCAGCAAATTCAGCAAGCAAATTGTTCAGTGCCTACAACAATAGAAGAGCTTATTCAAAAGGTGCTGTGACAACGCGTCTTTGTTGAATCATGACAGCTATGCTTGCACAGACTGGTATGACTCACCTTGGTTCACAACCAAACAATGCTACCACAATTTGAAACATTCTAAAAAGAATTGTGATGCTTCCCGACATTGCAAAGTTTTTATGTTTGCTACATCTTTCCTGTGGCAAATAAAGTTTGCTGTTGTGATGGATTGATTGATAATTGATATGTAAGGAAGAGGACGCTTTGATTATACGGAGTCACTCCACTCATGGTGGAGAACTGGCAGTAAAATGCTAGAGAGGAAACTGAACAATGGGACTGGACAGTGCTGTTCACTGGGGCACAGAGGGTTGAACCCCATCCAACATAAACAGTATCAATGCCATCACTTCTTTTGGCTTTGGCTTTTGGTAATGGTAGCTCTCCCCTGAGCTATTGGCGTAGATTGTGCCAGTTCTCTCATGTCTATGCAGAGGATGGCAGCCCCCTCACTTCCACACCCACCACTCCTCCCTGTTACTGCTGACGTCTCTGTTTGGTCTGTCTGCTCTGCCCAGTGCCACTAGACATGGTGAGTCATAAGTGTGGAAATGGTGTATATGGGAAAACACCACGCGACAGCAGCTGGAACATTGTGTTGTGAACACAACTGTGTGCTTTGTCAATTTTGAGAATGCTTTCACCAAACTGACTGCAACTATTATTTCAATTTTTGATTGGTCTCATTGTTATTTTCTAAGTTAACCATTTAAATGGTCTAAGAAAAAAACAGGACAAAATTAATGGTCATGAGTCTTTGTCTAAACAACAATTAGTACAATACTAATATACTATAATACTAATACTAAGAGTCTGTGGCGCAGTGATGCTTTGAGCTAAATACTGATATCAGTATGCTAATATGCTCACAGAATGCTGATAGAACTGCCTGCAATGTTTATGCTCATAGTTTAGCATGGTAGCGTGCTAACATTTCTAATTAGCACGAACCACAAATATCAAATAGACCCTTTCAGGGCCAACCTCACAATGACATAATTTTATTACCTGCAGGCAAAGCACAACTCGCCACCACAGGGCTGTAGGCTCCATAGGAGTCTTAAATGTTGTCTTGTTGTGTTATTGGGAGCCAGAATAGAAGGAGTTATGGCTCAAAACTTAACTTAAAAACTTAAGTGAAATACCACTAGTCCATACCCATTGAGCGCACAGTTGCCCACGCACAGTTTCACATGGTGTGTGTTTGGGATACAGGTCATAGGAAATTGCAGATTAAATAGTCAACTGAGCCCATTAAGAAGAGCAATGTATTCAGACAGTTTTTGTGAATTTGATAGTACGATTGTTTTATTGATAGTACAGTAGTACCATTGCCAATAGTGGGATAGTTACTGGGCTAAAACTGTACATTAGTAGTTGAGGTAAAAACATTGGGCCACAGGGGGAGCCACAGCATTCGGTCGCATTTTAGCCATTTTTAAGCATTTTTCTGTTGTTATAGCGCCACCCAGTTGCCAATTAGAGTTAAATTTCTCCAGTCACCTTGAGGCGTCCTGTTCTACATATCTACCAAGTTTAGTAAAAATCGATAGGGCGGTTAGGCCTAGATAAGAAATTAGCTCTCTAGCGCCCCCATTTTGTTTGATGGGGTCAATAATGGAGGGGTCCCCTCAGATTATGTGTGGTCATATGCCTACAAAGTTGCGTGGTGATCGGTGAAACCCTTGAGATGTTATACACCTTTATGTGATGAGCCACACCCTCCGCAATATTCATTGCCTTATAGAAGCTCAGTTTTAGTAAGTTTTCCAACTTTTGCCAAGAGGAAACGTTAGATATTGGTCCCTAGATTATGTTCACTGAGTTTCATGCAGATCTGTCAAACTTCCTGGGAAGAGATTGATTTTCAGTGTTTTTCAAAAATTTCAAAATGGCTGAAAATCTATATAACCGGAAGTTATGGGTTATTGAGGCAAATTTGTTCCTCATGAGGAGAGGCATCTCTGTGCAAAGTTTCATGTCTCTACGACATACGGGGCATGAGATATGCCCATTCAAAGTTTACAATTTCAATTGGTTGCTATAGCGCCCCCCTTTGGCCAATTGATGTAATATTGCTTCATTCGCATCCTCCCATGACCCTCTACCACTGTGCCAAATTTCACATGGATTGACCAAGTCAGTGAGGAGGAAAATGTGGAACAGACACACACACACACACCGACACACACACACAGACACACCCACAGACAGAGTTTTCGTCATGATATAGTAAAGAAAGGACTGGACGAATGTGATCATTAAAAATACTTGCATGTGCAGCGCACACTGGAGGAAACTGTTCGTGTCGTCCTCCTTTGTAAGATTCTTGGTGGAAGAAATGGAGCGTTATATTACTACATGAATTGATGAAGGGATAAGTTAATCACACATTAACTCCACTTGGCGCTCTGCTGCTCAAACAGTACATTCTAACAGCACTCCGAATTTAGGAATGGTCCAGTTTGAGCAAGAGTGCATTCTAGCACTGGGAATGTGTATTTCCTAGTGCACCACTGGCATCAGCATCCTCCATTGTCTAAAACAAGCCAACAGAACTTGTTTGTTAGCTAGAGCTAGCTAATGTCTGGAGAATTGTTTTGCCTCCAGCTAAGCCCCACCCACCAAAAAACGTCATACTGTTACTAACATTAAAAGATTCTAAAGCTAACAGTGATGGGGATGTCATTTGCTTTGCAAGTATTTGGTCATAAAGTATTGGAAAAACGGTCAGGAAATCACTGAAGTATTAAAATTCATCCTGAGGAGGACATGGAGGAATGTGTATACCAAGTTGCATGGCAATCCATCCAATAAGTGTCATGACTCAAAACTAGAAATGTCATGATAGCTTTAGAGGAAAAGTCAGGTGATCTCTATTGTCATTCGGATTTAGTGCCTGGAAAGTATGGTTATCTGTACCAAATTAGGTGCCAGTTGATCATATATGTTGAGATATTTGACAGTATAAGTCACTAGCATAGCTAAAAAAAAAAACAAACCCCACTGCCAGAATAAATGCTGGCATTGTACTTTTTTGCAAATCATGGGTATGTAACATTTGTACATTTCATATGTAGCGGATATGTTAAAGCATTATGTTTCTTTATGTTTCACCAAAGCTGTGGTTAACGTGGTTATGATTAGGCACATTTCAATCAGGAGAGACTCGTTCTAAGAAAAAATAATATTTATTTACATGTGCACATAAGTATGCAAAATAGGAAGTGTCTTTGCCAATTAGATCCCATTGTGATGTCATATATTCCTGGAGGGTGGTAGTAGATTAGGGAACTTAGTGAGTCTAGATGCTGGTGATGAGATGAGATGAAGAGGGAGCTGAGGATCTGGATGTGAGGAGGAATGGGCTTTAGATGAGCTTGTCCTGGGCTCTGGATAAGGTGACCGGAGGTGAATGGGGTGGAGGAGGGCGCTATGATTCTACCTAAAATGACAGCTGACAGTAGCAGAGAGGAGAACAGATTTAAAATTTGGCAGCAGCAACATGAACGGCTGACTGAGATTGTTGCAAAGTTTGGTTGGCTAACCAGGAGAGGGGAACGCTCATAGTTAGCTGATTGGTGGAAGACGTGGGAGTGGGATAGAGAGAGAATTGTGAATGGATATAGAAAGTCTTCCTGATTGAAATTACGCTTAGGAAAAGATCATGTTTTGGCTTAACGACCACGACAACCACCACTGGAAATGCCCCAATGTCTCGCC